>NC_086321.1:235312209-235648459 GCF_036172605.1 Pelobates fuscus | reverse complement strand
TCCTCACAGCGTTTCGTAGAACATTTGACACGACTAAAAGGTCAAAAAATGCCGCCAGGGCGTTAATGAGAATTAAGCAAGGATCTAAATCTGTAGCCGATTATGCTATTCAGTTCCGTACCCTTGCCTCACAGGTAGATTGGACTAACAATGGGCTTACTACTGCGTTTATGGAAGGTCTGGATGAGGTAGCAGCTAAGGACCTCCCTGTACCCCTAGAGGACCTTATTGACTATCTCATCGATATAGATAACAGGATCCGTGACAGGTTATATACCAGGTCCAGAAATAGACGCTTTGTCCCCGTTAACTCACCTAGAGCTGAGACTCCCGAGGGATCTAAAGGGTCAGAGGAGGAACCTATGCAGTTAGGGGTTGCCAAACTTACTAACGCTGAAAAACTTTATAGGAGAAAGGAGGGACTTTGTCTTTATTGTGGTAGGAGGGGCCATATGAGACAAGAATGTCCTGTACGTCCGGGAAACTATCGCACCTAAGACCGTATAGAGGACTTGTATTGACTATAGGGGCCTAAATAAAATCACAGTCAAAAATGCGTACCCCATACCTTTGATCACAGAACTATTTGATAGGCTTAAACATGCCACGGTTTTTACTAAATTGGACCTTAGGGGTGCTTACAATCTCATACGTATCAAAAAGGATCACGAATGGAAGACCGCATTCAATACCAGGAGTCGTCACTACGAATATACTGTGATGCCCTTTGGCCTTTGTAACGCCCCAGCAGTTTTTCAAGAATTTATTAATGATGTCCTACGTCAATATATACATACATTCGTAATAGTATACTTGGACGACATATTAATTTATTCTACTGATTTACAGACTCATCACATGCATGTTAAATTAGTGTTGAGAACTCTTCTTGTTAACGGTCTCTATTGCAAACTCGAAAAATGTTCATTTGATCAATCAGAAGTCCAATTCTTGGGTTTTCGTATGGATCCCAAGAAACTTTCTGCCATTATGGAATGGCCTCTACCTCAGGGTTTGAAAGCCATTCAGCGTTTTCTGGGGTTCTCAAATTATTATAGGCGTTTTATTAAAGGGTTTTCTGCCATTGTAGCACCTATAACCAGAATGACCAAGAAGGATGGTAATACTCATGTCTGGAAACCAGAAGCACTTGAGGCCTTTGAATTCCTGAAGGCTTCATTTGCCTCTGCCCCTATTTTACAGCATCCTGTCTCTTCACTACCCTTTATTCTTGAAGTTGATGCTTCTGAGATTGGGGTAGGTGCTATCTTGTCTCAAAGAGATTCACCTGAAAAGCCGTTATACCCTTGTGGCTTCTTTTCCAGACAGATGTCCAAAGCAGAGAAGAATTATGATGTAGGCAATCGTGAACTCCTTGCTATCATTTTGGCGCTCAAGGAATGGAGACATCTACTAGAAGGTACTAGGGATCCCATCCTCATTTTAACGGATCACAAAAACCTCTCCTACCTTAGTGAAGCAAAAAGATTGTCTTCTAGGCAGGCCAGGTGGTCTCTGTTTTTGTCTCATTTTAATTACATAATCACATACAGACCAGGTGATCGTAATACTAAAGCTGACGCTCTGTCCAGACAATTCGAGACTACTGACAAACTAGAAATTGATGTTACCCCTGTCATTCCTCCCGACAGAATAATAGCTACTACTGCTCTTTCTATTTCTTCTTCCCTCTTACAAGCTATACAGGCTAAACAAAACATGGCTCCTGGGGAGAGGCCTGCTGATAAACTGTTCGTTGATATACCCGAGAGACGAGACATTATGTCGTTATATCATGACACTAGAACTGCTGGACACCCTGGTATTTCTAAAACGTTCTCAGCAGTTTCTAGATATTTCTGGTGGGCTTCCTTACGCAAGGACGTCACCGATTACGTTAATGCCTGTACTACTTGTGCCAGTATGAAGTCCTCCCACAGAGTTCCTTGTGGGTTGTTGCATCCGTTGCCCATACCCGAGAGGCCGTGGTCCAATCTATCCATGGATTTTATTGTTGAATTCCTTCGAATGGTAAAACTGTCATCCTGATGATTGTGGATCGTTTTTCTAAGATGGCTCATTTTGTGTCTCTTGTCAAATTGCCATCATCCAAGGAACTTGCCTCTATCTTTGCCAGGGAGGTGTTTCGGTTGCATGGTATTCCCACTTCGATCGTGTCCGATAGGGGTAGCCAGTTTATCTCCAGATTCTGGAAAACGTTTTGTTCAGAGATGGGTATCTCCCTCTCGTTTTCTTCCGCTTACCACCCCCAGTCTAATGGAGCTGCTGAACGTGCCAACCAATCTCTAGAGCAGTATCTTCATTGTTTCGTGTCCCACCATCAGAACAATTGGGCTGACCTTCTTCCTTGGGCTGAGTTTGCTCGTAATAATGCTGCTCATGAATCCTCCGGTAACAGCCCTTTTTACGTTGTTTATGGCCGGCATCCCGTGGTTCTTCCAGCTGCATTCTCCTTACAGGGCATGCCAGCTCTGGATGAACATTTGGCTGGTTTACATAATACTTGGGAGCAGGTTCAGTGTTCTTTGGTAGCTTCCGCTGCTCGCCAGAAGGTTCAGGCAGACAAGCATCGCAGGGCGGCTCCATCCTATGCTGTGGGGGACCAGGTTTGGCTTTCTACTCGCAATATTCGTCTTCGTGTGCCTTCTATGAAGTTGGCTCCTCGTTTTATTGGTCCCTTTCATATCTTGCATGTGGTTAATCCTGTCTCGTATGCCTTGGATCTTCCTAGGAATCTACGCATTCCTAACGTGTTTCATACCTCCTTGTTAAAACCCCTCCTGTGCAACCGTTATACTCGGCATGTCCCTCCTCCCCCTCCGGTTTCTGTGGAGGGCCATGAGGAATTTGAAGTGGCTGCTATACTTGACTCTCGTTTTCTTCGGGGTCGCCTCCAATATCTGGTACATTGGAAGGGCTATGGGTCTGAGGAACGCAGTTGGATTTCCGCTGGCGCTGTTCACGCTCCTCGCCTTGTGCGTTCTTTCCACGCTCGCTTTCCTGCCAGGCCTGCTCCTCCCCGCCCGGTGGGCGTGTCTTCAGGGGGGGGTACTGTAGCAGTACTTACCCTCTCCAGGGGCCGGCCGGGGTCCTCTCGTCTCGCCGCGCGCGGTCCTGCTCCTGCACGAGCCGCGCGCGGCTCATCCAACGACGAGATCAGTCGGGCGGGCAGTGACCGCGAGAAGCGGTCACGTGTCCCGCCTGACACTAAGAGCGCGCCGCGCATCTCGGGCGCGCTCTTAAAGGGACAGTGGGAGACAAAATTAGAATCAGTCTCCCATTGGCCCCTGTCATGCCACGTTCCCCATACACTCACGTTTTGGGGGCGTGGATATGACAGGGGCCAATCAAAGTGAACATTAGGGTATTTATACTCACCTGTTTCCTTTGCACCTTGCCCTATCGTGGTTTCTGTCCAGTTCCCTTTAGTGCTTGTATCGTTCAGTTGTTTTTTTGGTGCTTGACCTTGGCTTTGTTCCTGACTCCGCTCTCTCTTTATCCTTGCTTGTTTATCCGCTGGTTTGTCTTCTGTGTACCAGTCCTCGGCTTGTTCTACTTTACGCTGTCTCTCCGTTCCCTTGACCTCGGCTTGTTCTGGACTCTGTCTTTTCTTGTACTCGTCTAGTCCGGCCATTCTAAGGTCCGGTAAGACAAATCCTGGTTTCTTGTCTCTTGACTATCTGGACTATTCCTGCGTGTTGGGGTATATTACCGTGACACTTCCAGAGACTCTCAGACATGGAGCTATATGAGCTGCAACAGGGATATCCTGCAAGTGGGTATTAAAAACCACTACATTCTGGTTTACCTAAAGCTGGTTATAGCTCTACCATATAAGAGTTGACAACTGTTTTAAGTATAGTTTTTCTTACTATTTACAACAATATTGCACTACTGGTTTGCCTTTGCATGCTCCAATTCCTTTTTCTGTGAATACTTGGAATCTAGGCCTGGTGTATATTTGGAATCCAGACCCGATTGAGCACTCCATCCTTCTACTCCAAGTGCTCCTTTGGAAGTGATCACAGGAAAGCATATGAGTCTCTGGAAGCAGTTTAACCCCTTAAGGACCAAACTTCTGGAATAAAAGGGAATCATGACATGTCATACATGTCATGTGTCCTTCAGGGGTTAAGCAACTGGGAAACCATAGCAGCAAAAGTATCTCAAGAGGAGCAAGACAGGTCCAACATAAAAACAGAGGGATATCCTGCAAGTGGGGATTAAAAACCACTGCATGCTGTTTTACCTAGAGCTGGTTATAGCTTAACCATATGTGAGTTGACACTGTTTTAAGTGTTGTTTGTCTTACTATCTACAACAATATTGCACTATTGGTTCGCCTTTGTTCTTTGCTTTTTTTCATATGCTGCTACCAAATAAAGTTACCCAATAACTATTGTAAATAGCTAGAAGATGTGTTGTTACCTCTAAAACTGTGCCTTACCATCTGGTAATTTTTATATTTTTCACCTCCAGATTTTATTGTGGACTCTCTTTATATATCGTTTGTGTATTTTATTGTTTTAAATTGCTATATGTACTTTTGCTTGGAGTTTTCTATTATTGGCGCTACCTGTATTTTTGTTTGACTTGTCCCAGCAATATATTACCCTATACATGTTTTAAATGTCTAATAGCTTCAAATATTATCAAATTATCTGTATACATATGCACTTAAAATAGAGTCCAATTGCCATATATATTGTTCTATATCCACTTAAATTACCTTAATTTATTGTCCATTACCCATTGTGTTATTAATTTACCCCAACTGCTGTCACTTTGTACTCTTTGCAATCACTCAACAAGATGTTTCTAGAGACAATCTTCATCGGTCAAGTAGAACCAATAATGTAGTGTCCAAAGTCTAGGCTGCAGTAAAAGAAAATAAATTTGCCCTGCTCTCTCTATTGAGCTTCTACTTCTCTCTAATTGCTGCTGATAGAGCTTCCTGTTATTTTTATCATTCTGCTTCCAAACATCTTCAGTACTCTATATCATCTATTCTTTTATCTTCTATCTCCTGTCTTCTACCATCTCCTGTCTTCTTCTTCCTAATTGATATTTAGACTGCCTTTATATTAAGGTATATCTTGGAAAATACAAATGAATGCACTTACAAGTATTCAAAATGTGTGTACGTGATTTTGACAGGTGAATGACATTAACCGCTGCCAAATGTACCAAAAATACATCATATCCTCCTGGGAACCCATGAAAGAAATTGTCTTCTATTTTTTTTTTACATTTTTTTTGATGATGATGATAAGGAAGAGGAAGTTCCCAGCATCCCAGCCTATCACATGACATATCACTGGAAAGCCCAGGATGTCCTCCTTATAATACAGCAGGGATTGATATGGTAGCTCCTAAGAATAAAAGAAGATGCATGTGAACGAAATGTCCAGAACAGCGGACACAAGTTCATGGGCTGGGTATCAGGAGTATATACACGTGAAAAAATAAAGTTTACTTATCTATTTGCTCTAGAGCTGTTCCCAACACTTTCATGGTCCCGTGTTATTACTCTCTATCCCTACAGATATCTTGTAAATGACAGCATCCCTTCTTTCTCCCACATTCTCATTTTTAGAAATCTGAAATTGTTCTTTTATGTTATGCTCTAATACCTAGCTACATATCACATTTTATATAAATGCCAATGCTATATAAATGCTATTTTTAACAACATAGCATTGTATACAAAGGATTCATGCATCGTTAAAACTTGTTTAATATCATCTTCTGTTTTTAAATATATTTTATATTAATATATGTTTTATTTTCTAGTAGAATAATCACACTAAACAATATATATGTATATATATATATATATATATATATATATATATATATTTTTTTTTTTTTTGTGTTCATGTAATCACATTTGCAATCGTTTACTCTATATGCGGATCTTGAAAGATGTACTAGTAACTGTGCTGGTTATCAGTGTAACAGTAATAGATTACACCTTTAAAACAATTTTATTATTGTTTCATCAAACAACTTGTATGCCAGTAGGTTTTATTTTGCCAGACGTATACTCTATTAAACCATAATAGGACTATAGCGATATAGATATGTCCTTTGACAGGACAGATAGAGACTTCACTGGGTAAATAGTTTGTAGAGAACAAAAGATCATTGCCTGATTGATATATTGTAGTTTTCTCTGACTTTCTTTCACTAAATGGAAGGAATCTCTAAGGGAGAGTAATATAACAGCAAAAAAGCTAAACTTAGCTGAGCAGAGAAGACATAACACCGCAACTGATTATTTTTTCTCAATGTGAAGTTAAAGAAACACATTAGAAACATCAAGCTCAACAAATTTGGTGAATCATAAGTCAAAATTATTGTCAGTAGTTCCTTGGTGGATAATAATTTATCAGGGAATGTGTTTGGATCTGTAAGTCAAAGTACTGTTTGTCAAGAAGTTTAAACAGTGCTAGAAACAGCAATGTTCTTATTGTTCATTAGCTGTAGAACCTGATGTGTCTATCTACAGATGGGTAAGAGTGCAATTGATCCCTGTCCGCAGCTAGCTGAATCACATTTTCTTTTAGATGCATGCCCAATGCATAACACTGCCTCTGCTGGACTGCCTTGTCTTACATAATGCATCCTGCTGCCATCTCTTCAACAGGTAAACAGCCATCCACCTGATCTAGAAGACAACTTATTTTTTTCTCATTTTAAGAGATTTAAAGTATCTGTACAAATAATTTTGATTCCATAGGGAATACATATTTTTTGTGTGGATGCTGTACTATCTATCTATCTATCTATCTATCTATCTATCTATCTATCTATCTATCTATCTATCATTATTGGTATTTATATAGTGCCAACTTATTCAGCAGTGCTTCATCTATTCTACAATATTTCAGTCACTTACTTTGTACTAAACTTTGCAAACTACTTTATTTTACTAATTATTTGGGCAGAATTAGTTTTTAGTGTATTATCAACATCTAGGGAAAGAGTTTTGGGTCACTAACATCTGGGAGATGAGTTTGAGATCCTGATCTACATAATATACTTAAGTATTTTGTTTATAGATGATGACATTATGTACCTCCTGTGACGGACCACTGGCACTCCGACCGAGTACCTCCGCCAATCGATGCTCCTAGCGCTTGCCGAGGACTCCGAGCACTCCAACCAACACCATCAGCACTGCGGACCCCACTTCCATCGATGCAGCTGCGCTGGGGTCTCGCCGTCTCTCAACCACCCTGGATCCACGGCCAGGATCCAGCTCCCAGTGGGTGAACCTCTCCTAAATCCAGAGAGCTTAGCAGGAACAAATCAAGCTCTTACAAGAGCTTACGCTGGGGAGTAAGTGATTATAGCAATCCCCAGAGTGTAGGTATCGCTTCCCCCAAGCATGAGCCAAGGCTTCAAGAAAGGTGCAAGTAGGTCTGGTTTATTGAGGGCTACCTGCCCGGTATTTATGCCAGTGTCCACCAGGTTGACACTCACCTAGGGGACCTGATGGAACAATGGGACACATATTGGATATTAGCCAATCACAGACAATGCAAACAAAACACTCCCACAGTGACATTACAATCCCTCCTCTCTATCCTGGAGATAATTGGGAAGTAATCAAATTATCTCCCAGGACAGAGGCAAGACTCCATTAACCACATGGTTACAAAAATACATAAAATTACAACATAAAACATATACATGCAACATATCCCCAGATAGCTTAGATCTGAACGCACATTATTACCGAATGGCACTCAGATCACATACATACAGTTCAATCGCCATGGAGCCAAAGTCTTTTCCATAGTCTTTCATTACACGAATAGGCTCCATGGCATAGCTATCTGGGGTAGCGCTACTCACATACTGAAAGTCCCGAATTCCCCAGCAGAAATACACAAATAAATCTTTCTGCAGGGTAAAATACAGCTATCAGCACAGGGGGCCATAGTCGGAAGGCAGGAGGCTAGTCAGTAGTCCCCTCCAGGCACAAGTGGCGAAGGGCACTTTGTCACACCTCACATCTGTATTTAGGAATAAAATCCTGACCAAATTCTGTGCAGATGTTTTGGCACACATTCCCAACTTGGGTCCTTCCTGGTGTGGTACACCCTTATTGCATTCTATTCTATTGATCTGGTGGTAGGATAAGTACATCAATGATGCATTTTAGATTTAATCCTGATTATGTTAAACCACTGCTAGAATTTCCTAATGTGAGCCACATCCAACTATCTGATGATGGTACATCCCAATAAGAGGTTTGTCTTGCCATAGAAATTCCTCCCTTTCAGCATGTTTTATCTGTTGTTGTCTAAAGCATTCCCATCACAGGTTATATTTAGAAGCCATCTTCATGATATACTTGTGGACGCTCTGTGTTTCATTCAGGACTGTGGATTTGGCACTCAGCAGGTGTCATCATCTGGGTACTTGATGACTGGTGGGACATATGTGTTGATGGCAGGGTCTTGTTCTTGCCACTGAGCAGGGACTTCAGGACCTGTCTGACTCTCTGGAGGTACTTTGCTCTCCTCCTTGCATCTTCCTCATGGTTGTCATGTGTTTGAGGTATCCCCATGTGCTTGCAGCTGTTTTCTAAATCTCCTATTTGGTTTTCTGGTACTTCACTTTATTCAGACCTGATCATCTTCAATCATTTCACTATCATCTGCCCACAAATATGTTGTCCAAATTATTTTCTGATGTCCTTGATGTATATCATAGTTAGGTGGATAAGTGAATTGATGTCCTGCTCACTCTTGGTGCACAACTTGATGTCATCCATGTAGAGGAGGTGACTGATGGTTGCTCCACTCTTGGACCTGTATATTTATCCACTCTTCATGATGATCTTGATGAGGGGATCTATACTTATACAGAATAGCATCAAGGATAATGCATCCCCTTGGTATATGCCAGGTTTGATGTTCACTTGTGTAAATGTCGTGGAATTGGCTTCTATAATTGTTCTTCATATACTCATCAAGTTTTCAACAATGGGTCTTAGTGTCTTGTTGACCTTCTATAGGGACAAACATTCCAGTATCCATTCATGTGGCATTGTGCCACAGTCTGTCTTGTAGTCAATCCACTCTGTGTACAGATTGGACTGTATAATCTTGGAAGGAAGTTTGACTCTGCTTTTTCTACCAGAAGCTGGTGTTTTCATATTCTGGTGTGGTTTCCAATCCCCTACTGAGTATTTCTCATGTATTAACTAATATGCCCATTGCTCTTGTAAGCAATGATGCCTGAAAGAACTTGCCATGTTTGATCCAGTTGTAAAATTCCAAAAACAAGAAGAACCAAATAGACCTGGGAGTACAAGATTACTTAGACAACAGAACAGCTAACTATCTATATATAACACATCCCAAACATTCGGTCATTTATGCACTGCCTAAAATACACAAGGATCCCATCAATCCACCAGGAAGACCGATTGTGTCAGCCAGAGATAGTTTCTAGAACCTGTAGCTAAATACATGCATTGATGTATTTATCAAAGAGAGTGTGATGGCACTTCCCACATGTTTGCTTGACACTCAGGACTTCATCAACCACATCAACTAGATACACACTATGGAAGAACAAAATCTTCTAATCACCATGGATGTACAAAGTCTGTACACCATCATCCCCCATGTAGAAGGTGTACAGGCACTCATAGAAATACTAAGTGAGTTAGAATTATACGTGGGACCACCAATAGAATATATCCTAGAACTTCTACAAATCGCCCTCACATGTAATTATTTCAAATTTGAGAACAACTTCTATCTACAATGCTCTGGAACGACGATGGGGGGTGACCATGGTACCATCATATGCTAATGCATATATGTATCATTTGTGCAAACACATATTTAAAAAAACAAAACATGGTGACAAAATTAAAACATACCATCGTTTTGTGGATGATTTTTTCATGATTGGACAGGGACATCTGAGGAGCTGGAGAATATGATACAGGAAATTAACCAATCATCACTACCTGTAGTGCTGAGTACATGCTGGGACACAAACCCGATACAATTCCTTGATGTAACTATTTTCAAAAAACAAGATAAACTAAGATATTATTATTATTTTATTATTTATATAGCGCCATCAAATTCCATAGCGCTGTACAATGGGTGAACTAACATACATGTAATTGTAACCAGACAACTGGACGTACAGAAACAAAGGGGTGGAGGGCCCCGCTCCATGAGCTTACATTCTAGAGAGAGTGGGGTATAGTGACACAGAAGGTAAAAGTAGGGGTACAAAGTAGGTTGTTAGAAAAGCATTAATTGAGGGCTTAGTAGGTATTTTTTGACAGTTGCAGGAGAGGAGTCATGGAGGATGAAAACAGTTTAATTGATATGCTTTCTTGAAGAAGTGAGTTTTCAATGATTTTTTGAATAAGTGGAGACTGAGTGAAATTCTTACGGAGAAGGGAAGGGAGTTCCACAAAAGAGGTTTGGCCCTTGAAAAGTCTTGTAGGCGAGCGTTAGAGGTGGGAGTATGAACAAAGGATATACGTAGGTCTTTGGCAGAGCGTAGGGGCCTCGACGGGACATACTTGTGTATTAGGGAGGATAGGTAGGTTGGAGCAGCATTATGTAGGGACTTGTAAGCAAGCACCAGAATTTTAAATTGAGCCCTATATCTAACTGGAAGCCAATGCAGGGACTGACAGAGCGGGGAGGCGTGAGAGGTGCAGCCGGACAGGAAAATGAGCCTAGCTGCCACATTCATAATAGATTGCAGCGGTGCAATATGGGAACACGTAAGACCACTGAGAAGAGTATTACAGTAGTCCAGGCGAGAGAGAACAAGAGCATGAACTAGCACCTTAGCCGCATCCGGGGTTAAGTAGGGGCGGATGCGCGCTATGTTTTGGGATGGAAGCGACAGGATTTGACGATTGATTGGACATGAGGGGTGAAGGAGAAGTTGGAGTCAAAAAGAACACCCAGGCAGCGAGCCTGCGACTTAGAGGTGATGGTAGTGCCGTTTACTTGGAGGGAGAGAGACACGTGAGTAGTAACACTTAAGGGAGGAAAGACCAGAAGTTCTGTTTTGGACAAGTTGAGTTTAAGGAAGTGAGCAGCCATCCAATTGGAAATTGAAGAGAGGCAGTCAGAGACAAGAGTCAAGATGGGCGGAGAGAGATCAGGAGAGGACAGGTAGATTTGCATGTCATCCGCATAGAAATGATAATGGAAGCCAAAGGAGCTGATGAGTTTACCAAGGGAGGCAGTGTAGATAGAGAACAGTAGGGGACCAAGGACAGAACCTTGGGGGACGCCGACAGAGAGTGGTTGGGGGGAAGAGGCAGAGTCAGAGAAAGAAACACTAAAAGAGCGCTGGGAGAGGTAGGAGGAGCACCAGGAGAGAGCAGTATCCCGTAGACCAAAATTGCGGAGAATGCGAAGAAGATGTTGATGATCAACAGTGTCAAAGGCAGCAGAAAGATCAAGTAGAATTAGGATAGAGTAATGGCCACGAGATTTAGCAGCAATTAAATCGTTGGATACTTTGGTCACAGACGTTTTGACAGAATGACCAGCGCAGAATCCAGACTGAAGGGGGTCAAGCAGAGAGTTGGTTTCGAGAAAGTCAGTCAGTCTGGTGTACACAACTCTCTCAAGGATCTTGGAGGCAAATGGCAGTAGCGAGATATGGCGGTAGTTGGATCGGGAGTTTGGGTCAAGGCTGGGCTTTTTCAGAATTGGGGTTACAGTTGCATGTTTGAAGGGTGAGGGAAATGTACCAGAGGAAAGGGAGAGATTGAAAATTCTAGTGAGGGGAAGAGCAAGAGAGGGAGACAAAGTGCGGATGAGATATGAAGGAATGGGATCGAGGGAACAGGTGGTGGGGAGGGAGGACCGAAGCAGAGCAGAAACCTCTTTCTTGCTGTAGCAGGTGCGAATGAGTGTAGAATAGTGGAGGGAGTGGGGTTGGGTGATGTAATGGTAGGGGAAGGAGAGAAATTAGCAATCTCTTCTCTGATTGTAGAGATCTTCTCAGTGAAGTGAGATGCAAAGTTTGCGGTGGACAAGGTGGTAGAAGGAGGGGGATTAAAAGGGCAAAGAAGAGCATCAAAAGTGTGAAATAGATGTTTGGGTTGATGGGACAGTGTATTTATGAGGGTGTTAAAGTAATTTACTTTTGCAGTGGAGAGAGCCAGGCTGTAGGAGCGCAGCATAAATTTATAGTAGAGGAAATCAAATGCAAAGTGTGACTTTCTCCATCAGCGTTCAGCAGTTCTAGAACATTTTTGGAGGTAACGAGAGTTGACTTGTAAAGTGAGGTAGCTGAGTTAGGGCAAGTTAGATTTGAGATGGGCAAAAGGAGAGTCTTGAGTTTGGTGGAGAACTTCTGGAGATCAAGGCAGTTGAGGTTTCTGTGAGATTGGAGAGTTGAGGGTGGTGAAATTTTGGTATGGGGTATGCTGATGTCAAATGTTAGTAGATGGTGGTCAGACAAAGGAAATGGAACAGTGGAGAGATTAGAGGTGGTACAGAGATTGGTGAAGATGAGGTCAAGAGTGTTTCCTGCTGTATGAGTTGCTGAAGTTGACAACTGCATGAGGCCAAAGGAAGAGGTTACAGAGAGCAGACATGAGGCATCAGGGCAGTTGAGGTTATTGATTGGGATGTTAAAGTCCCCAAGATATAAACCACATTGCAAGTCCACGGATCGCAATACTCTATTATTTGCCACTATTTTTTATCCTCAAAAGTTCAAAGACACACTAACCATATCGCAATTTCTGAGAGTTCTCAGATATAACAGCGAACCAGATAGCTGTGAGACACATACAATGGAAATTTGGACGAGATTTACATAATGTGGATACCACCCAAAATTACTTTAGACAGCTAAGAAATGAGCCATAGATTTAAGGCATCTGGAATTACAAGGATACAAATCCTCAAAAAAGAGATTTTACTCTAAAATCTTTCTACCTCTGACGTTCCATACTGGTACGACCAAAGTCAGAGAAGTCATCAACAAACATTGAGGATTATTACAAGCAGACAAAACAGTAATTAGCTACCGGAGAAATAGAAATTTGAAAGCTTAGTCCATAGCGATCCAATACACTGTTACCTTAACCCCTTAAGGACACATGACATGTGTGACATGTCATGATTCCCTTTTATTCCAGAAGTTTGTGTCAGGGTACTCACCTGTGAGACAGACGGCAAGACGTGGTCGCCCCTGGAATTCCCAACAGGGGACTTGAACCGGGGTACTTGTCTATCCCAGTCCTGCTCTCTACCTCTGAGCCACAGCGGCTTTACCTGAGACTTCTGATTCCGGCCTTGTTCATTCTGGCTTGGCTACTACACCGGGGGCTGCACCATGACTTGCCTGCTTCTCACCTGACTCTGATCTCCATTAGCAGGGTATTTAAACCCAGCCTCGCCCTGCAATCATTGTCAAGTCTTTGATCTGTGTTCCTGTGTCGTACCAGTGTTCCTGTTTATTGTGCTTCGTATTTTTGACCTCGGCTTGTGACTACGTTATTCTGAACTCTGGCATCCTTTGACCTCGGCTATCCCTCGACTATCCTGCTGGTTCTGTCCTTGCCTGTCCTGCGAATTTGGTACTGCATCCTGCACAGCCCCCGTGCACAGACCCACAGGCCAGGTGAATTCTTACCTGACCACCTCGGTCTGTGGCTATCTGCAAGGGTGAGCGTCATATCTGCGCTACAGACTCCCAACTCAGGTAAGACCCTGACAAAAGACTTGACCAATATGGAGTCCGCAGAAATGTGCTCACCCTCACTCCAGCAAGTGTCCAGCCTGGCCCAGATTGTTTCGGAGTTACAGCAGGAACTTTTATCTCTTAAAGGCGCAGTACATCCAGCTCCGGAACCCTTTGTCATCATGCCCGACAGATTTGATGGTAACTACACGTCCTTCCAGTCATTCAGGATGGATTGCGAGGTATTGTTCTCTTTAAAGCCTCGAACTTACGCCACGGATTTCATCAGGGTCAGAGCGGCTATCAACCTGTTGTCTGGACGCATTAAAGCCTGGTCTTACCAAATGTTGCAGAGGAAGAGTCCTGTCCTTGTCAGCTGGGAGTCCTTTATTATTGCTTTGGACTCACAGTGCAGGATCACTAAGCCCAAGCCAGCTCCTACTACTAAAAAATCGCGGAGTCTACGTCACCACACCCCAGTGATACCCTCTTATGATCCAGTTCCCAGGAGAACTCCAGAGGTATCCTGTGTTCAACTTGATCCTGAGGAGCCTATGCAAATTGGACGTGTCCACTGCAAAGTCACACCGGGAGAGAGGGACCGAAGGAGAAGCCATGGTCTGTGCTTTTACTGTGGAGAAGGTGGACACTTCATCACCCTTTGTCCTGTTCGCCCTCCTAGACCTCCTGCTCCAGAGTCGTCTGCCGTTACTACCAAAGTTGCTTCCTGTATTACCACCACTACTTCCTACCCACTTGAAAAGGATTTACCTAAGGATTGTGCCATTTCTTCTAATGGCACTACGGTCTGTAAAAAAGACTTGGAAGTGTTCGAAAAAGCACTGCTAGCTGCGAGCACTGTCCCTCCCGAAGTGGTGGAAGTTTTTGTCACCCCTACCCGGAACCTAGACCGATCGTCAGCTGTACCAGAAGCTGGTACTGGGAAATCCCGAACTAATCAGGGATCCCATGCTGAGGACTTTCACTATGGGGACTCGACGGATTCTGAGAGTGACACTGGTGAGACGGATTACTTCGATGAGGAGCCTGCTTACGCCCAGAGGTCGTTTTTGAAGGGGGAGGTACTGTCAGGGTACTCACCTGTGAGACAGACGGCAAGACGTGGTCGCCCCTGGAATTCCCAACAGGGGACTTGAACCGGGGTACTTGTCTATCCCAGTCCTGCTCTCTACCTCTGAGCCACAGCGGCTTTACCTGAGACTTCTGATTCCGGCCTTGTTCATTCTGGCTTGGCTACTACACCGGGGGCTGCACCATGACTTGCCTGCTTCTCACCTGACTCTGATCTCCATTAGCAGGGTATTTAAACCCAGCCTCGCCCTGCAATCATTGTCAAGTCTTTGATCTGTGTTCCTGTGTCGTACCAGTGTTCCTGTTTATTGTGCTTCGTATTTTTGACCTCGGCTTGTGACTACGTTATTCTGAACTCTGGCATCCTTTGACCTCGGCTATCCCTCGACTATCCTGCTGGTTCTGTCCTTGCCTGTCCTGCGAATTTGGTACTGCATCCTGCACAGCCCCCGTGCACAGACCCACAGGCCAGGTGAATTCTTACCTGACCACCTCGGTCTGTGGCTATCTGCAAGGGTGAGCGTCATATCTGCGCTACAGACTCCCAACTCAGGTAAGACCCTGACAGTTTGGTCCTTAAGGGGTTAAACAGACAGCCATTAAGAAAAAAGGCTGCTTCAAATGCAGTGGATGTGTGACCTGTAGTCACATGGTCAGTGGTTCGACATTTGACCACCCGCATAGCGGCAAGATAATTAATATTTCCCAATATATTACATGTACCACTGACCATGTGAAATATATGATCACCTGTCCCTGAGGATTGTCGTACGTGGGGAAAACTGATCTCACCTTGAGGGATCGGAGAAGAGGACACCGATCAGCAATTATGACCACATGCAGGGATCAACACATGTACAAATTAGTTGCCAAACATTTCTTAGCCATGCAGCATGGATTGCCAACTCTAAGATTTATGGCCATTGACCATATCCCCTTATGTCTCGTGGATGTGACAGATCCAAGGCACTGCTACAATGTGAGGAAAAATTGATTTTATGATTGGACACTGTGGCCCCTAAAGGGCTCAATGAGAACATTGTATACTCTATATTTTTTATAGAGTTTTCATTGTTATCTCCTGAATCAATGGACATTGATATGTTATAAAAATATGTGACATATTTATAATATGTTTTTTTCACCCCTCTTTAATTGATCCCGATATAACTTGGATACAGTTATTGGTCTTTTTCATACACCCATAATTATATTGGGTATTATATTATAGTTTTATCTTTATTTTTATTATTATTTAGCATTATCTTTGTACATTATTCATACATACCGTTGCATATTTTTTCAAAATTCGTTACAATCATTCCGGATCTTCAAACTATGTTTGACATTTTAATTTTTTATACATTTTTTTTAGATTTTTCTATTTATTTGATTTTGATATTATCTTAAATTTTTTGACTGTGCTGTGCATTGAGTCCGTTGGTATATTGTCCCCACAATACTTGTTTGAACCTTTATATCCAGTTTAGGAATCCCTGAACACTGATTTCCCTTATTACTGATTTATCTATAGATATACCTGGACAGTAAGCACACACAGTCCTAAACAAATTGGGAAAACCATCCAGACCCTTTTTAACCTGTATTGAGCAATACCAATGAATATATCTGATTTTTTTATATTATGGATATAGTACTATACCCTATCCCTGCTCTGCTCTATGATAGCAATACTATACACTACATAACATAACATTAGATTGTATAATATTATAATTGCACATAGCTTGTGAAAAGTTGCCTATATACCATGCATATTGTTACATATCTCAGATAGATTGCTTCTAGAGGATATATAGATATTAAACTCTATGGAATTCACTTTTCCCTTTCCCATGTTTCTGCACTTTGTTTCTCATGCATTCTCTGTGATTTTCACGTATTTATCACTTTTTGGTTACTCTCACTCCTATCACCTGATCTACACTATTTCCTTTTAAAGATCTCACTCCCCTCACACAGCTAAGCACATCTATATCATGCTATTATCACCACTGGAATATTTTTTTGTTGCCCCAGCAGCACGATACTAGACATGTGCAATTCATTTCATTCTGAATGGCAATTCGGACGAATTTCGGACAATTCGGACATTCGGATACGTCCGAATGTCCGAATAGCTGAATTGACGAATTGCAGAATAGCCGAAGTCCCGAAGTTTTGAAGTTCCGAATTTGCTGAATTTCGAAGTGTCGAAGTTCTGAAGTGCCGAAGTTGCCGAAGTTTTGAAGTGTTGAAGTTCCGAAGCACAGTATTGCCTAAGTACTAACATACCTACCCAGTGGAAGAATGAAGAATATTACACTGTATACAAGTTTAAATAAAAAGTATACAAACATAGCCAGGATTCAGCTGTAAGCATTTGCAACACTTACAACAATCAAGTAACATACATTCATATAAAATGTAAGTTACTTAGCCAGTCAATGGAATGACAAGAATAAGTAGATAACTCCCTAATTCCCACAGTATTAGGGAGCTATTTACTAAAAGGCTGATAGACCTAAATTGGTCTTTCAGCCAAATTTACTAATACTAAGTAAAGATTACTTAGTATTAGTAAATTATCCCCTACTCGCTATACCGTGAGTAGTGGCATGTCTATTAAACATTGCGCAGCCTGTGGCTGCTCACTGTTAAAAAAAACAAAAACGTTCCCCCCCAGCCCCCAACCCTGAACAGCGGGTGGGGGCCCTAAATAAGAATAAGGGGGGACCTATTGTCCTCCACCCGGCCCCCACCCCTGAGTGGCGGGTGGGGGCCCTAAATATCAATAAGGGGGGAACCTATTGTCCTCCCCCCTTGCCCCCACCCCTGACCAGTGGATGGGAGCCCTAAATTAGAATATGGGGGGGACCTATTGTCCACCCCCCGGCCCCCACCCCTGAGCGGCGGGTGGGGGCCCTAAAGAAGAATAAGGGGGGGACCTATTGTCCTCCTCCCCGGCCCCCACCCCTGAGTGGTGGATGGGGGCCCTAAATATCAATAAGGGGGGGGACCTATTGTCCTCCCCCCTTGCCCCCACCCCTGAGCGGTGGGTGGGGGCCCTAAATTAGAATATGGGGGGAACCTATTGTCCTCCCCCGGCCCCCACCCCTGAACTTTCCAAAGAACTTTCCCACGCTGTGTAAAATGACACAGAGCACTCTGATTGGCTGGATTTCAAGCTAACCAATCAGAGTGCTGTGACAGGTAAATGTAGAGACTTACCTGTCAGTCTCTACATTTATCTGTCAGAGCACTCTGATTGGATGGCTTAAACCAACCAACTAGAGTGCTCTAAGCCTAATTGCAGGACGGGGCAAGGCTTTATAAGCCTTCCCCCGCCCTGCAGAGCTCAGTCTGTGCGGAGCCCTCCATGGGTGAAGAAGGATTATTTTTTTTTGCGCTCGGGTTTTTTTTTTCAAAGTGCGTCGGTTATTATGGATTTTTATTTGGTCTTTTTTATTTGCATGTTCAGGTGAGTGCAGCCAACCTCCCCCTTGTTTCATATATATATATATATATATATATATTTATAAATGTGCTTGGCACACCACAATAAAAAAAAACTTGAATACTTGAATAGTTAACTCACCTCGGTGCAAAATCAGCATTGAATGTGTAACAAACAAAAGAAGGGGTGCACTCCAAGGTCTTCAAAAACAAACTGTGTTTAATTCAGTAATCCAGTTTCAAATCAAGTCAAACAATCATCTGTGTACAAAATCGATGTTTCGACCCAATAGGGTCTTTATCAAGATCCAGAGTAAAAGTGCCAATGTGCCAACATATAACAAATATTAAAACTAACTTACCAATAGTAGTGAGACGACAGCCCGCAGACTGAATCACCCAAGTGGGGTCAGCACACTTTTATGTATTCCTCACGATTGGGTACTGCAGAGGCCTGAAAGTCTGAGGGTTCTATGCATTATCTTAGCTGTTCCTAGAACTGCAGTGTTCTGGACAGCAATCTCAGATGTCTCGCCTGTAATCTGTTAAATGCTTGAGACAGTACAAAATATCATTAATAAATACAGGAAGAGTTGATGTCCCTTTTTGGCTCTATTTCTATAAGATCTTATAATCTATATGCATTAGACTTATGCAGGGAGAAAAAAAATGTTTTTCCATACCACTTAATGCATTTAATAAGATAAATGGGATAGTTGCAGTTTGACTTGTCAAAATTTTGTTCTGAAACATTTTGGGAAATAATTCAGTCAAGATAAAAAAATTAATGTAAGGTGGAAATAAATGGATTTTTAAAAAAAATGAAAGGAAAAAGTGACCAATTGAGCGCACACTTACTCCTTCCACCCTGACCAGTAAACATCCCTAAGTGTGAGAATAAAACAATGCCCTATCAGTTTCTCCCAACTGCATTGGCAGAGGTAGCTGGTCTAGTCACACTCCAAGACTCACCCAGGATATAATAAAATGGAATAAAAACTGACACTAAGCTGCCCTCTTTTTGTCCAATCATCCTGCCTAAGTCGAGAGGCAATATTTTTGCTGTTCCAAATATCTTTCCAGCATGTCTAAAGTAGAGTAGAGTTCCATCATGTGTAAACATTCTGTATTAGACAGTGTGTGGGAAGGCCTGGTTTCTTTTCCTCCTGCCTCAAAAGTTAGCTAGCCTTCACACTATGGTGGAAATGCCCAGCAATCCTCCAACAATGATCTAATATAGTTAGTATCTTTGTGTTGGATTTGTGAATTGCACCCTTCACTATAAGTTGTAGGATGTGTACAGAGCAACTAACACCTACTAAGGAAAGTGGTGAGTTCACAGTAGGTGCCAAAAATAGTGGATTGCTGGACTCTTGCTTAGTACTTGCTCTGTATCAAAGATTTGTTCCTCCTGGGACCAACTTAAACAAATGTGCAGTAGGGATGAGATTGATATCATCATCACTAGATTTATTACCACTGCCAAGATAATGAGGACATTGGGGACAATGCCTGAGTACTCTACTCAACATCTTCAATAAAGAGTGGCACTGATGGAACCAACAAACTATTTTGCAGAACTCTCCTTTACTTCTTGGGGGGTGAAGGGGGCATTATTATTATTATTATTATTATTATTATTATTATTATTATTATTATGATATTTATAGAGCTGGCCTTGATTTAATAAACTTTGCAAAAGATTCTTTAATGTTAGAAAAACTTTCCAAAATATTTAACTACAAAAGCCACCATTAATGTTTATGCATTTTTTTGTAGATAAATCAGTTGATCAGTGTATTAAATAAAGGCCATAGTCATTGTAAAAGTGATATAAAATAGGAAATAAATAATCCCTTGGAAATTGACATTATATGGATCTTAGAATACAGAACCAATACATTGATCAGTCAAAACATTAAAACCAGTGACAGGTAAACGGAATAACATTAATTTTATTGTTACAATGCCAACTGTCAAGGGGTGGGATATATTAGACAGCAAGTGACAAAACAGTTCTTGAATTTCATGTTTTGGAAACAGGAACATCTGGCAAGAGAAAATATCTGAGTGCCCCCTCCCCCTACACCTCCACTCCCCCCTATTCCTCTCCACGCCTGCCGCCCTCCCCTGTGCAAGGTATCCCTCCCCCTCCCCCTATCCCTCTCTCTACTCTTTCTCATTACGAATATCTACCTATATATATTCGGGGGAAAACCGACAGGTTTCAGGTGACCAAAGCCCAACCTGGCTCCCCGGTAGGAGAGACAGAACCGCTACAGACGCCAAAGGGACACTCCAGGCACCCAGACCACTTCTGCTCATTGGAGTGGTCTGGGTGCCAACTCCCACTACCCTTAACCCTGCAAGTGTAATTATTGCAGTTTTTCATAAACTGCAATATTTACATTGCAGGGTTAACTCCACCTCTAGTGGCTGTCTATTAGACAGCCACTAGAGGTCACTTCCTAGTTTCTAGCACAGGTTTCCTGTGCTAGAGCGTCGCTGGACGTCAGGCGTAATTCGCTGTATACAACCACACTTATTATATATCATTTTATTCAGGGGAAACAGAGCTTTCATTTGACATAAAATATTTAGCTATGAAACATAATTTAATATGAATAAAATATAAAAAAATGGTAGAAAATAAGAATATTTTTTTTTAAAAAAAATTTAGTTCTACATGACATTTTAACTGTAAATGTCATAATACTGTTTAATTTCACTGCAATAAAATACACATATTTGTATTCAGTGATGTCTCATGTGTAAAACAGTACCCCTTATGTACAGGTTTTATGGTGTTTTAGGAAGTTACAGGGTCAAATATAGCATGTTACATTTTTCATTATTTTCACATTAAAATTCGTCAGATTGGTTACATTGCCTTTGAGACCGTATGGTAGCCCAGGAATGAGAATTACTCCCATGATGGCATACCATTTGCAATAGTAGACAACCCAAGGTATTGCAAATGGGGTATGTCCAGTATTTTTTAGTAGCCACTTGGTCTCAAACACTAGCCAAAGTTAGCATTGATATTTGTTTGTGTGTGTTTTACATTGCAGGGTTAACTCCACCTCTAGTGGCTGTCTATTAGACAGCCACTAGAGGTCACTTCCTAGTTTCTAGCACAGGTTTCCTGTGCTAGAGCGTCGCTGGACGTCCTCACGCTGTGTGAGGACCTCCAGCGTCGCTCAAAACCCCATAGGAAAGCATTGAAATGATTTTTCAATGCTTTCCTATGGGGAGACGTAATGCGCATGCGCGGCATTTCCGCGCATGCGCATTAGGTCTCCTCGGCCGGTGAGCGAGATTAGTCTCGCCCACCGGCCGACGTAATCACTAGGAGGAGCGTCGTGGAGGCGGAGACAGCGGCGAGGGACATCGCCGCTGTCCCAGGTAAGTGACTGAAGGGGTTTTCACCCCTTCAGTAACCGGGGATTGGTGGGTGGGAGGGAGAGGGACCCTCCAGTGCCAGAAAAACGGATCGTTTTTCTGGCACTGGAGTTTCCCTTTAAGGGCGCTCTCGCTGATGTTTTGAGTAGCCCGGATAATCTAAAAGATAGAGAAAGGAAGATTTAGACAATACACCAGGAACACCGTCCAAGTTAGAGAGTGATAGGAGTTCATCTACCTTAACAACGAACATTATCATGGCAGGGCAGGGATCAGAGCTCCAATGATTACAGTAGGGACCCAAAGGTCACCCAGAGATATAAATGTAAGATGTTCATGTTCTTTTTTTTTTTTCTCTTTGACTTGTGATGATAAAAAACTGAAAACCAACATTAACTATGGTTCGCAAACCGGAGAGTTACACAGGATAATATGAAATTTTGGTAGCCCAATAAGTATTACCAAGTGGCTACGGCAATGTTATTTAGACACGATGTTAAACATGCTTACTTGCTGTACATAACAACACTGCTTTATACCTATGCTGTTATATATTTGAACCTGTTTGTTCAATACGTCAATGCTAAATAAAGAATACAAAAATAAAAATAAAAAAAAAGATCTGAGTGACTTTGACAAAGGCAAAATAGTGATGGCTAGATGACTGGGTCAGAGCATCTTCAAAATGGCAAGTCTTATGGGGTTCTCAGTATGCAGGAGCTAGTACCAACCAAAAGGTACAAGGAAGAATGATCAGTGAACAGGTGTCATGGTCATGGGTCCCTAAGGCTCATTGATGCATGTTGGGAGTGAAGACTAGCCCATCTGGCCTAAACACACACAGAAGAGCTACTATACCTCAAATTGCTGAAAAACGTAAAGCTGGCCATGATAGAAAGGTGTCAGAACACACAGTTCATCACAGTTTGCTGCTTATGGGGCTGCATAGTCAGGGTGCCCATGATGGCCCCTATCCAAGGTCAAAATCTCATTCAATGGAAACACAAGTGGACCATGGAACTTTTAAATCAGTTAGATAGCCGGGTGCGCATACATTGTTTACTTGAGGAAAAGATGGCCACAGGATGCACCCTGGTAAGAAGGCGGGTAGGCAGAGACACTGAAACCTTGGGTCCTGGCATTCATGTGAATGCCATTTTTTCACGTACTACCTAACTAGAAATTGTTGCGAATCATGTAAACCCCTTCATGGGAACAGTGTTCCCTGATGGCAGTGGCCTCTTTCAGCAGGATAATGCACACTGCCACACTGCAAAAACTGTTCAGGAATGATTTAAGGAATATGAGAAAGAGTTCAAAGTGTTATCTTGACCTTCAAATTCCACATATCTCAGATAGAGTGATCTGTGTGATGTGCTTGTTGGGAATAATACACGTTGCCTATATATAATGCTTAGGGACCCAAAGCTCAAGCTACAGATGACCGGATGTCCAGTCTGTTTTAAATTGGCTAACTTGGAGCATGTCAGCTATTGGGAATAATACACTTTGTCTGTATACAATGCTTAGTGACCCCTAGACAGAGCTATAAACTTTCCTGTCTCAGAGCGTTGGTCTTATTTCCTGTTTTCTATTTCTGTAATTCCTACTGCGTAGTAACATATCTATTTTATGAGTGCGTAGTAACTTTTTATTACACCTGCAAGCTAGCTATATGATAAGATATGTTGAGATAAGATTGATGAATGATGTTATTATTCCATAATGTTTACAAGAACACCCCTGTTTCCTCTTGAATATAACTTGAATCAGAAATAAGGAAAAATTGTGTCATACTTACTACAATTTTTTTTTTTTTTAAATTTGTATTAAAGGGAAACTCCAGTGCCAGGAAAACAATCAGTTTTCCTGGCACTGCAGGTCCCCTCTCCCTCCCACCTTCCATTCAGGTCACTTACCTGAGACATGTCCCTCGGCGGTGGTTTCTTCTCGCCGCCGCTCCTCCCAATCATTACGTTGGTCGGTGGGCGAGACTTATCCCGCCCACTGGCCGGGGAGACCTAATGCGCATGCGTGGCAATGCCGCGCATGCGCATTAGAGCTCCCCATAGGAAATTGAGCGAAGCTGGAGGTCCTCACACAGCGTGAGGACGTCCAGCGACGCTCTAGCACAGGTTTTCTGTGCTATAGAGCAGGAAGTGCCCTCTAGTGGCTGTCTAGCCAGCCACTAGAGGTGGAGTTAACCCTGCAAGGTAATTATTGCAGTTTATAAATAAACTGCAATAATTACACTTGCAGGGTTAAGGGTAGTGGGAGATGGCACCCAGACGACTCCAAGGGGCAGAAGTTGTCTGGGTGCCTGGAGTGTCCCTTTAATACATCTTTGTAGGAGATTAAACCTTAAGGACTGAGCCAAATGTACACGTTGTGGTCAAAACAAAACGTAAACAAAAACTTGAATTTGTGCTATATGTCTGTTCAGGCGTAATTCGCTGTATACAACCACACTTATTATATATCATTTTATTCAGGGGAAACAGAGCTTTCATTTGACATAAAATATTTAGCTATGAAACATAATTTAATATGAATAAAATATAAAAAAATGGTAGAAAATAAGAATATTTTTTAAAAAAAAAATGTAGTTCTACATGACATTTTAACTGTAAATGTCATAATACTGTTTAATTTCACTGCAATAAAATACACATATTTGTATTCAGTGATGTCTCATGTGTAAAACAGTACCCCTTATGTACAGGTTTTATGGTGTTTTAGGAAGTTACAGGGTCAAATATAGCATGTTACATTTTTCATTATTTTCACATTAAAATTCGTCAGATTGGTTACATTGCCTTTGAGACCGTACGGTAGCCCAGGAATGAGAATTACTCCCATGATGGCATACCATTTGCAATAGTAGACAACCCAAGGTATTGCAAATGGGGTATGTCCAGTATTTTTTAGTAGCCACTTGGTCTCAAACACTAGCCAAAGTTAGCATTGATATTTGTTTGTGTGTGAAAAATGCAAAAAACTAATTTGACTCTGGTCATACCCATCATACGTGCTTCATAAGCCTCTATTCTGGTCTAAAGCTGCTGCATGGTGTCTGCTATGGAATTATGGGCCTCAGCATACTTTCTCATCTTCTCCTCTATATGTGAAGTTCTGGTGTCCAAATCCTGAATGTCTTTGTGGAGAACATCCATGTCTGATTGCCAAGTAGCTATGAATTTAGCTGAGAGAGCATCCAGAGATGTCTTAAAAAACCTGCAGGTTAGTGGGTCCATTTCCACAGACGAGTCCACCACATGTGGTGGGCTTTCATGCTCAGGCTCATGCATCTTGGATTTCTTGTACCGCAGATGCTTTCACCATTTTTTGTTGGAAGAAATTCTATTTTTCGGCAAGCTCTTGCAGGCGCTTGGACTTGTTTTGTGACATTGTGTGGGTCGGAGATTAGAGGTAAAATTGATGATGTTGTACTATTATACTATTATAATCCCAGGTCCCAAGTCAGGGAGCACTCACAGCAGCATCCGATCGACACAAACTCTATCATTTCCACTATATATAATGATCCATAAGTAAATGTTTTATGAGAAATAAGTAAAAATTGCATCATACTTGCCACAATTTTGATTTCTAGATCCTTAATCATGGCAGCATTATGTTTCCACCAATCTATGAGAATTGTGAACCAAATTAGTAAGACAGCCTGATGCGCAAGGGGTTAACAAAATACCCAGTGAGAAAAAATGCACCGGTTAACAAAATACCCAGTGAGAAAAAATGCACCGGTTAACAAAATACCCAGTGAGAAATAATCTTACATACAAAGAGGACCAGGGCCGGACTGGCCCACCGGGATACCGGGAAATTTCCCGGTGGGCCGCGGCACCTGGGGGCTGCGCTGGGAATGTATGTGCCACCGGGTGGCCGGTCCGGTGGCACACACTCTGAGGGGGCCGGCCGGCAGCCGCATACCATTCCACACTGGAGCCGCCGGACCGGGTGGCAGCCTTGCCGGTCCGGCGGCACTCCTGTCACTAATGCTGGGGGCTGAAGGAGGAGGGAGGAGCATGTCTCTCTACCATGCTCCCTCGCGGTTCCCACAATTCGCAGCACAGGAACCGCGAGGGAGCATGGTACAGATAGGCTGCAGCATGGAACGTGGCTGCCCCCCCTGACTCCTCTCAGGTGCAGGGCCGGCGCTTTCATTAGACCACCAGCTCCCTGGGGACGCCGCAGAGGAGAGCCTGCTGCTGAACAAGCCGGCAGGAAGATAAAAAGATTTCCCTGACCGGGCGAGGTGTCGGCCGCCCCCTCACTTTCCCTTAATAGAGCAAGACCTGGTAGCACTAGAAGTCTCCCTACCAGGTCTTGCTGTCTGTGTGCTGGGTGGAGTGCTCGGTCATGAATAAGAGGAGGGGATAGGGAGTAACAACATGTCCCCTCCTCCTTCTACTCACATGCTGTGGGCACCCTCCCAGCACTTGGTAAACACTGCACGGAGGAGCTGTCTGCAGGAGGAAAGATGACTGCAGAGGCATGCTGCTCAGGGGCTGGAGGAGAGAGAGAGAGTGACCACACACCAGAAAGAGGTAAGTTAGAGCCGAAATAACGGGGATTGAGGAGAAAGAGGTTAATAAATAGTAAATTGAGGCAGAGGTACAGCTAGGGGGTGATAAGAGAAGGAAGTGGAGTGATAGTGACAAAGTAAGAGATGACATACTCACAGGAAAGAGAGAGCCCTGGACTGTGGCTCTGCCTAAAGCTGAACATTTCATTTAGGCAGAGCCACAGTCCAGGGCTCTCTTTCCTGATTCTAATCCCCATTATTGCCCCTAATCCCCCCCCCCACAAATTTGTAAACCCACTACAGCCCCCAGCCCCCATTACAGGTCCTAACAACACTCTTGCCCCTAAGCAACCACTACAGCACCTAACCACGATTACAGCTCAAAACACCCCACCCCACTATTGCCTCTGATCAACCAATACTGCCCCTGACACTTACACTACAGGTCTTGACCCACCCCTACTGCTCCTTATATCCATTACAGCCCCTAACCCCCATGGACTGCCTGAGATCCCAATCAACAGCAAACCCCCAATACAATTAGAGCTAACCCTGATTCTCCCTTCCCATCTTATGCTAAATGGAAATTCCTCTACTTTTTACATGTTTTTCCTACACCTCACACATTGCCACACATATCACTCACAGTGGCCCAAACTTTTCACTCATGGCTACTCACACAGCTACACATAAAGATACCGCTCACATCTACCCACATGCAGCCACGCACATCACGCACAACTATAAACAGAGCCAGCCTTATACATCACGCACAGAAAGCCACAACATACACCTAACACATAGCTACTGCACTTACAGCCACCCTACACAAGACGCACACCCACACCACACATCCACTCAACATTTTAATAAATATTCACATTACATAATATTAAAAGAATAACATAGGGGAATAATTTCCGGGTACACATCCTACTGAAATACACTGCACATCCCTATGTGCAACACGTAGTGGCTTTACTGTAATCTGGGCAAATAAGCTGAGATGGGTGAGTCATATGGTTGTTACGTCACAACATAGGGGGAGGGGGGGGGGCAAATCGTTTTTTTGCCTAGGGCGGCAAAAATCCTTCCACCAGCCCTGCTCAGGTGGGTGGGGGGGAGAAAGGTAGAGGGTTCAGGGAAGAAAGAGACAGAGGGGGGAGAATAGAGAGACAGAGGGGGGAGAATAGAGAGACAGAGGAGGGAGAATAGAGAGACAGAGGGGGGAGAATAGAGAGACAGAGGGGGGAGAATAGAGAGACAGAGGGGGGAGAATAGAGAGACAGAGGGGGGAGAATAGAGAGACAAAGGGGGGAGAATAGAGAGACAAAGGGGGAGAATAGAGAGACAGAGGGGGGAGAATAGAGAGACAGAGGGGGGAGAATAGAGAGACAGAGGGGGGAGAATAGAGAGACAGAGGGGGGAGAATAGAGAGACAGAGGGGGGAGAATAGAGAGACAGAGGGGGGAGAATAGAGAGACAGAGGGGGGAGAATAGAGAGACAAAGGGGGGAGAATAGAGAGACAAAGGGGGGAGAATAGAGAGACAGAGGGGGAGGGAGAGTGCCATAGGGAAAGGAGGGAGAAAGAGACAGAGGGGGAGAATAGAGAGGCAGAGGGGGAGGGAGAGTGCTATAGGGAAAGGAGGGAGAAAGAGACATAGGGGGAGAATAGAGAGACAGAGGGGGAGGGAGAGTGCCACAGGGAAAGGAGGGAGAAAGAGACAGAGGGGGGAGAATAGAGAGAAAGAGGCAGAGGGGGAGAATAGAGAGACAGAGGGGGAGGGAGAAAGAGACAGAGGGGGGAGAATAGAGAGACAGAGGGGGAGGGAGAGTGCCATAGGGAAAGGAGGGAGAAAGAGACAGAGGGGGGGGGAATAGAGAGACAGAGGGGGGGAATAGAGAGACAGAGGGGGGGGGAGAGTGCCATAGGGAAAGGAGGGAGAAAGAGACAGAGGGGGAAGAATAGAGAGACAGAGGGGGAGGGAGAGTGTCATAGGGAAAGGAGGGAGAAAGAGACAGAGGGGGGAGAATAGAGAGACAGAGGGGGAGGGAGAGTGCCACAGGGAAAGGAGGGAGAAAGAGACAGAGGGGGAGAATAGAGAGACAGAGGGGAGGGAGAGTGCCACAGGGAATGGAGGGAGAAAGAGACAGAGGGGGGAGCACACTATGCTGGCGCGATGCATTATGGGGCTGGTAAATATTTTTTTCCAGGGCTGCTTTTAATTCCCAGTCCGGCCCTGAAGAGGACACAATATGCAAGAAATAAAAATGTAAATATTGTAATTATTATATTTTGAGCAGCATATAAGGATAATGGACAGAGACATTTCTAAGTGTAAAAGGAATTCGATTTACCTAAAATCAGCAGGATGGGGAGGAAAACAAAATTAAATTCTTAGTATCGATAGATGAATTAAAAGTTATTGTTTGCAATGCAATTTGCATGTAATAAGCATAGCTTGGTCAAGAAGTTTTATTTCAGAATTACAGCATGTGTATAATATGTTTTAAGTGCTGAGGAGTCTACTAAAATACATTGCATTTTGTTTTAAACATGTCATTAGGATAGCTGAAATTACTAGGACAGACATATTTTCCATTTTATTAAGCCTTTAGTAATGAAAATCAAATGTTTCTTTGTAATATGAGTTCATAAATCCAACTAAATCTAGTGAGATTACTTTGATCTGAAAGAAATGACTAGGCTTTAATCACATCCTGTTCGGCTAGTCTTTGTTATACTTGCAAAGCTATAATTTCAGTATTAATTCTGTTATGTTTGATACATATATATATATATATATATACAAAAGTATGTTGTAGTGATGTACCGAACTGTTCGCTGGCGAATAGTTCCTGGCGAACATAGCGTGTTCGAGTTCGCCACCGCGGGCGAACACATGCGTGGTTCGATCCGCCCCCTATTTGGCATCATTGAGCAAACTTTGACCCTGTGCCTCACGGTCAGCAGACACATTCCAGCAAATTAGCAGCAGACCCTCCCTTCCAGAACCTCCCACCTCCCTCCCAGCATCCATTTTAGATTCATTCTGAAGCTGCATTCTTAGAGAGAGGAGGGAAAGTGTAGCTGCTGCTCATTAGACAGGGGAAATTGATAGCTAGGCTAGGGTATTCAGTGTCCACTACAGTCCTGAAGGACTCATCTGATCTCTGCTGTAAGGACAGCACCCCAAAAAGCCCTTTTTAGGGCTAGAACATCAGTCTGTTTTGTTTTTCTTTTTTTTTCTGTGTAATGTAATTGCAGTTGCCTGCCTGACAGCTTCTGTGTCAGGCTCACAGTGGATACTGTGCCCATTTGCCCAGTGCCACCACTCATATCTGGTGTCACAATAGCTTAAGCTTGACATTTAAAAATATTTTTTTTTCACTGTAATAGATTGAATAGCAGTTAGTTGCCTGCCAGCTTCTGTGTCAGGCTCACAGTGGATACTGCAACCATTTGCCCAGTGCCACCACTCATATCTGGTGTCACAATAGCTTAAGCTTGACGTTTAAAAAGAAAAAAAATAATTCACTGTAATAGATTGAATAGCAGTTAGTTGTCTGCCAGCTTCTGTGTCAGGCTCACAGTGGATACTGTGCCCACTTGCCTAGTGCCACGACTCATATCTGGTGTCACAATAGCTTAAGCTTGACATTTAAAAAGAAAAAAAAAATGTTTCACTGTAATAGATTGAATAGCAGTTAGTTGTCTGCAAGCGTCTGGGTGTCAGGCCTTCAGCGTGTACTCTGCCAACCTCTGCCAGTGTACTTTGCCACTCATATCTGGTGTCTCTATAGCGTGCCTTTACAAAGAAAAAAGTTTTTCACTGTAAGTTAATAGCAGTCAGTGTCCTTAAAGCGGGTGACAGGCCTTCAGCGTGTACTCTGCCAAACTCAGCCAGTCCACTTTGACACTCATATCTGGTGTGACAATAGCGTGCCATAAAAAGAAAAAAAGTTTTTTCACTGTAAGCTAATAGCGGTCAGTGTCCTTAAAGCGGGTGTCAGGCCATCAGCGTGTGCTCTGCCAGCCTCAGCAAGTGTACTTTGCCACTCATATCTGGTGTCTCTATAGTGTCCCTTTACAAAGAAAAAAAGGTTTTCACTGTAAGCTAATAGCAGTCAGTGTCCTTAAAACGGGTGTCAGGCCTTCAGCGTGTACTCTGCCAAACTCAGCAAGTCCACTTTGCCACTCATATCTGGTGTCTCTATAGCGTGCCTTTACAAAGAAAAAATAGTTTTTCACTGTAAGCTAATAGCAGTCAGTGTCCTTCAAGCGGGTGACAGGCCTTCAGCGTGTACTCTGCAAAACTCAGCCAGTCCACTTTGCCACTCATATCTGGTGTGACAATAGCGTGCCTTTACAAAGAAAAAACGTTTTTCACTGTAAGCTAATAGCAGTTAGTTGTCTGCAAGCGTCTGGGTGTCAGGCCTTCAGCGTGTACTCTGCCAAACTCAGCCAGTCAACTTTGCCACTCATATCTGGTGTCTCTATAGCGTGCCTTTACAAAGAAAAAAACGTTTTTCACTGTAAGCTAATAGCAGTTAGTTTTCTGCAAGCGTCTGGGTGACAGGCCTTTAGCGTGTCCTCTGCCAAACTCAGCCAGTCCACTTTGCCACTCATATCTGGTGTGACAATAGCGTGCCTTTAAAAAGAAAAAACGTTTTTCACTGTAAGCTAATTGCAGTCAGTGTCCTTCAAGCGGGTGACAGGCCTTCAGCGTGTACTCTGCCAAACTCAGCCAGTCCACTTTGCCACTCATATCTGGTGTGACAATAGCGTGCCTTTAAAAAGAAAAAACGTTTTTCACTGTAAGCTAATTGCAGTCAGTGTCCTTCAAGCGGGTGACAGGCCTTCAGCGTGTACTCTGCCAAACTCAGCCAGTCCACTTTGCCACTCATATCTGGTGTGACAATAGCGTGCCTTTAAAAAGAAAAAAAGTTTTTCACTGTAAGCTAATAGCAGTCAGTGTCCTTCAAGTGGGTGTGTCAGGCCTTCAGCGTGTACTCTGCCAAACTCTGCAAGTCCACTTTGCCACTCATATCTGGTGTGACAATAGCGTGCCTTTAAAAAGAAAAAACGTTTTTCACTGTAAGCTAATAGCAGTCAGTGTCCTTCAAGCGGGTGTGTCAGGCCTTCAGCGTGTACTCTGCCAAACTCTGCCAGTCCACTGTGCCACTCATATCTGGTGTGACAATAGCGTGCCTTTAAAAAGAAAAACGTTTTTCACTGTAAGCTAATAGCAGTCAGTGTCCTTCAAGCGGGTGACAGTCCTTCAGCGTGTACTCTGCCAAACTCAGCCAGTCCACTTTGCCACTCATATCTGGTGTGACAATAGCGTGCCTTTACAAAGAAAAAACGTTTTTCACTGTAAGCTAATAGCAGTTAGTTGTCTGCAAGCGTCTGGGTGTCAGGCCTTCAGCGTGTACTCTGCCAAACTCAGCCAGTCCACTTTGCCACTCATATCTGGTGTCTCTATAGCGTGCCTTTACAAAGAAAAAAAAGTTTTTCACTGTAAGCTAATAGCAATTAGTTGACTGCAAGCATCTGGGTGTCAGGCCTTCAGCGTGTACTCTGCCAAACTCAGCCAGTCCACTTTGCCACTCATATCTGGTGTGACAATAGTGTGCCTTTAAAAAGAAAAAAAGTTTTTCACTGTAAGCTAATAGCAGTCAGTGTCCTTCAAGCAGGTGACAGGCCTTCAGCGTGTACTCTGCCAAACTCAGCCAGTCCACTTTGCCACTCATATCTAGTGCGACAATAGCGTGCCTTTAAAAAGAAAAAAAGGTTTTCACTGTAAGCTAATAGCAGTCAGTGTTCTTAAAGCGGGTGTCAGGCCTTCAGCGTGTGCTCTGCCAACCTCAGCAAGTGTACTTTGCCACTCATATCTGGTGTCTCTATAGCGTGCCTTTACAAAGAAAAAAGTTTTTCACTGTAAGTTAATAGCAGTCAGTGTCCTTAAAGCGGGTGTCAGGCCTTCAGCGTGTACTCTGCCAAACTCAGCCAGTCCACTTTGCCACTCATATCTGGTGTCTCTATAGCGTGCCTTTACAAAGAAAAAAAAGTTTTTCACTGTAAGCTAATAGCAGTTAGTTGTCAGCAAGCGTCTGGGTGTCAGGCCTTCAGCTTGTACTCTGCCAAACTCAGCCAGTCCACTTTGCCACTCATATCTGGTGTCTCTATAGCATGCCTTTACAAAGAAAAAAAAGTTTTTCACTGTAAGCTAATAGCAGTTAGTTGTCTGCAAGCGTCTGGGTGACAGGCCTTCAGCGTGTACTCTGCCAAACTCAGCCAGTCCACTTTGCCACTCATATCTGGTGTCTCTATAGCGTGCCTTTACAAAGAAAAAAAAGTTTTTCACTGTAAGCTAATAGCAGTTAGTTGTCTGCAAGCGTCTGGGTGTCAGGCCTTCAGCGTGTACTCTGCCAAACTCAGCCAGTCCACTTTGCCACTCATATCTAGTGTGACAATAGCGTGCCTTTAAAAAGAAAAAAAGTTTTTCACTGTAAGCTAATAGCAGTCAGTGTCCTTCAAGCAGGTGACAGGCCTTCAGCGTGTACTCTGCCAAACTCAGCCAGTCCACTTTGCCACTCATATCTAGTGCGACAATAGCGTGCCTTTAAAAAGAAAAAAAGGTTTTCACTGTAAGCTAATAGCAGTCAGTGTTCTTAAAGCGGGTGTCAGGCCTTCAGCGTGTGCTCTGCCAACCTCAGCAAGTGTACTTTGCCACTCATATCTGGTGTCTCTATAGCGTGCCTTTACAAAGAAAAAAAGTTTTTCACTGTAAGTTAATAGCAGTCAGTGTCCTTAAAGCGGGTGTCAGGCCTTCAGCGTGTACTCTGCCAAACTCAGCCAGTCCACTTTGCCACTCATATCTGGTGTCTCTATAGCGTGCCTTTACAAAGAAAAAAAAGTTTTTCACTGTAAGCTAATAGCAGTTAGTTGTCAGCAAGCGTCTGGGTGTCAGGCCTTCAGCTTGTACTCTGCCAAACTCAGCCAGTCCACTTTGCCACTCATATCTGGTGTCTCTATAGCATGCCTTTACAAAGAAAAAAAAGTTTTTCACTGTAAGCTAATAGCAGTTAGTTGTCTGCAAGCGTCTGGGTGACAGGCCTTCAGCGTGTACTCTGCCAAACTCAGCCAGTCCACTTTGCCACTCATATCTGGTGTCTCTATAGCGTGCCTTTACAAAGAAAAAAAAGTTTTTCACTGTAAGCTAATAGCAGTTAGTTGTCTGCAAGCGTCTGGGTGTCAGGCCTTCAGCGTGTACTCTGCCAAACTCAGCCAGTCCACTTTGCCACTCATATCTAGTGTGACAATAGCGTGCCTTTAAAAAGAAAAAAATTTTTCACTGTAAGCTAATAGCAGTCAGTGTCCTTCAAGCGGGTGTGTCAGGCCTTCAGCTCTGCCAAACTCTGCAAGTCCACTTTGCCACTTATATCTGGTGTGACAATAGCATGCCTTTAAAAAGAAAAAAGTTTTTCACTGTAAGCTAATAGCAGTCAGTGTCCTTCAAGCGGGTGATAGGCTTTCAGCGTGTACTCTGCCAAACTCAGCCAGTCCACTTTGCCACTCATATCTGGTGTCTCTATAGCATGCCTTTACAAAGAAAAAAAATTTTTTCACTGTAAGCTAGTAGCAGTTAGTTGACTGCAAGCGTCTGGGAGTCAGGCCTTCAGCGTGTACTCTGCCAAACTCAGCCAGTCCACTTTGCCACTTATATCTGATGTGACAATAGCGTGCCTTTAAAAAGAAAAAACGTTTTTCACTGTAAGCTAATTGCAGTCAGTGTCCTTCAAGGGGGTGACAGGCCTTCAGCGTGTACTCTGCCAAACTCAGCCAGTCCACTTTGCCACTCATATCTGGTGTGACAATAGCGTGCCTTTAAAAAGAAAAAAAGTTTTTCACTGTAAGCTAATAGCAGTCAGTGTCCTTCAAGTGGGTGTGTCAGGCCTTCAGCGTGTACTCTGCCAAACTCTGCAAGTCCACTTTGCCACTCATATCTGGTGTGACAATAGCGTGTCTTTACAAAGAAAAACAAGTTTTTCACTGTAAGCTAATAGCAGTTAGTTGTCTGCAAGCGTCTGGGTGTCAGGCCTTCAGCGTGTACTCTGCCAAACTCAGCCAGTCCACTTTGCCACTCATATCTAGTGTGACAATAGCGTGCCTTTACAAAGAAAAAAAGTTTTTCACTGTAAGCTAATAGCAGTTAGTTGTCTGCAAGCGTCTGGGTGTCAGGCCTTCAGCGTGTACTCTGCCAAATTCAGCCAGTCCACTTTGCCACTCATATCTGGTGTCTCTATAGCGTTCCTTTACAAAGAAAAAAAAGTTTTTCACTGTAAGCTAATAGCAGTTAGTTGTCTGCAAGCGTCTGGGTGTCAGGCCTTCAGCGTGTACTCTGCCAAACTCAGCCAGTCCACTTTGCCACTCATATCTAGTGTGACAATAGCGTGCCTTTAAAAAGAAAAAAAATTTTTCACTGTAAGCTAATAGCAGTCAGTGTCCTTCAAGCGGGTGTGTCAGGCCTTCAGCGTGTACTCTGCCAAACTCAGCCAGTCCACTTTGCCACTCATATCTGGTGTGACAATAGCGTGCCTTTAAAAAGAAAAAAAGTTTTTCACTGTAAGCTAATAGCAGTCAGTGTCCTTCAAGCGGGTGTGTCAGGCCTTCAGCGTGTACTCTGCCAAACTCTGCAAGTCCACTTTGCCACTCATATCTGGTGTGACAATAGCGTGCCTTTAAAAAGAAAAAACGTTTTTCACTGTAAGCTAATAGCAGTCAGTGTTCTTCAAGCGGGTGTGTCAGGCCTTCAGCGTGTGCTCTGCCAACCTCAGCAAGTGTACTTTGCCACTCATATGTGGTGTCTCTATAGCGTGTCTTTACAAAGAAAAAAAGTTTTTTACTGTAAGCTAATAGCAGTTAGTTGTCTGCAAGCGTCTGGGTGTCAGGCCTTCAGCGTGTACTCTGCCAAACTCAGCCAGTCCACTTTGCCACTCATATCTAGTGTGACAATAGCGTGCCTTTAAAAAGAAAAAAAGTGTTTCACTGTAAGCTAATAGCAGTCAGTGTCCTTCAAGCGGGTGTGTCAGGCCTTCAGCGTGTACTCTGCCAAACTCTGCAAGTCCACTTTGCCACTCATATCTGGTGTGACAATAGCGTGCCTTCAAAAAGAAAAAAGTTTTTCACTGTAAGCTAATAGCAGTCAGTGTCCTTCAAGCGGGTGATAGGCTTTCAGCGTGTACTCTGCCAAACTCAGCCAGTCCACTTTGCCACTCATATCTGGTGTCTCTATAGCGTGCCTTTACAAAGAAAAAAACGTTTTTCACTGTAAGCTAATAGCAGTTAGTTGACTGCAAGCGTCTGGGAGTCAGGCCTTCAGCGTGTACTCTGCCAAACTCAGCCAGTCCACTTTGCCACTCATATCTGGTGTGACAATAGCATGCCTTTAAAAAGAAAAAAGTTTTTCACTGTAAGCTAATTGCAGTCAGTGTCCTTCAAGCGGGTGACAGGCCTTCAGCGTGTACTCTGCCAAACTCAGCCAGTCCACTTTGCCACTCATATCTGGTGTGACAATAGCGTGCCTTTAAAAAGAAAAAAAGTTTTTCACTGTAAGCTAATAGCAGTCAGTGTCCTTCAAGCGGGTGTGTCAGGCCTTCAGCGTGTACTCTGCCAAACTCTGCAAGTCCACTTTGCCACTCATATCTGGTGTGACAATAGCGTGCCTTTAAAAAGAAAACAAGTTTTTCACTGTAAGCTAATAGCAGTCAGTGTCCTTCAAGCGGGTGTGTCAGGCCTTCAGCGTGTGCTCTGCCAACCTCAGCAAGTGTACTTTGCCACTCATATGTGGTGTCTCTATAGCGTGTCTTTACAAAGAAAAAAAGTTTTTCACTGTAAGCTAATAGCAGTTAGTTGTCTGCAAGCGTCTGGGTGACAGGCCTTCAGCGTGTACTCTGCCAAACTCAGCCAGTCCAATTTGCCACTCATATCTGGTGTGACAATAGCGTGCCTTTACAAAGAAAATAAGTTTTTCACTGTAAGCTAATAGCAGTTAGTTGTCTGCAAGCGTCTGGGTGACAGGCCTTCAGCGTGTACTCTGCCAAACTCAGCCAGTCCACTTTGCCACTCATATCTGGTGTCTCTATAGCGTGCCTTTACAAAGAAAAAAAAAGTTTTTCACTGTAAGCTAATAGCAGTTAGTTGTCTGCAAGCGTCTGGGTGTCAGGCCTTCAGCGTGTACTCTGCCAAACTCAGCCAGTCCACTTTGCCACTCATATCTAGTGTGACAATAGCGTGCCTTTAAAAAGAAAAAAGTTTTTCACTGTAAGCTAATAGCAGTCAGTGTCCTTCAAGCGGGTGTGTCAGGCCTTCAGCGTGTACTCTGCCAAACTCTGCAAGTCCACTTTGCCACTTATATCTGGTGTGACAATAGCGTGCCTTTAAAAAGAAAAAAGTTTTTCACTGTAAGCTAATAGCAGTCAGTGTCCTTCTAGCGGGTGATAGGCTTTCAGCGTGTACTCTGCCAAACTCAGCCAGCCCACTTTGCCACTCATATCTGGTGTCTCTATAGCATGCCTTTACAAAGAAAAAAAAATTTTTCACTGTAAGCTAGTAGCAGTTAGTTGACTGCAAGCGTCTGGGAGTCAGGCCTTCAGGGTGTACTCTGCCAAACTCAGCCAGTCCACTTTGCCACTTATATCTGATGTGACAATAGCGTGCCTTTAAAAAGAAAAAACGTTTTTCACTGTAAGCTAATTGCAGTCAGTGTCCTTCAAGGGGGTGACAGGCCTTCAGCGTGTACTCTGCCAAACTCAGCCAGTCCACTTTGCCACTCATATCTGGTGTGACAATAGCGTGCCTTTAAAAAGAAAAAAAGTTTTTCACTGTAAGCTAATAGCAGTCAGTGTCCTTCAAGCGGGTGTGTCAGGCCTTCAGCGTGTACTCTGCCAAACTCTGCAAGTCCACTTTGCCACTCATATCTGGTGTGACAATAGCGTGTCTTTACAAAGAAAAACAAGTTTTTCACTGTAAGCTAATAGCAGTTAGTTGTCTGCAAGCGTCTGGGTGTCAGGCCTTCAGCGTGTACTCTGCCAAACTCAGCCAGTCCACTTTGCCACTCATATCTAGTGTGACAATAGCGTGCCTTTACAAAGAAAAAAAGTTTTTCACTGTAAGCTAATAGCAGTTAGTTGTCTGCAAGCGTCTGGGTGTCAGGCCTTCAGCGTGTACTCTGCCAAATTCAGCCAGTCCACTTTGCCACTCATATCTGGTGTCTCTATAGCGTTCCTTTACAAAGAAAAAAAAGTTTTTCACTGTAAGCTAATAGCAGTTAGTTGTCTGCAAGCGTCTGGGTGTCAGGCCTTCAGCGTGTACTCTGCCAAACTCAGCCAGTCCACTTTGCCACTCATATCTAGTGTGACAATAGCGTGCCTTTAAAAAGAAAAAAAATTTTTCACTGTAAGCTAATAGCAGTCAGTGTCCTTCAAGCGGGTGTGTCAGGCCTTCAGCGTGTACTCTGCCAAACTCAGCCAGTCCACTTTGCCACTCATATCTGGTGTGACAATAGCGTGCCTTTAAAAAGAAAAAAAGTTTTTCACTGTAAGCTAATAGCAGTCAGTGTCCTTCAAGCGGGTGTGTCAGGCCTTCAGCGTGTACTCTGCCAAACTCTGCAAGTCCACTTTGCCACTCATATCTGGTGTGACAATAGCGTGCCTTTAAAAAGAAAAAACGTTTTTCACTGTAAGCTAATAGCAGTCAGTGTTCTTCAAGCGGGTGTGTCAGGCCTTCAGCGTGTGCTCTGCCAACCTCAGCAAGTGTACTTTGCCACTCATATGTGGTGTCTCTATAGCGTGTCTTTACAAAGAAAAAAAGTTTTTTACTGTAAGCTAATAGCAGTTAGTTGTCTGCAAGCGTCTGGGTGTCAGGCCTTCAGCGTGTACTCTGCCAAACTCAGCCAGTCCACTTTGCCACTCATATCTAGTGTGACAATAGCGTGCCTTTAAAAAGAAAAAAAGTGTTTCACTGTAAGCTAATAGCAGTCAGTGTCCTTCAAGCGGGTGTGTCAGGCCTTCAGCGTGTACTCTGCCAAACTCTGCAAGTCCACTTTGCCACTCATATCTGGTGTGACAATAGCGTGCCTTCAAAAAGAAAAAAGTTTTTCACTGTAAGCTAATAGCAGTCAGTGTCCTTCAAGCGGGTGATAGGCTTTCAGCGTGTACTCTGCCAAACTCAGCCAGTCCACTTTGCCACTCATATCTGGTGTCTCTATAGCGTGCCTTTACAAAGAAAAAAACGTTTTTCACTGTAAGCTAATAGCAGTTAGTTGACTGCAAGCGTCTGGGAGTCAGGCCTTCAGCGTGTACTCTGCCAAACTCAGCCAGTCCACTTTGCCACTCATATCTGGTGTGACAATAGCATGCCTTTAAAAAGAAAAAAGTTTTTCACTGTAAGCTAATTGCAGTCAGTGTCCTTCAAGCGGGTGACAGGCCTTCAGCGTGTACTCTGCCAAACTCAGCCAGTCCACTTTGCCACTCATATCTGGTGTGACAATAGCGTGCCTTTAAAAAGAAAAAAAGTTTTTCACTGTAAGCTAATAGCAGTCAGTGTCCTTCAAGCGGGTGTGTCAGGCCTTCAGCGTGTACTCTGCCAAACTCTGCAAGTCCACTTTGCCACTCATATCTGGTGTGACAATAGCGTGCCTTTAAAAAGAAAACAAGTTTTTCACTGTAAGCTAATAGCAGTCAGTGTCCTTCAAGCGGGTGTGTCAGGCCTTCAGCGTGTGCTCTGCCAACCTCAGCAAGTGTACTTTGCCACTCATATGTGGTGTCTCTATAGCGTGTCTTTACAAAGAAAAAAAGTTTTTCACTGTAAGCTAATAGCAGTTAGTTGTCTGCAAGCGTCTGGGTGACAGGCCTTCAGCGTGTACTCTGCCAAACTCAGCCAGTCCACTTTGCCACTCATATCTGGTGTGACAATAGCGTGCCTTTACAAAGAAAATAAGTTTTTCACTGTAAGCTAATAGCAGTTAGTTGTCTGCAAGCGTCTGGGTGACAGGCCTTCAGCGTGTACTCTGCCAAACTCAGCCAGTCCACTTTGCCACTCATATCTGGTGTCTCTATAGCGTGCCTTTACAAAGAAAAAAAAAGTTTTTCACTGTAAGCTAATAGCAGTTAGTTGTCTGCAAGCGTCTGGGTGTCAGGCCTTCAGCGTGTACTCTGCCAAACTCAGCCAGTCCACTTTGCCACTCATATCTAGTGTGACAATAGCGTGCCTTTAAAAAGAAAAAAGTTTTTCACTGTAAGCTAATAGCAGTCAGTGTCCTTCAAGCGGGTGTGTCAGGCCTTCAGCGTGTACTCTGCCAAACTCTGCAAGTCCACTTTGCCACTTATATCTGGTGTGACAATAGCGTGCCTTTAAAAAGAAAAAAGTTTTTCACTGTAAGCTAATAGCAGTCAGTGTCCTTCTAGCGGGTGATAGGCTTTCAGCGTGTACTCTGCCAAACTCAGCCAGCCCACTTTGCCACTCATATCTGGTGTCTCTATAGCATGCCTTTACAAAGAAAAAAAAATTTTTCACTGTAAGCTAGTAGCAGTTAGTTGACTGCAAGCGTCTGGGAGTCAGGCCTTCAGGGTGTACTCTGCCAAACTCAGCCAGTCCACTTTGCCACTTATATCTGATGTGACAATAGCGTGCCTTTAAAAAGAAAAAACGTTTTTCACTGTAAGCTAATTGCAGTCAGTGTCCTTCAAGGGGGTGACAGGCCTTCAGCGTGTACTCTGCCAAACTCAGCCAGTCCACTTTGCCACTCATATCTGGTGTGACAATAGCGTGCCTTTAAAAAGAAAAAAAGTTTTTCACTGTAAGCTAATAGCAGTCAGTGTCCTTCAAGCGGGTGTGTCAGGCCTTCAGCGTGTACTCTGCCAAACTCTGCAAGTCCACTTTGCCACTCATATCTGGTGTGACAATAGCGTGTCTTTACAAAGAAAAAAAAGTTTTTCACTGTAAGCTAATAGCAGTTAGTTGTCTGCAAGCGTCTGGGTGTCAGGCCTTCAGCGTGTACTCTGCCAAACTCAGCCAGTCCACTTTGCCACTCATATCTAGTGTGACAATAGCGTGCCTTTACAAAGAAAAAAAGTTTTTCACTGTAAGCTAATAGCAGTTAGTTGTCTGCAAGCGTCTGGGTGTCAGGCCTTCAGCGTGTACTCTGCCAAATTCAGCCAGTCCACTTTGCCACTCATATCTGGTGTCTCTATAGCGTTCCTTTACAAAGAAAAAAAAGTTTTTCACTGTAAGCTAATAGCAGTTAGTTGTCTGCAAGCGTCTGGGTGTCAGGCCTTCAGCGTGTACTCTGCCAAACTCAGCCAGTCCACTTTGCCACTCATATATAGTGTGACAATAGCGTGCCTTTAAAAAGAAAAAAAGTTTTTCACTGTAAGCTAATAGCAGTCAGTGTCCTTCAAGCGGGTGTGTCAGGCCTTCAGCGTGTACTCTGCCAAACTCAGCCAGTCCACTTTGCCACTCATATCTGGTGTGACAATAGCGTGCCTTTAAAAAGAAAAAAAGTTTTTCACTGTAAGCTAATAGCAGTCAGTGTCCTTCAAGCGGGTGTGTCAGGCCTTCAGCGTGTACTCTGCCAAACTCTGCAAGTCCACTTTGCCACTCATATCTGGTGTGACAATAGCGTGCCTTTAAAAAGAAAAAACGTTTTTCACTGTAAGCTAATAGCAGTCAGTGTTCTTCAAGCGGGTGTGTCAGGCCTTCAGCGTGTGCTCTGCCAACCTCAGCAAGTGTACTTTGCCACTCATATGTGGTGTCTCTATAGCGTGTCTTTACAAAGAAAAAAAGTTTTTTACTGTAAGCTAATAGCAGTTAGTTGTCTGCAAGCGTCTGGGTGTCAGGCCTTCAGCGTGTACTCTGCCAAACTCAGCCAGTCCACTTTGCCACTCATATCTAGTGTGACAATAGCGTGCCTTTAAAAAGAAAAAAAGTTTTTCACTGTAAGCTAATAGCAGTCAGTGTCCTTCAAGCGGGTGTGTCAGGCCTTCAGCGTGTACTCTGCCAAACTCTGCAAGTCCACTTTGCCACTCATATCTGGTGTGACAATAGCGTGCCTTCAAAAAGAAAAAAGTTTTTCACTGTAAGCTAATAGCAGTCAGTGTCCTTCAAGCGGGTGATAGGCTTTCAGCGTGTACTCTGCCAAACTCAGCCAGTCCACTTTGCCACTCATATCTGGTGTCTCTATAGCGTGCCTTTACAAAGAAAAAAACGTTTTTCACTGTAAGCTAATAGCAGTTAGTTGACTGCAAGCGTCTGGGAGTCAGGCCTTCAGCGTGTACTCTGCCAAACTCAGCCAGTCCACTTTGCCACTCATATCTGGTGTGACAATAGCATGCCTTTAAAAAGAAAAAAGTTTTTCACTGTAAGCTAATTGCAGTCAGTGTCCTTCAAGCGGGTGACAGGCCTTCAGCGTGTACTCTGCCAAACTCAGCCAGTCCACTTTGCCACTCATATCTGGTGTGACAATAGCGTGCCTTTAAAAAGAAAAAAAGTTTTTCACTGTAAGCTAATAGCAGTCAGTGTCCTTCAAGCGGGTGTGTCAGGCCTTCAGCGTGTACTCTGCCAAACTCTGCAAGTCCACTTTGCCACTCATATCTGGTGTGACAATAGCGTGCCTTTAAAAAGAAAACAAGTTTTTCACTGTAAGCTAATAGCAGTCAGTGTCCTTCAAGCGGGTGTGTCAGGCCTTCAGCGTGTGCTCTGCCAACCTCAGCAAGTGTACTTTGCCACTCATATGTGGTGTCTCTATAGCGTGTCTTTACAAAGAAAAAAAGTTTTTCACTGTAAGCTAATAACAGTCAGTGTCCTTCAAGCGGGTGTGTCAGGCCATCAGCGTGTACTCTGCCAAATTCAGCCAGTCCACTTTGCCACTCATATCTGGTGTCTCTATAGCGTTCCTTTACAAAGAAAAAAAAGTTTTTCACTGTAAGCTAATAGCAGTTAGTTGTCTGCAAGCGTCTGGGTGTCAGGCCTTCAGCGTGTACTCTGCCAAACTCAGCCAGTCCACTTTGCCACTCATATCTGGTGTGACAATAGCGTGCCTTTAAAAAGAAAAAAAGTTTTTCACTGTAAGCTAATAGCAGTCAGTGTCCTTCAAGCGGGTGTGTCAGGCCTTCAGCGTGTACTCTGCCAAACTCTGCAAGTCCACTTTGCCACTCATATCTGGTGTGACAATAGCGTGCCTTTAAAAAGAAAAAACGTTTTTCACTGTAAGCTAATAGCAGTCAGTGTTCTTCAAGCGGGTGTGTCAGGCCTTCAGCGTGTGCTCTGCCAACCTCAGCAAGTGTACTTTGCCACTCATATGTGGTGTCTCTATAGCGTGTCTTTACAAAGAAAAAAAGTTTTTTACTGTAAGCTAATAGCAGTTAGTTGTCTGCAAGCGTCTGGGTGTCAGGCCTTCAGCGTGTACTCTGCCAAACTCAGCCAGTCCACTTTGCCACTCATATCTAGTGTGACAATAGCGTGCCTTTAAAAAGAAAAAAAGTTTTTCACTGTAAGCTAATAGCAGTCAGTGTCCTTCAAGCGGGTGTGTCAGGCCTTCAGCGTGTACTCTGCCAAACTCTGCAAGTCCACTTTGCCACTCATATCTGGTGTGACAATAGCGTGCCTTCAAAAAGAAAAAAGTTTTTCACTGTAAGCTAATAGCAGTCAGTGTCCTTCAAGCGGGTGATAGGCTTTCAGCGTGTACTCTGCCAAACTCAGCCAGTCCACTTTGCCACTCATATCTGGTGTCTCTATAGCGTGCCTTTACAAAGAAAAAAACGTTTTTCACTGTAAGCTAATAGCAGTTAGTTGACTGCAAGCGTCTGGGAGTCAGGCCTTCAGCGTGTACTCTGCCAAACTCAGCCAGTCCACTTTGCCACTCATATCTGGTGTGACAATAGCATGCCTTTAAAAAGAAAAAAACGTTTTTCACTGTAAGCTAATTGCAGTCAGTGTCCTTCAAGCGGGTGACAAGCCTTCAGCGTGTACTCTGCCAAACTCAGCCAGTCCACTTTGCCACTCATATCTGGTGTGACAATAGCGTGCCTTTAAAAAGAAAAAAAGTTTTTCACTGTAAGCTAATAGCAGTCAGTGTCCTTCAAGCGGGTGTGTCAGGCCTTCAGCGTGTACTCTGCCAAACTCTGCAAGTCCACTTTGCCACTCATATCTGGTGTGACAATAGCGTGCCTTTAAAAAGAAAACAAGTTTTTCACTGTAAGCTAATAGCAGTCAGTGTCCTTCAAGCGGGTGTGTCAGGCCTTCAGCGTGTGCTCTGCCAACCTCAGCAAGTGTACTTTGCCACTCATATGTGGTGTCTCTATAGCGTGTCTTTACAAAGAAAAAAAGTTTTTCACTGTAAGCTAATAGCAGTCAGTGTCCTTCAAGCGGGTGTGTCAGGCCATCAGCGTGTACTCTGCCAAACTCAGCCAGTCCACTTTGCCACTCATATCTGGTGTGACAATAGCGTGCCTTTACAAAGAAAATAAGTTTTTCACTGTAAACTAATAGCAGTCAGTGTTCTTCAAGCGGGTGACAGGCCTTCAGCGTGTACTCTGCCAAACTCAGCCAGTCCACTTTGCCACTCATATCTGGTGTGACAATAGCGTGCCTTTAAAAAGAAGAAAACGTTTTTCACTGTAAGTAGTTGTCTGCAAGCGTCTGGGTGTCAGGCCTTCAGCGTGTACTCTGCCAAACTCAGCCAGTCCACTTTGCCACTCATATCTGGTGTGACAATAGCGTGCCTTTAAAAAGAAAAAAAAGTTTTTCACTGTAAGCTAATAGCAGTCAGTGTCCTTCAAGTGGGTGACAGGCCTTCAGCGTGTACTCTGCCAAACTCAGCCAGTCCACTTTGCCACTCATATCTGGTGTGACAATAGCGTGCCTTTAAAAAGAAAAAAAAGTTTTTCACTGTAATTGATTGAATAGCAGTTAGTTGTCTGCCAGCTTCTGTGTCAGGCTCACAGTGGATAATGTGCCCACTTGCCCAGTGCCACCACTCATATCTGGTGTCACAATAGCTTAAGCTTGACATTTAAAAACAAAAAACTTTTTTCACTGTTATAGATTGAATAGCAGTTACTTGTCTTCAAGCGGGTGTGTCAGGCCAACAGCATGTACTCTGCCAACCTCTGCCAGTGCACATTGCCACTCATATCTGGTGTCACAATAGCGTGCATTTAAAAACAAAACACTTTTTTCACTGTTATAGATTGAATAGCAGTTAGTTGTCTTCAAGCGGGTGTGTCAGGCTTTCAGCGTGTACTCTGCCAACCTCTGCCACTGCACAGTGCCACTCATATCTGGTCTCACAGTAGCTTGCACGCATAGTACCACTAATCCAAAAAAAAATGACAGGCAGAGGCAGGCCACCCTGCATGGGCCATCGTGGTCGTGGTGCTGTGATTCCCTTTGGCCCTAGAATAATGCCCAGTTTTCAGAGGCCACGTACCCTGAACTTGAAATGTTCTGAGGACATAGTTGACAGGCTAACACAGGACACCCAGTCTTCTACAGCTTCTGCTCGGAACCTTGACGCACCATCCTCCTCAAGCTTAGCTTCGGGCACCTCTCAAGATACCACTCACCCGCCTGCCGCCACCACCAAAACTAGCACCACAGCCGCTTCACTTGGTATGTCAGAGGAGTTATTCACACATCCGTTTGAAGAAATGAGTGATGCGCAACCATTATTTCCAGAGGATGTAGATAACAGGGATATATCTCAGGCAGGCAGCATTACACACATGGACGTACGGAGTGATGATGATGATGTTGTACCCGCTGCCGCTTCGTTTGCTGAGTTGTCAGATACAATTGAAGCGGTTGATGATGACGATGCGTCCATGGATGTCATGTGAGTGCCCGCTCGGCAAGAAGAAGAACAGGGGGAAAGTTCAGATGGGGAGACAGAGAGGAGGAGGAGGAAACGAGTTGGAAGCAGGGGGAGGTCATCACAAGGAGCTAGTGGCACAGTCAGACAGCATGCATCGGCACCCGGGGTCAGCCCGACAGCACGCCAATCAACGCATGCTGTGTCCACCACCAGAATGCCGTCATTGCAGAGCTCAGCAGTGTGGCATTTTTTGTGTGTGTCTGCCTCTGACAACAGCGATGCCATTTGCAACCTGTGCCAAAAGAAACTGAGTCGTGGGAAGTCCAACACCCACCTAGGTACAACTGCTTTGCGTAGGCACATGATCGCACATCACAAACGCCTATGGGATCAACACATGAGTACAAGCAGCACGAAAACTCAAAGCCGCCATCCTCCTCCTGGTCCAGCAACTTCAGCCACATCAACCACTGCTGTCCTCCTTGCCCCCTCTCAACCATCCGCCACTCCGCCTCCCGACTTGAGCAGTTCCCGCTCATTTGCCCACAGTCAGGTGTCTGTCAAGGACATGTTTGAGCGTAAGAAGCCAATGTCAGAAAGTCACCCCCTTGCCCAGCGTCTGACAGCTGGCTTGTCTGAACTATTAGCCCACCAGCTTTTACCATACAAGCTGGTGGAGTCTGAGGCGTTCAAAAATTTGTAGCTATTGGGACACCGCAGTGGAAGGTACTCGGACGAAATTTATTTTCACAAAAGGCAATCCCCAACTTGATTGTGCAAAAGGAAGTAATGGCATGTCTGGCACACAGTGTTGGGGCAAGGGTCCATCTGACCACTGATACCTGGTCTGCAAAGCATATCACCTACACTGCGCATTGGGTAAACCTGCTGACGGCTGCCAAGCATGGAATGCGTGGCTCTGCAGAGGAGTTGGTGACACCGCCACAACTTGCAGGCAGGCCTTCTGCCACCTCCTCTACTCCTCCTACTCCATCCTCTTCCATAACCTCCTCGGCTGAGTCCTATTCTGATGCTGCGTCTTGCTCCACATCAACGGCACCCCCCCAGCTCCCCAGGTACTATTCCACATCCCGGATACGGCAGTGTCACGCCGTTTTGGGTTTGACTTGCTTGAAAGCAGAGAGTCACACCGGACAAGCACTCCTGTCCGCCCTGAACGCACAGGTGGAAAAGTGGCTGACTCCGCAGCAACTGGATATCGGCAAAGTGGTTTGTGACAACGGAAAAAAATTGTTGGCGGCATTGAAGTTGGGCAAGTTGACACATGTGCCGTGCATGGCACATGTGTGTAATCTGATCGTACAACGCTTTGTGCACAAGTACACAGTCTTACAGGACGTCCTGAAGCAGCCCAGGAAGGTGTGTGGCCATTTCAGGCATTCCTACATGGCCATGGCGCACTTTGCCGATATCCAGCGGCGAAACAACATGCCTGTGAGGCGCTTGATTTGCGACAGCCCGACATGTTGGAATTCAACACTCCTAATGTTTGACCGCCTGCTCCAACAAGAAAAAGCTGTTAATGAATATTTGTATGACTGGGGTGCTAGGACAGCCTCTGGGGAGCTGGGAATTTTTTTGCCACGTTACTGGACGCTCATGTGCAATGCCTGTAGGCTCACGCGTCCTTTTGAGGAGGTGACAAACCTAGTCAGTCGCACCGAAGGCACCATCAGCGACATCATACCATTTGTTTTCTTCCTGGAGCGTGCCCTGCGAAGAGTGCTGGATCAGGCCGTAGATGAGCGTGAAGAGGAAGAGTTGTGGTCACCATCACCACCTGAAACAGCCTTATCAGCATCGCTTGCTGGACCTGCGGCAACGCTGGAAGAGGATTGTGAGGAAGAGGAGTCAGAGGAGGAATGTGGCTTTGAGGAGGAGTAGGAAGACCAACCACAACAGGCATCCCAGGGTGCTCGTTGTCACCTATCTGGTACCCGTGGTGTTGTACGTGGCTGGGGGGAAGAACATACCTTCATTGACATCACTGAGGAGGAGGAATGGGAAATGAGTAGCTCGGCATCCAACCTTGTGCAAATGGGGTCTTTCATGCTGTCGTGCCTGTTGAGGGACCCTCGTATAAAAAGGCTGAAGGAGAACGACCTGTACTGGGTGACCACGCTACTAGAACCCCGGTATAAGCAGAAAGTAGCGGAAATGTTTCCGAATTACAACAAGTCGGAAAGGATGCAGCATTTGCAAAATAAATTAAAAAGTATGCTTTACACAGCGGATAAGGGTGATGTAACAGCACAACGGGAATCTAACAGGGGAAGAGGTGAAAGTCATCCTCCTTAGCTTAGAACACCCTTGAAGGTGTTTCAGGAGATTAGGGCTAGTTTAGAGGATTCTTCTTAGACCTATCTGAGTCTTTATAGCCCTTCTACCTATCCAGCATTTCTGGAAACTAGATAAGAGAAAGGGTGGCTGTTTGTCTGTGATACATTTAACTTTATATCACCTTATTGACACTTTATCACTCTGGTCTCCATACTCTCTGCCTATACCCATCTATTTAGAGGGAATTTCCTTGCCCCTGCCAATATTATATAATATGTAATAGTATTACCATTATTACACAATTAGGTCTCTGAGGACAGGTGTCAATCCATATCTGCCAAGTGACCCTATGTAGGGGGAACAGTCCCTATTCTGCTCTGTGTCAGTGTGTATCAGGGACTCTGAGGACAGGTGTCAATCCATATCTGCTAAGTGACCCTATGTAGGGGGAACAGTCTCTATTCTGCTCTGTGTCAGTGTGTATCATGATCTCTGAGGACAGGTGTCAATCCATATCTGCCAAGTGACCCTATGTAGGGGGAACAGTCTCTATTCTGCTCTGTGTCAGTGTGTATCATGGTCTCTGAGGACAGATGTCAATCAATATCTGCCAAGTGACCCTATGTAGGGGGAACAGTCTCTATTCTGCTCTGTGTCAGTGTGTATTAGGGTCTCTAAGGACAGGTGTCAATCCATATGTCAAGGCGTCAATATGTCATATGTCAAGTGTCAATCCATATCCATTGTGATTTAGGAATGTTAGGTGATTTATGCCCTTTATGGATTAAAAACAGACTCTGTATCAACTGTGTAATTTTCCATGGGAGTTTTGCCATGGATCCCCCTCCGGCATGCCACAGTCCAGGTGTTAGTCCCCTTGAAACAACTTTTCCATCACTTTTGTGGCCAGAAAGAGTCCCTGTGGGTTTAAAAATTCGCCTGCCCATTGAAGTCAATGGCGGTTCGCCCGGTTCACCGGTTCGCGAACGTTTGCGGAAGTTCCCGTTCGCCGTTCGCGAATGGAAAATTTTGTGTTTGCGACATCACTAACTAATACTAAGTATGTTTTACTTACCATTAGTAAAGTTGTGTGAAAGACAAAAATTAAGAAAAGGAAGGTTTTTTTCAGCTTTTTAGTAAATAGCTCCCTAATCCTTGTGGGATTGCCATATGGATACCAAAAATGATCTATCTGCTAAACAGTTTCCTAAATTTGCACCCTTAAATATGGCAACCGCACAAGGATACCAATTTAGGGTTTTTTCTACTAAACATCTGAATGATGAAGATACGGCCCTAGACACGGATTGAAATGTCATTTGTCCGAATGAAATTTGTAAATGAAAACAAATACCAAATTTTGTCTGAAAACTAATAAACAAACAGATGAAGATTGGTTCAGACTAAACAAATGTTTTTTTTTTCATTCGAATGAAATATAAAAAAAAAATGTCTAGAATATATCTAGTTTATTTAGCAGTCCAAAAAGGGATAATGCCGATATGTTTTAGATATTACCTTGCAAGAGTATACACCGGTACATAAAAAAAATCTGCCTTGACTCTCTCCACTAGTTTGTCAATTGAGTGATATTTTTTTATCGCTTAGCGCTTCATTTGGTTTGTTTGAAATCTTGATGACATGTTAATTATATATTTTTTTTATAGTAGTAGGGGTTATATTTGTATATAGATAAATGTTCAGCATGTTTCATATACATTTCTTATTTTTCCCATTGTTCTCCCATTCACATTTTAACCTTCTGATTTTTGTTTATCATGTTCTCTGTAGACTTTTTATGAGCATATTGAATTACTACTTAGTGTCACAGATGATGAATGTGTTAGGGAATCTGACTATAATGTTAACACACTCTAAATACAATAATTATCCTATGATACATATCTCTGGGTTTAGATACAGATGTTTAAGTACTCTTCAATAACACACAAGATGTACACAAACAATATTCTTAGTTTAATATAATATAATATAGAAGCTTGGCAAATGTGTCTTATTTTTTATTGAATCATTAAGAAGGAATATTGGTTAAATCTTGAAATTGTGATTCTAATATTTTTATTGTTATACATACTTGTGGGAGGCAAATAAAAATATTAAAACAAGTAAAACAAATGGATTTTAAATTAATAACTTAAAGGAACACTATGAAAACATTAAACATCAGAGACATCATTATTGTACTCTTGAACACGCATAAGGTACAGCACAGCTCCTGGCAGATGAAGTGTGTTTCCCTTTTAGATTTTATTATTAATTGGGTCTTTTAAATAGTTTTAAATTTTTCTCTTTGCCTTTTTTCCTTTATGATGTTTTGGACTTGATACCTATTTAAAAATGGCACCCTTCAGGCTAGAGAGACTCTAAGGACCTTACTAACATTAACCTTCTGTAATACAGGAAGTGACGCTACGGACCTCGGTGTGTAGGCCTGATACGTCAAAGAAAGTGACTAGACGGGACTTACACAATGGTGGCTAATATTGAAAGAGGACTTGGAAAGTATCCAATAGACTATGTTTTAAAGAAGAGGAAGAACTATTGCTATATTTGTATATCCAATATATGCTTTTCTAATTTTTTTTTATTTAGTGTTTGTTATCTACACTAAGAGGTTACTAATATAGCAGAGATGTGTATACGAACAGAGATGTGTTACTACCATAACCTGAGAGCCAGAATTTTCATTTATATTGAAATAATATTATTAATACTAAATTTGATAGTACACAATAGATTACAGTATGTATAATTCTAAGGGACAACCACATATGAAGTTTCAATGTTGCGTATCTATATACCAAAAGTCAGTGCTATATAGATTACCAGAAACCCAACCTATACCGAGGTTATTACAAGTAAAGACCTAACCAACTGGAGAGGGTTACAAATAGTGATGTCCCGAACTGTTCGCTGGCGAATAGTTCCCGGTGAACATCGCTTGTTCGCGTTCTCCACGGACGGCGAACAAATGCGCTGTTCGGTCCGCCCCCTATTCGTCATCATTAAGTAAACTTTGACCCTTGCCAATATCTCACAGTCAGCAGACACATTCCAGCCATTCAGCAGCAGACCCTCCCTCCCAGACCCTCCCACCTCCTGGACAGCATCCATTTTACATTAATTGTGAAGCTGCATTCTTAGTGAGAGTAGGGACAGTGTAGCTGCTGCTGATTTGATAGGGAAATTGATAGCTAGGCTAGTGTATTCAGTGTCCACTACAGTCCTGATGGACTCATCTGATCTCTGCTGTAAGGACAGCACCCGAAAAAGCCCTTTTTAGGGCTAGAACATCAGTCTGCTTTTTTTTTTTCAGTGTAATGTAATTGCAGTTGCCTGCCTGCCAGCCAGCCTATGTGTCAGGCTCACAGCATATACTGTGCCCACTTGCCCAGTGCCAACACTCACTCACTGGTGTCACAATAGCTTGCATTTAAACAAAAAAAACTTTTTTAATGTAGTATAATAGCAGTCAGTATCCTTCACACGTGTGCGTTTCAGGGCTTGCCCAGTGCCACCACTCACTCACTGGTGTCACAATAGCTTGCATTTAACAAAAAAACAACGTTTTGGACTGTAAAATAAAAGCACCACCACCAGAATGGTGACATTGCAGAGCTCAGCAGTGTGGCATTTTTTTTAGTGTGTCTGCCTCTGACAACAGCGATGCCATTTGCAACCTGTGCCAAAAGAAACTGAGTCGTGGGAAGTCCAACACCCACCTAGGTACAACTTCTTTGCGAAGGCACATGATCGCACTTAACAAATGCCTATGGGATCAACACATGAGTACAAGCAGCACACAAACTCAAATCCGCCATCCTCCTCCTGGTCCAGCATCTTCAGCCACGTTAACCACTGCTGTCCTCCTTGCCCCCTCTCAACCATCCGCCCCTCCGTCCTCCTGTCCGGCTCATCTGCCCACAGTCAGGTGTCTCTCAAGGACATGTTTGAGCGTAAGAAGCCAATGTCACAAAGTCACCCCCTTGCCCGGCGTCTGACAGCTGGCTTGACTGAACTCTTAGCCCGCCAGCTTTTACCATACAAGCTGGTGGAGTCTGAGGCGTTCAAAAAATGTGTAGCTATTGGGACACCACAGTGGAAGGTACCCGGACAAAATTTATTTGCACAAAAGGCAATCCCCAACCTGTACTCGATTGTGCAAAAGGAAGTAATGGCATGTCTGGCACACAGTGTTGGGGCAAGGGTCCATCTGACCACTGATACCTGGTCTGCAAAGCATGGTCAGGGCAGGTATATCACCTACACTGCGCATTGGGTAAGCCTGCTGATGGCTGCCAAGCATGGAATGCGTGGCTCTGCAGAGGAGTTGGTGACAGCGCCACGACTTGCAGACAGGCCTGCTGCCACCTCCTCTACTCCTCCTACTCCATCCTCTTCCATAACCTCCTCGACTGAGTCCTCTTCTGCTGCTGCATCTTGCTCCACATCAACGGCACCCCTCCAGCTCTCCAGATACTGTTCCACATCCCAGATACGGCAGTGTCACGCCGTCTTGGGGTTGACTTGCCTGAAAGAAGATAGTCACACCGGACCAGCACTCCTGTCCACCCTGAATGCACAGGTGGATCAGTGGCTGACTCCGCACCAACTGGAGATCGGCAAAGTGGTTTGGGACAATGGAAGAAATTTGTTGGCGGCATTGCATTTGGGCAAGTTGACACATGTACCGTGCATGGCACATGTGTGTAATCTGATCGTAGAACGCTTTGTGCATAAGTACCCAGGCTTACAGGACATCATTAAGCAGGCCAGGAAGGTGTGTGGCCATTTCAGGCGTTCCTACATGGCCATGGCTCACTTTTCCGATATCCAGTGGCGAAACAACATGCCTGTGAGGCGCTTGATTTGCGACAGCCCGACACATTGGAATTCAACACTCCTATTGTTCGACCACCTGCTCCAACAAGAAAAAGCCGTTAACGAGTATTTGTATGACCGGGGTGCTAGGACAGCCTCTGCGGAGCTGGGAATTTTTTTGCCACGTTACTGGACGCTCATGCGCAATGCCTGTAGGCTCATGCATCCTTTTGAGGAGGTGACAAACCTAGTCTGTCGCACCGAAGGCACCGTCAGTGACATCATACCATTTGTTTTCTTCCTGGAGCGTGCCCTGCGAAGAGTGCTCGATCAGGCCATAGATGAGCGTGAAGAGGAAGTGTTGTGGTCACCATCACCACCTGAAACAGCCTTATCAGCATCGCTTGCTGGACCTGCGACAATGCTGGAAGAGGATTGTGAGGAAGAGGAGTCAGAGGAGGAATGTGGCTTTGAGGAGGAGGAGGAAGACCAACCACAACAGGCATCCCAGGGTGCTCGTTGTCACCTATCTGGTACCCGTGGTGTTGTACGTGGCTGGGGGGAAGAACATACCTTCAGAAAGATCACTGAGGACGAGGAACAGGACATGAGTAGCTCGGCATCCAACCTTGTGCAAATGGGGTCTTTCATGCTGTCGTGCCTGTTGAGGGACCCTCGTATAAAAAGGCTGAAGGAGAACGACCTGTAATGGGTGTCCACGCTACTAGACCCCCGGTATAAGGAGAAAGTGCCTGAAATGTTACCGAATTACGGCAAGTCGGAAATGATGCAGCAGTTCCAAAATCAATTAAAAAGTTTGCTTTACACAGCGTATAAGGGTGATGTCACAGCACAACGGGAATCTAACAGGGGAAGAGGTGAAAGTAATCCTCCTCCTCCCATGACCATGCCGGCAAGGACAGGACGCTTTACAGACGTGTTGTTGATGGAGGACATGCAGAGCTTTTTAAGTCCTACGCTTTGCCACAGCCCTTTGGGGTCCACCCTCAGAGAATGACTCGACCGACAGGTAGCAGACTACCTCGCCTTAACTGCAGATATCGACACTCTGAGGAGCGATGAACCCCTTGACTACTGGGTGTGCAGGCTTGACCTGTGGCCTGAGCTATCCCAATTTGCAATAGAACTTCTGGCCTGCCCCGCTTCAAGTGTCCTGTCAGAAAGGACCTTCAGTGCAGCAGTAGGTATTGTCACTGAGAAGAGAAGTCGCCTAGGTCAAAAAAGTCTAGATTAGCTCACCTTTATTAAGATGAATGAGGGATGGATCCCGAAGGGACTGACAGTGGGCGATACATTCGTCTAAAAAAGGCCTGATGAGGGGGACTACTTAACACACCACTCCTATTTGGTGGCACATTAGATTGCACACGCAGTGCCCCAAATTTGAAGTAGGAGGACCGACCAAGCATGTTTTTCCATCTCTCGCTTCCTAAAATCGATGCCTTATATACACGTCCCCTGATAGGTGATGTAACAGGGATTAAACTGATAGGAATAGTACTACTTAACACACCACTCCTATCTGGTGGCACATTTGATTGCATGCGCAGTGCCCCAAATTTGAAGTAGGAAGACCGACCAAGCATCTTTTTCCATCTCCCGCTTTGAACCCACTAGTCCATAAAGAAGGCGATTACAAGTATAAATTAGTAATATAAAGTCCAAACTATATAGAAGGGGGTAGTAACTTAGAATCCACTCAACCTATTTTTCCTCTTGGTTATTATCACTAAGGTGCATTCCAATAGAATCCAAATATCCACTAGTTTATGTAATATAGATCTTTACAAATAAGTGTATTTTCAATAGCGTGGTACATGTAGTTATACGAATCATCCACTAGAGTTGGCTTTTGTCACCCATATATGGCATTCATACAACTAGAGGGTATTAGATACTCAAAACCACCTAAATAACATGGAATAAAGTTGTTGTATTAAAATATTAGTAAAAGTTAAACCATAACAAAAATATTTATCACAAACTTCACAAGTTGGGAAACACATATTGGCTGTTCACCAGTATAGTTCAGCTGTAGAATGCACTAGCTAGACCATGCATTTTTGCAAGCCAACCATATTCCCCAAGAAAGATAGTTTGTGAGGGTTAGGAATGAAATAGAACTGATATTTCAAAAGAAGTTTCTAACAATCAAGTAAAAATGGTTGCTGGAGGATTGTTAATAAGATGGCATTTAGACGCACGTTTCACTCGATGAATAATTCCAGGATCCTCAGGTGGGCTAACTGACTACTGCAGAGACTGGGGTCTAAATCTTACTCCCTGCAGTGTGACTAGTTGCTGTAGTGTTCATGTGGGGCAGTAGCAATAAATTCACAACCCCAGTGCTTATATGCTGAAAGTTAGTGCAACAGACAGGTTAATATATTAATATTCAATGTTACGGACCGCTGGCACTCCGACCGAGTACCTCCACCAATCCAAGCTCCTACTGCTTGCCGAGGACTCCAAGCACTCCACCAGACACCATAAGCACTGCAGCTGCTCTGGGGTCCTCCACCCACCCTGGACTCAAGACCAGGATCCAGCTTCCAGTGGGTAGACCTCTCCTACTCCAGAGAGCGTAGCAGGAACAAGCTCTTACAAGAGCTTATACTCAGGGGAGTATTGTGATTATAGCAATCCCTAAGAGTGTAGTTATCCCATCCCCCAAACATGAGCCAAGGCTTCAAGAAGGGGTCAAGCAGGTATTTTTAATGCAAGCCAGCACTTACAATTTATACACACATTTAAACCCCCAACAGCATCATATACATACAATAGGTTACATAGAGCACTATAGTACAAGGAAGGGTGGGGTCAGACAATAGCAAGGGCTGATGGGAGATTGAGGAGGGAGATTGCCCATTGTTACAGAAGTTCTTACAAACATTGAAACATTGCTGCTCTGTCTCGTTTTGACCCAATAAATCTGCCTTTGGTTTAAACACTCTGAGTGCCTGGAGACCATTTTTTTGTTTGCCTAAGCATTGTGGGATTGCTGGTCCTGCTCCAGTGCACATGGTGTCAATTGGAATTGAATGCGGCTTCTCTCTTCGTTTGTGTACTGGCACTCTTGGTATATAAGCACTGGGAGCATGAAGTTAACCCCAAATGACCACTGCAAGCTTAACAGCCTTCTCATTTATGATCAAGGACAAAAGCTGTGGAAAAGCATTTAGTTATAGAGATCAGTTGGCTTTGGTGTGCCATTGCCGATAAGTAGATGAGCCTGTAGAAGAGGGGGCAAAATAAATTATAATTACAAAACCAATATACACATGCAGACCTACTGATGCTACTCATACTTCTGTTAAATGTTGGCCACTTGCATTCTTTTTAAGATTATCTGGCAGGGTACTATCCCTTTAGTCTTGTAAGGTACTGCAGAAGACAAACAGATCACTCCAGATAATTAGTGTTGTCGCGAACCCGAAATTTTCAGTTCGCGAACGGCGAACGCGAACTTCCTCAAATGTTCGCGAACCGGCGAACCGCGCGAACCGCCATTGACTTCATTTTAAAACCAACAGGGACTCTTTCTGGCCACAAAAGTGATGGAAAAGTTGTTTCAAGGGGACTAACACCTGGACTGTGGCATGCCGGAGGGGGATCCATGGCAAAACTCCCATGGAAAATTACACAGTTGATGCAGAGTCTGCTTTTAATCCATAAAGGGCAGAAATCACCTAACATTGACACCTGTCCTCAAAGCCCCTGATACACACTGACACAGAGCAGAATAGAGACTGTTCCCTGTCCTCAGAGACCATGATACACACTGACACAGAGCAGAATAGAGACTGTTACCCCTACATAGGGTCACTTGGCAGATATGGTGGGGTCGTGGGAGGGGGAGGATGACTTTCACCTCTTCCCCTGTTAGATTCCCGTTGTGCTGTGACATCACCCTTATACGCTGTGTAAAGCATACTATTTAATTTGATCAGCATGGCCACTTGAGTTTTTATAGTTTTCACGCTGCTTGTAGTTTATATATGGTTCACAAAAATCAAACAAACGATAAAGTAAACATGTAAGGATTCAGAATATTCTTTCAAACCCTTACACATTGTGTGTACGTATTTTTTGTCTTAAGTTTGTGGCTTTAAAGAGGTTCACGTTGTTTCTATGATGTGCATAACATGTTCTTGTAAATGTTTGTTAAATTTTTCCTGGAATTGTAATTTTTGAATCTGAATAAAGATAGTCAAATCCCTGATACACACTGACACAGAGCGGAATAGAGACTGTTCCCCCTACATAGGGTCACTTGGCAGATATGGATTGACACCTGTCCTCAAAACCCCTGATACACACTGACACAGAGCAGAATAGAGACTGTTCCCCCTACATAGGGTCACTTGGCAGATGTGGATTGACACCTGTCCTCAGAGACCATGATACACACTGACACAGAGCAGAATAGAGACTGTTCCCCGTCCACAGAGACTATGATACACACTGACACAGAGCAGAATAGAGACTGTCCCCCCTACATAGGGTCACTTGGCAGGTATGGATTGACACCTGTCCTCAAAGCCCCTGATACACACTGACACAGAGCAGAATAGAGACTGTTCCCTGTCCACAGAGTCCATGATACACACTGACACAGAGCAGAATAGAGACTGTTCCCCGTCCACAGAGACCATGAAACACACTGACACAGAGCAGAATAGAGACTGTTCCCCGTCCACAGAGACCATGATACACACTGACACAGAGCAGAATAGGGACTGTTACCCCTACATAGGGTCACTTGGCAGGTATGGATTGACACCTGTCCTCAAAGCCCATGATACACACTGGGGGGACCTACTGTCCTCCCCAACCACTGCACGGTGGGTGGGGGCCATAAATCACAATGGGCGGGGCCTACTTTCCTCCCCCCCGGCCCCCATCCCTACGCGGTGGGTGGGGGGCATAAATCACAATGGGACGGACCTACAGATAAGAGTGGAGTATTGTTCATATCAATTTAATACCTTCCGCGTCTCCTATCAGTGGACGTGTATATGGCAGCCATTTTAGGAACCGCACACCTGGGACCCGAGCAAGGTCACCTCGTTCAAGCTGCTCTGGTTCCTTGATGAGCCAGCTGCCCGTGAGTTAACATGTCCCGTGGAGAAGCACTCTGTCCTGTAAAGCCTCACCACAAAAAAATTAAATAAATAACAGCACTCGGAGTGGTGAGTTTAGTATTGTTCATATCAGTTTAATACCTTCCGCGTCTCCTATCAGAGGACATGTATATGGCAGCCATTTTAGGAACCGCACACCTGGGACCCGAGCAAGGTCACCTCTTTCAACAGGTGACATGATTTGGCCCTGTAAAACTATCCTGGATATTCTCTACAAGTTCTATGGATATGGCATTGATTTATGTAACAGGGAGATGGAAGAAGATGCTTGGTCGGTCCTCTTACTTGAAATTTGTGGCACTGCGCGGGCAAGCTAATGTGCCACCAGATAGGAGTGGTGAGTTTAGTATTGTTCATATCAGTTTAATACCTTCCGCGTCTCCTATCAGTGGACGTGTAAATGGCAGAGATTTTTAATTGTTGAATCACCTCCCCTTTTTAGGCCAAGGTGGGAAGATGCTTAGACCACTGGTATATTGGTGCCATCTTGGAGGATTTTTTTTTGGTTTGGTTTTTGAAGCCACAGTGCTGCACCAGTGGGCCTAAAAATTAGGCATGTACACATGCCTGAAAAATTTGGTATTGTTGCAGCCGCTGCTGTAGCAGCGGCCAGAAAAATTGATGTTTGTTTCACAGGCAGAAAGTGCCCTAAAACATGGCGGCTTGAACCCTAGTTGGTGGCGGATAAGTCACGCAAGTCAAACGTCATACAGAGCTAAAATACAGCAGCGTGTGGACCATTTTTAGCCCAAGGCAGCTCATCTCATCAGGCCTTTTTTAATCGAATGTATCGCCCAGTGTAAGTCCCTTCGGGATCCATCCCTCATTCATCTTAATAAAGGTGAGGTAATCTAGACTTTTTTGACCTAGGCGACTTCTCTTCTCAGTGACAATACCTCCTGCTACACTGAAGGTCCTTTCTGACAGGACACTTGAAGCGGGGCAGGCCAGAAGTTCTATCGCAAATTGGGATAGCTCAGGCCACAGGTCAAGCCTGCACACCCAGTAGTCAAGGGGTTCATCGCTCCTCAGAGTGTCGATATCTGCAGTTAAGGCGAGGTAGTCTGCTACCTGTCGGTCGAGTCGCTCTCTGAGGGTGGATCCCGAAGGGCTGTGGCGATGCATAGGACTTAAAAAGGTCCGCATGTCCTCCATCAACAACACGTCTTTAAAGCGTCCTGTCCTTGCCGGCGTGGTCGTGGGACGAGGAGGAGGATGACTTCCACCTCTCCCCCTGTTAGATTCCCGTTGTGCTGTGACATCACCCTTATACGCTGTGTAAAGCATACTTTTTAATTTATTTTGCAAATGCTGCATCCTTTCCGACTTGTTGTAATTCGGTAACATTTCCGCCACTTTCTGCTTATACCAGGGGTCTAGTAGCGTGGACACCCAGTACAGGTCGTTCTCCTTTAGCCTTTTTATACGAGGGTCCCTCAACAGGCAGGACAGCATGAAAGACCCCATTTGCACAAGGTTGGATGCCGAGCTACTCATTTCCCGTTCCTCCTCCTCACTGATGTCATTGAAGGTATGTTCTTCCCCCCAGCCACGTACAACACCACGGGTACCAGATAGGTGACAACGAGCACCCTGGGATGCCTGTTGTGTTTAGTCTTGCTCCTCCTCCTCCTCCTCCTCAAAGCTACATTCCTCATCTGACTCCTCTTCCTCACAATCCTCTTCCAGCGTTGCCGCAGGTCCAGCAAGCGATGCTGATAAGGCTGTTTCTGGTGGTGATGGTGACCACAACTCTTCCTCTTCCTCTTCACGCTCATCTACAGCCTGATCCAGCACTCTTCGCAGGGCACGCTCCAGGAAGAAAACAAATGGTATGATGTCGCTGATGGTGCCTTCGTTGCGACTGACTAGATTTTTCACCTCCTCAAAAGGACGCATGAGCCTACAGGCATTGCGCATGAGCGTCCAGTAACGTGGCAAAAAAATTCCCAGCTCCCCAGAGGCTGTCCTAGCACCCCGGTCATACAAATATTCATTAACAGCTTTTTCTTGTTGGAGCAGGCGGTCGAACATTAGGAGTGTGGAATTCCACTTTTCCACCTGTGCGTTCAGGGCGGACAGGAGTGCTTGTCCGGTGTGACTCTCTGCTTTCAAGCAAGTCAAACCCAAGACGGCGTGACACTGCCGTATCCGGGATGTGGAATAGTACCTGGGGAGCTGGGAGGGTGCCGTTGATGTGGAGCAAGACGCAGCAGCACAAGAGGACTCAGCCGAGGAGGTTATGGAAGAGGATGGAGTAGGAGGAGTAGAGGAGGTGGCAGCAGGACTGCCTGCAATTCATGGCGGTGTCACCAACTCCTCTGCAATGCCACGCATTCCTTGCTTGTCAGCCATCAGCAGGTTTACCCAATGCGCAGTGTAGGTGATATACCTGCCCTGACCATGCTTTGCAGACCAGGTATCAGTGGTCAGATGGACCCTTGCCCCAACACTGTGTGCCAGACATGCCATGACTTCCCTTTGCACAATCGAGTACAAGTTGGGGATTGCCTTTTGTGAAAAGAAATTCCGGCCGGGTACCTTCCACTGCGGTGTCCCAATAGCTACAAATTTTTTGAACGCCTCAGACTCAACCAGATTGTATGGTAAAAGCTGGCGGGCTAATAGTTCGGACAAGCCAGCTGTCAGACGCTGGGCAAGGGGGTGACTTGGTGACATTGGCTTCTTACGCTCAAACATGTCCTTGACAGACACATGACTGTGGGCAGATGAGCGGGAACTGCTCAAGGCGGGAGACGGAGTGGCGGATGGTTGAGAGGGGGCAAGAAGGACAGCAGTGGTTGACGTGGCTGAAGATGCTAGACCAGGAGCAGGATGGCGGCTTAGAGTAGGCGTGCTGCTTGTACTCATGTGTTGATCCCATAGGCGTTTGTGATGTGAGGTAATGTGCCTACGCGAAGCAGTTGTACCTAGGTGGGTGTTGGACCTCCCACGACTCAGTTTCCTTTGGCACAGGTTGCAAATGGCATCGCTGTTGTCCGAGGCAGACACACAAAAAAAATGCCACACTGCTGAGCTCTGCAATGACGGCATTCTGGTGGTGGACACAGCGTGCGTTTATTGGCGTGCTGTCGGGCTTACCCCGGGTGCCAATACATGCTGTCTGACTGTTCCACTAGCTCCTTGCGACGACCCCTCCCCCTGCTTCCAACTCGTCTCCTCCTCCTCTCTGTCTCCCCATCTGAACTTTCGCCCTGTTCTTCTTCTTGCCGAGCGGGCACCCACATGACATCCATGGACGCATCGTCATCATCAACCGCTTCGCTTGTATCTGACAACTCAGAAAAGGAAGCAGCAGCGGGTACAACATCATCATCATCACACCGTACCTCCATGTGTTTAATGCTGCCTGCCTGATACATATCCCTGTTATCTACATCCTCTAGCAATAATGGTTGCGCATCACTCATTTCTTTAAACGGGTGTGTGAATAACTCCTCTGACATACCAAGTAAAGCGGCTGTGGTGCTAGTTTTGGTGGTGGCGGCAGGCGGGTGAGTGCTATCTTGAGAGGTGCCTGAAGCTAAGCTGGAGGAGGATGGTGCGTCAAGGTTCCGAGCGGAGGCTGTACAAGATTGGGTGTCCTGTGTTAGCCAGTCAACTATGTCCTCAGAACTTTTCAAGTTCAGGGTACGTGGCTTCTGAAAACTGGGCATTATTCTAGGGCAAAAGGGAATCACAGCACCACGACCACGACGGCCCCTGCGGGGTGGCCTGCCTCTGCCTGTCATTTTTTGGGGGATTAGTGGTTCTATAAGTGCAAGCTACTGTGAGACCAGATATGATTGGCAATGTGAACTGTAAGAGTTCTGCAGAGCACACACTGTAGGCCTGAGACACCCGCTTGAAGACAAGTAACTGCTATTCAATCTATAACAGTGAAAAACTTATTTTGGTTTTAAAAGCACGCTATAGAGACACCAGATATGATTGGCAATGTGCACTGGAACAGTTCTGCAGAGCACACACTGTAGGCCTGAGACACCCGCTCGAAGACAAGTAACTGCTATTCAATCTATAACACTGAAAAACACATTTTGGTTTTAAAAGCACACTATAGAGACACCAGATATGATTGGCAATGTGCTCTGGAACAGATCTGCAGAGCACACACTGTAGGCCTGACACACCCGCTTGAAGACAAGTAACTGCTATTCAATCTATAACAGTGAAAAAAAAAAATTTGGTTTTAAAAGCACGCTATAGAGACACCAGATATGATTGGCAATGTGCACTGGAACAGTTCTGGAGAGCACACGCTGAAGGAAGGACTGACAGAGCCGCTTGAAGGACACTGACTGGCTGCTATTAGCTTACACTAGAAACCTTTTTTCTTTGTAAAAGCACGCTAAAGAGACACCAAATATGATTGGTTACTGTCAAAGCACGCTGGAACAGGTCTACAGAGCACACGCTGAAGTAGGCCTGACACCCAGACGCTTGCAGACAACTAACTGCTCTTCTATTACAGTGAAAAACAATTATTTCTTTTAAATCTAAAGCTTAAGCTATTGTAAAAACAGATATGAGTGGTGGCACTGGGCAAGAGGGCACAGTATCCACTGTGAACCTCACACAGAAGCTGGCAGGCAGGCAACTGCTCTTCTATTACAGTGGAAACAAAATTTTGGTTGTAAAAGCACGCTATAGAGACACCAGATATGAGTGGCAACTGTCAAAGTACGCTGGCAGGGTTGTGCAGGGCACACGCTGAAGGAAGGCCTGACAGAGCCGCTTGAAGGACACTGACTGGCTGCTATTAGCTTACACTGGAAACCTTTTTTCTTTGAAAAAGCACGCTATAGAGACACCAGATATGAGTGGCAATTGTCAAAGTACGCTGGCAGGGTTGTGCAGGGCACACGCTGAAGGAAGGCCTGACAGAGCCGCTTGAAGGACACTGACTGGCTGCTATTAGCTTACACTGGAAACCTTTTTTCTTTGAAAAAGCACGCTATAGAGACACCAGATATGAGTGGCAATTGTCAAAGTACGCTGGCAGGGTTGTGCAGGGCACACGCTGAAGGAAGGCCTGACAGAGCCGCTTGAAGGACACTGACTGGCTGCTATTAGCTTACACTGGAAACCTTTTTTCTTTGTAAAAGCACGCTAAAGAGACACCAGATATGATTGGCAACTGTCAAAGCACGCTGGCACAGGTCTGCAGAGCACACGCTGAAGTAGGCCTGACACCCAGACGCTTGCAGACAACTAACTGATCTTCTATTACAGTGAAAAAAAATTATTTCTTTTAAATCTAAAGCTTAAGCTATTGTAAAAACAGATATGAGTGGTGGCACTGCGCAAGAGGGCACAGTATCCACTGTGAACCTCTCACAGAAGCTGGCAGGCAGGCACCTGCTCTTCTATTACAGTGGAAACAAAATTTTGGTTGTAAAAGCACGCTATAGAGACACCAGATATGAGTGGCAACTGTCAAAGTACGCTGGCAGGGTTGTGCAGGGCACACGCTGAAGGAAGGCCTGACAGAGCCGCTTGAAGGACACTGACTGGCTGCTATTAGCTTACACTGGAAACCTTTTTTCTTTGAAAAAGCACGCTATAGAGACACCAGATATGAGTGGCAATTGTCAAAGTACGCTGGCAGGGTTGTGCAGGGCACACGCTGAAGGAAGGCCTGACAGAGCCGCTTGAAGGACACTGACTGGCTGCTATTAGCTGACACTGGAAACCTTTTTTCTTTGTAAAAGCACGCTATAGAGACACCAGATATGAGTGGCAATTGTCAAAGTACGCTGGCAGGGTTGTGCAGGGCACACGCTGAAGGAAGGCCTGACAGAGCCGCTTGAAGGACACTGACTGGCTGCTATTAGCTTACACTGGAAACCTTTTTTCTTTGTAAAAGCACGCTAAAGAGACACCAGATATGATTGGCAACTGTCAAAGCACGCTGGCACAGGTCTGCAGAGCACACGCTGAAGTAGGCCTGACACCCAGACGCTTGCAGACAACTAACTGATCTTCTATTACAGTGAAAAAAAATTATTTCTTTTAAATCTAAAGCTTAAGCTATTGTAAAAACAGATATGAGTGGTGGCACTGGGCAAGAGGGCACAGTATCCACTGTGAACCTCTCACAGAAGCTGGCAGGCAGGCAACTGCTCTTCTATTACAGTGGAAACAAAATTTTGGTTGTAAAAGCACGCTATAGAGACACCAGATATGAGTGGCAACTGTCAAAGTACGCTGGCAGGGTTGTGCAGGGCACACGCTGAAGGAAGGCCTGACAGAGCCGCTTGAAGGACACTGACTGGCTGCTATTAGCTTACACTGGAAACCTTTTTTCTTTGAAAAAGCACGCTATAGAGACACCAGATATGAGTGGCAATTGTCAAAGTACGCTGGCAGGGTTGTGCAGGGCACACGCTGAAGGAAGGCCTGACAGAGCCGCTTGAAGGACACTGACTGGCTGCTATTAGCTTACACTGGAAACCTTTTTTCTTTGTAAAAGCACGCTATAGAGACACCAGATATGAATGGCAATTGTCAAAGTACGCTGGCAGGGTTGTGCAGGGCACACGCTGAAGGAAGGCCTGACAGAGCCGCTTGAAGGACACTGACTGGCTGCTATTAGCTTACACTGGAAACCTTTTTTCTTTGTAAAAGCACGCTAAAGAGACACCAGATATGATTGGCAACTGTCAAAGCACGCTGGCACAGGTCTGCAGAGCACACGCTGAAGTAGGCCTGACACCCAGACGCTTGCAGACAACTAACTGATCTTCTATTACAGTGAAAAAAAAATGATTTCTTTTAAATCTAAAGCTTAAGCTATTGTTAAAACAGATATGAGTGGTGGCACTGACTGTGCAAATGGGCAAGGCATCCAACCTGACACAGAAGCTGGCAGGCAGGCAACTGCTCTTCTATTACAGTGAAAAAAAAGTATTTCTTTAAAATCTAAAGCTTAAGCTATTGTTAAAACAGATATGAGTGGTGGCACTGACTGTGCAAAGGGGCAAGGCATCCAACCTGACACAGAAGCTGGCAGGCAGGCAACTGCTCTTCTATTACAGTGAAAAAAAATGATTTCTTTAAAATCTAAAGCTTAAGCTATTGTTAAAACAGATATGAGTGGTGGCACTGACTGTGCAAATGGGCAAGGCATCCAACCTGACACAGAAGCTGGCAGGCAGGCAACTGCTCTTCTATTACAGTGAAAAAAAAAATGATTTCTTTAAAATCTAAAGCTTAAGCTATTGTTAAAACAGATATGAGTGGTGGCACTGACTGTGCAAATGGGCAAGGCATCCAACCTGACACAGAAGCTGGCAGGCAGGCAACTGCTCTTCTATTACAGTGAAAACAAATTATTTATTTAAAATCTAAAGCTTAACCAATTGTTAAAACAGATATGAGTGGTGGCACTGACTGTGCAAATGGGCAAGGCATCCAACCTGACACAGAAGCTGGCAGGCAGGCAACTGCTCTTCTATTACAGTGAAAACAAATTATTTATTTTAAATCTAAAGCTTAACCAATTGTTAAAACAGATATGAGTGGTGGCACTGGGCAAGTAGGCACAGTATCCAATGTGAACCTCACACAGAAGCTGGCAGGCAGGCACCTGCAATTACATTACACAGGAAAAAAAAAAGCAGCCTGATGTTATAGCCCTAAAAAGGGCTTTTTGGGGTGCTGTCCTTACAGCAGAGATCAGATGAGTCCTTCAGGATTGTAGTGGACACTGAATACCCTAGCCTAGCTATCAATTTCCCTATCTAATGAGCAGCAGCTAAACTTTCCCTCCTCTCACTAAGCATGCAGCTTCAGAATGAATCGAAAATGGATGCTGGGAGGGAGGTTGGAGGGTGTGGAAGGGAGGGAGTGCTGCTGATTGGCTGGAATGTGTCTGCTGACCGAGAGGCACAGGGTCAATGTTTGCCCAATGATGACGAATAGGGGGCGGATCGAACCGCCTATGTGTTCGCCCGCGGTGGCGAACGCGAACACGCTAAGTTCGCCGGGAACTGTTCGCCGGCGGACAGTTTGGTACATCACTACAGATAATAAGATTCATCATTGTTTCAGTATAGGAAAAGGGACAGACATTCATGTACAAAGAATAGATATGAGGAGTAGTGTTGTCGCGAACCCGGAATTTTCGGTTCGCGAACGGCGAACGCGAACTTCCGCAAATGTTCGCGAACCGGCGAACCGCGCGAACCGCGCGAACCGCGCGAACCGCGCGAACCGCCATTGACTTCAATGGGCAGGCGAATTTTAAAAACAACAGGGACTCTTTCTGGCCACAATAGTGATAGAAAAGTTGTTTCAAGGGGACTAACACCTGGACTGTGGCATGCCAGAGGGGGATCCATGGCAAAACTCCCATGGAAAATTGCACAGTTGATGCAGAGTCTGCTTTTAATCCATAAAGGCAGACATCACCTAACATTGACACCTGTCCTCAAAGCCCAGCCCTGATACACACTGACACAGAGCAGAATAGAGACTGTTCCCCCTACATAGGGTCACTTGGCAGATATGGATTGACACCTGTCCTCAAAACCCCTGATACACACTGACACAGAGCAGAATAGAGACTGTTCCCCCTACATAGGGTCACTTGGCAGATATGGATTGACACCTGTCCTCAAAACCCCTGATACACACTGACACAGAGCAGAATAGAGACTGTTCCTTGTCCACAGAGACCATGATACACACTGACACAGAGCAGAATAGGGACTGTTCCCCCTACATAGGGTCACTTGGCAGATATGGATTGACACCTATCCTAATGATCCCTGATACACACTGACACAGAGCAGAATAGAGACTGTTCCCCCTACATAGGGTCACTTGGCAGATATGGATTGACACCTATCCTAATGATCCCTGATACACACTGACACAGAGCAGAATAGGGACTGTTCCTCCTACATAGGGTCACTTGGCAGATATGGATTGACACCTATCCTAATGATCCCTGATACACACTGACACAGAGCAGAATAGAGACTGTTCCCCCTACATAGGGTCACTTGGCAGATATGGATTGACACCTATCCTAATGATCTCTGATACACACTGACACAGAGCAGAATAGGGACTGTTCCTCCTACATAGGGTCACTTGGCAGATATGGATTGACACCTGTCCTAATGATCCCTGATACACACTGACACAGAGCAGAATAGAGACTGTTCCTCCTACATAGGGTCACTTGGCAGATATGGATTGACACCTGTCCTAATGATCCCTGATACACACTGACACAGAGCAGAATAGAGACTGTTACCCCTACATAGGGTCACTTGGCAGATATGGATTGACACCTATACTAATGATCCCTGATACACACTGACACAGAGCAGAATAGGGACTGTTTCTCCTACATAGGGTCACTTGGCAGATATGGATTGACACCTGTCCTAATGATCCCTGATACACACTGACACAGAGCAGAATAGGGACTGTTCCTCCTACATAGGGTCACTTGGCAGATATGGATTGACACCTGTCCTAATGATCCCTGATACACACTGACACAGAGCAGAATGGAGACTGTTCCTCCTACATAGGGTCACTTGGCAGATATGGATTGACACCTATCCTAATGATCCCTGATACACACTGACACAGAGCAGAATAGAGACTGTTCCTCCTACATAGGGTCACTTGGCAGATATGGATTGACACCTGTCCTAATGATCCCTGATACACACTGACACAGAGCAGAATAGAGACTGTTCCCTTTACATGAGGTCACTTGGCAGATATGGATTGACACCTGTCCTCAAAACCCCTGATACACACTGACACAGAGCAGAATAGAGACTGTTCCCCCTACATAGGGTCACTTGGCAGATATGGATTGACACCTGTCCTCAAAACCCCTGATACAGACTGACACAGAGCAGAATAGAGACTGTTCCTTGTCCACAGAGACCATGATACACACTGACACAGAGCAGAATAGGGACTGTTACCCCTACATAGGGTCACTTGGCAGATATGGATTGACAAATCCCTGACAAACAGCTACCACATGCAAGGAAGGCAGCAGGGGCACAAATGACCCACTCCCGACGCGGGAAGGTAGTGACGACAAATAACAATACAGGACTCTTTAGAGGCCCTGTAATTGTAATCAGTCCACTTGCACCAGTGGGCCTAAAAATTAGGCATCTACACATGCCTGAAAAATTTGGTATTGTTGCAGCCGCTGCTGTAGCAGCGTCCAGAAAAATTGATGTTTGTTTCACAGGCAGAAAGTGCCCTAAAACATGGCGGCTTGAACCCTAGTTGGTGGCGGATAAGTCACGCAAGTCAAACGTCATTCAGAGCTAAAATACAGCAGCGTGTGGACAATTTTTAGCCCAAGGCAGCTCATCTCATCAGGCCTTTTTTAATCGAATGTATCGCCCAGTGTCAGTCCCTTCGGGATCCATCCCTCATTCATCTTAATAAAGGTGAGGTAATCTAGACTTTTTTGACCTAGGCGACTTCTCTTCTCAGTGACAATACCTCCTGCTGCACTGAAGGTCCTTTCTGACAGGACACTTGAAGCGGGGCAGGCCAGAAGTTCTATCGCAAATTGGGATAGCTCAGGCCACAGGTCAAGCCTGCACACCCAGTAGTCAAGTGGTTCATCGCTCCTCAGAGTGTCGATATCTGCAGTTAAGGTGAGGTAGTCTGCTACCTGTCGGTCGAGTCGCTCTCTGAGGGTGGATCCCGAAGGGCTGTGGCGATGCATAGGACTTAAAAAGGTCCGCATGTCCTCCATCAACAACACGTCTTTAAAGCGTCCTGTCCTTGCCGGCGTGGTCGTGGGAGGAGGAGAAGGAGGATGACTTCCACCTCTCCCCCTGTTAGATTCCCGTTGTGCTGTGACATCACCCTTATACGCTGTGTAAAGCATACTTTTTAATTTATTTTGCAAATGCTGCATCCTTTCCGACTTGTTGTAATTGGGTAATATTTCCGCCACTTTCTGCTTATACCGGGGGTCTAGTAGCATGGACACCCAGTACAGGTCGTTCTCCTTCAGCCTTTTTATACGAGGGTCCCTCAACAGGCAGGACAGCATGAAAGACCACATTTGCACAAGGTTCGATGCCGAGCTACTCATTTCCCGTTGCTTCTCCTCACTGATGTCATTGAAGGTATGTTCTTCCCCCCAGCCACGTACAACACCACGGGTACCAGATAGGTGACAACGAGCACCCTGGGATGCCTGTTGTGTTTGGTCTTGCTCCTCCTCCTCCTCCTCAAAGCTACAATCCTCCTCTGACTCCTCTTCCTCACAATCCTCTTCCAGCGTTGCCGCAGGTCCAGCAAGCGATGCTGATAAGGCTGTTTCTGGTGGTGATGGTGACCACAACTCTTCCTCTTCACGCTCATCTACAGCCTGATCCAGCACTCTTCGCAGGGCACACTCCATGAAGAAAACAAATGGTATGATGTCGCTGATGGTGCCTTCGGTGCGACTGACTAGGTTTGTCACCTCCTCAAAAGGACGCATGAGCCTACAGGCATTGCACATGAGCGTCCAGTAACGTGGCAAAAAAATTCCCAGCTCCCCAGAGGCTGTCCTAGCACCCCGGTCATACAAATATTCATTAACAGCTTTTTCTTGTTGGAGCAGGCGGTCGAACATTAGGAGTGTTGAATTCCAAAGTGTAGGGCTGTCGCAAATCAAGCGCCTCACTGGCATGTTGTTTCGCCGCTGGATATCGGCAAAGTGAGCCATGGCCGTGTAGGAACGCCTGAAATGGTCACACACCTTCCAGGCCTGCTTCAGGACGTCCTGTAAGCCTGTGTACTTATGCACAAAGCGTTGTACGATCAGATTACACACATGTGCCATGCACGGCACATGTGTCAACATGCCCAACTTCAATGCCGCTATCAAATTTTTTCCGTTGTCACACACCACTTTGCCGATATCCAGTTGCTGCGGAGTCAGCCACTTTTCCACCTGTGCGTTCAGGGCGGACAGGAGTGCTTGTCCGGTGTGACTCTCTGCTTTCAAGCAAGTCAAACCCAAGACGGCGTGACACTGCCGTATCCGGGATGTGGAATAGTACCTGGGGAGCTGGGGGGGTGCCGTTGATGTGGAGCAAGAAGCAGCGGCACAAGAGGACTCAGCCAAGGAGGTTATGGAAGAGGATGGAGTAGGAGGAGTAGAGGAGGTGGCAGCAGGACTGCCTGCAATTCGTGGCGGTGTCACCAACTCCTCTGCAATGCCACGCATTCCTTGCTTGTCAGCCGTCAGCAGGTTTACCCAATGCGCAGTGTAGGTGATATATCTGCCCTCAAGGAGCTCAAGGAAGCAGGCTGAAGGGTCAGTGTTAGGACCCGCTTAGGGGGGTCTGCCTTGACGTTGGCAGGCGGGCATCCCTCCAATGGCCATTGGAGCAACTAAATGACCTCCATTTGTCTAAATATACATAGGGATTAAGGAGAAAGTGCAAGTAACATTTTCTTTTCTTTGGTTTTTACTATATATTGGGGCTGATGTGTGTTGTAGTCCTTGCTGCTTAAGCGCAAGACTTCTCTTTTTGTATTTGTATTTACTTTGTATCACACAGCCTGGTTACAATGCTGCTACCCATCCCATGTGTTCCCTATTAAGGGTTAATAAGTAAAGGGGTGTATATAAAAAATACCCCTTTCTGTCTCATTAGAGATATCTTTGCCAGAAGCTCAAGGAAGCAGGCTGAATGGTCAGTGTTAGGACCCGCTTAGGGGGGTCTGCCTTGACGTTGGCAGGCGGGCATCCCTCCAATGGCCATTGGAGCAACTAAATGACCTCCATTTGTCTAAATATACATAGGGATTAAGGAGAAAGCGCAAGTAACATTTTCTTTTCTTTGGTTTTTACTATATATTGGGGCTGATGTGTGTTGTAGTCCTTGCTGCTTAAGCGCAGGACTTCTCTTTTTGTATTTGTATTTACTTTGTATCACACAGCCTGGTTACAATGCTGCTACCCATCCCATGTGTTCCCTATTAAGGGTTAATAAGTAAAGGGGTGTATATAAAAAATACCCCTTTCTGTCTCATTAGAGATATCTTTGCCAGAAGCTCAAGGAAGCAGGCTGAAGGGTCAGTGTTAGGACCCGCTTAGGGGGGTCTGCCTTGACGTTGGCAGGCGGGCATCCCTCCAATGGCCATTGGAGCAACTAAATGACCTCCATTTGTCTAAATATACATAGGGATTAAGGAGAAAGCGCAAGTAACATTTTCTTTTCTTTGGTTTTTACTATATATTGGGGCTGATATGTGTTGTAGTCCTTGCTGCTTAAGCGCAGGACTTCTCTTTTTGTATTTGGATATACCTGCCCTGACCATGCTTTGCAGACCAGGTATCAGTGGTCAGATGGACCCTTGCCCCAACACTGTGTGCCAGACATGCCATGACTTCCTTTTGCACAATCGAGTACAAGTTGGGGATTGCCTTTTGTGAAAAGAAATTCCGGCCGGGTACCTTCCACTGCGGTGTCCCAATAGCTACAAATTTTTTGAACGCCTCAGACTCAACCAGATTGTATGGTAAAAGCTGGCGGGCTAATAGTTTGGACAAGCCAGATGTCAGACGCTGGGCAAGGGGGTGACTTGGTGACATTGGCTTCTTACGCTCAAACATGTCCTTGACAGACACATGACTGTGGGCAGATGAGCGGGAACTGCTCAAGGCGGGAGACGGAGTGGCGGATGGTTGAGAGGGGGCAAGAAGGACAGCAGTGGTTGACGTGGCTGAAGATGCTGGACCAGGAGGAGGATGGCGGCTTAGAGTAGGCGTGCTGCTTGTACTCATGTGTTGATCCCATAGGCGTTTGTGATGTGAGATCATGTGCCTACGCAAAGCAGTTGTACCTAGGTGGGTGTTGGACCTCCCACGACTCAGTTTCCTTTGGCACAGGTTGCAAATGGCATCGCTGTTGTCAGAGGCAGACACACAAAAAAAATGCCACACTGCTGAGCTCTGCAATGACGGCATTCTGGTGGTGGACACAGCATGCGTTGATTGGCGTGCTGTCGGGCTGACCCCGGGTGCCGATGCATGCTGTCTGACTGTGCCACTAGCTCCTTGCGACGACCCCCCCTGCTTCCAACTGGTCTCCTCCTCCTCCTCTCTGTATCCCCATCTGAACTTTCGCCCTGTTCTTCTTCTCTTCTAGCGGGCACCCACGTGACATCCATGGACGCATCGTCATCATCAACCGCTTCGCTTGTATCTGACAATTCAGAAAAGGAAGCAGCGGCGGGTACAACATCATCATCATCACACCGTACCTCCATGTGTTTAATGCTGCCTGCCTGAGACATATCCCTGTTATCTACATCCTCTAGCAATAATGGTTGCGCATCACTCATTTCTTCAAACGGGTGTGTGAATAACTCCTCTGACATACCAAGTAAAGCGGCTGTGGTGCTAGTTTTGGTGGTGGCGGCAGGCGGGTGAGTGCTATCTTGAGAGGTGCCTGAAGCTAAGCTGGAGGAGGATGGTGCGTCAAGGTTCCGAGCGGAGGCTGTACAAGATTGGGTGTCCTGTGTTAGCCAGTCAACTATGTCCTCAGAACTTTTCAAGTTCAGGGTACGTGGCTTCTGAAAATTGGGCATTATTCTAGGGCAAAAGGGAATCACAGCACCACGACCACGACGGCCCCTGCGGGGTGGCCTGCCTCTGCCTGTCATTTTTTTGGGGATTAGTGGTACTACGCGTGCAAGCTACTGTGAGACCAGATATGATTGGCAATGTGAACTGTAACAGTTCTGCAGAGCACACACTGTAGGCCTGAGACACCCGCTTGAAGACAAGTAACTGCTATTCAATCTATAACAGTGAAAAACAAATTTTGGTTGTAAAAGCACGCTATAGAGACACAAGATATGAGTGGCAACTGTCAAAGCACGCTGGCAGAGGTCTGCAGAGCACACGCTGAAGTAGGCCTGAGACACCCGCTTGAAGACAAGTAACTGCTATTCAATCTATAACAGTGAAAAACAAATTTTGTTTTTAAAAGCACGCTATAGAGACACCAGATATGATTGGCAATGTGCACTGGAACAGTGCTGCAGAGCACACGCTGAAGTAGGCCTGAGACACCCGCTTGAAGACAGGTAACTGCTATTCAATCTATAACAGTGAAAAACAAATTTTGGTTGTAAAAGCACGCTATAGAGACACAAGATATGAGTGGCAACTGTCAAAGCACACTGGCACAGGTCTGCAGAGCACACGCTGAAGTAGGCCTGACACCCAGACGCTTGCAGACAACTAACTGCTCTTCTATTACAGTGAAAAAAAATATTTATTTTAAATCTAAAGCTTAAGCTATTGTAAAAACAGATATGAGTGGTGGCACTGGGCAAGAGGGCACAGTATCCACTGTGAAACTCACACAGAAGCTGGCAGGGAGGCAACTGCTCTTCTTTTACAGTGGAAACAAAGTTTTGGTTTTAAAAGCATGCTATAGAGACACCAGATATGAGTGGCAACTGTCAAAGTACGCTGGCAGGGTTGTGCAGGGCACACGCTGAAGGAAGGCCTGACAGAGCCGCTTGAAGGACACTGACTGGCTGCTATTAGCTTACACTGGAAACCTTTTTTCTTTGTAAAAGCACGCTATAGAGACACCAGATATGATTGGCAACTGTCAAAGCACGCTGGCAGGGTTGTGCAGGGCACACGCTGATGGAAGGCCTGACAGAGCCGCTTGAAGGACACTGACTGGCTGCTATTAGCTTACACTGGAAACCTTTTTTCTTTGTAAAAGCACGCTAAAGAGACACCAGATATGATTGGCAACTGTCAAAGCACGCTGGCAGGGTTGTGCAGGGCACACGCTGAAGGAAGGCCTGACAGAGCCGCTTGAAGGACACTGACTGGCTGCTATTAGCTTACACTGGAAACCTTTTTTCTTTGTAAAAGCACGCTAAAGAGACACCAGATATGATTGGCAACTGTCAAAGCACGCTGGCAGGGTTGTGCAGAGCACATGCTGAAGGAAGGCCTGACAGAGCCGCTTGAAGGACACTGACTGGCTGCTATTAGCTTACACTGGAAACCTTTTTTCTTTGTAAAAGCACGCTAAAGAGACAGCAGATATGATTGGCAACTGTCAAAGCACGCTGGCAGGGTTGTGCAGGGCACACGCTGAAGTAGGCCTGACACCCAGATGCTTGCAGACAACTAACTGCTCTTCTATTACAGTGAAATTTTTTTATTTATTTTAAATCTAAAGCTTAACTGATTGTTAAAACAGATATGAGTGGTGGCACTGACTGTGCAAATGGGCAAGGCATCCAACCTCACACAGAAGCTGGCAGGCAGGCAACTGCTCTTCTATTACAGTGAAAAAAAAATATTTATTGTAAATGTAAAGCTTAACCGATTGTTAAAACAGATATGAGTGGTGGCACTGGGCAAGTGGGCACAGTATATGCTGTGAGCCTGACACACAGGCTGGCAGGCAGGCACCTGCAATTACATTACACAGGAAAAAAAAAAAAAAAAAAGCAGCCTGATGTTCTAGCCCTAAAAAGGGCTTTTTGGGGTGCTGTCCTTACAGCAGAGATCAGATGAGTCCTTCAGGATTGTAGTGGACACTGAATACCCTAGCCTAGCTATCAATTTCCCTATGTAATCAGCAGCAGCTAAACTTTCCCTCCTCTCACTAAGCATGCATCTTCCGAATGAATCGAAAATGGATGCTGGGAGGGAGGTTGGAGGGTGTGGAAGGGAGGGAGTGCTGCTGATTGGCTGTAATGTGTCTGCTGACCGAGAGGCACAGGGTCAAAGTTTGCCCAATGATGACGAATAGGGGGCGGATCGAACTGCGCATGTGTCCGCCCGCAGCGGCGAACGCGAACAAGCTAATTTCGCCGGGAACTGTCCGCCGGCGGACAGTTCGGTACATCACTCATGAGGAGTATCAAACCGAAGGGACATCAGCCTAAAACAATACCATAATCAGTGTGAAATAGAAACAAATGTGCGTGAATTACAAGACCAATAATCTTTTCAAGTTCAGATGGCAGTGGTGGGTTAATTAAAATACCAAGAATTGTATTTTAATGTAGGGAGATTTATTTCACAAGTGGTTGAAACAATCTGATTATCTGGAGTGATAACAGTGATGGAGTGATACTGATAACAATAGCCCAATTATACATGTGCTTTGAAATAGAGGGTGCTCAGTAACAAAGAAACTTCCAATCACATGACCTCTTTGATAAAGGACATGCAGTAACAACATTTAATTACATGACCTCTGAGATAAAAGAGATTCAGAACAAACAATATCTCAGTTATGTGAGCACTGCAGTATAGAAGGCTCAGTAACTCACCATAACAAACCATATTCCATATAAATGACCTTTTGATAGAGGAAGTACAGTGACAAAAATAGCCCAATTATATGTCCTCTAGATAGAGGAAGTTCATAACAAACACCATCTCAATTGAGTGAGTACTGTGATATACAAAGCTCAGTAACAAAAAATAATATATTTTCTCCAAATTATAATCACTCTCTGTATTATATCCGCCCTGGAAATGTATGAAATTTGTAGAATCATAAAAGCAACACTACCAACACCTACTATCAAACCATAACATCTATGATACAACATTTATCATAACATTTCAGCCATATATATATATATATATGTATATATGTGTATATATACATATATACATCGATAGTATCGATTGAGTATGGATTAACGAGTAGAAATTATTTTCTAATGGGGGCCGAATACAGTAAGCAGAATGCATTAACCTTATTGAAATGTCACTGTGATACTATTTATGATTGAAATAGGTTGACGGTGTGAGATTTGATACAATGTTTTACATTGTCGAACTAAGATAAATAAACTCTGCGCTTCGTCTTCACTATCACCAGGGCATATTATTGTTTATTTATTGTCGATCAGACATGAAGGAAGTTGAGCTAATTATAGTTAATGTATTTTTTATACATTACTGGTATTTATAAAGCGCCAACAGATTCCGCAGCGCTGTACAATTAGTGGAGAACGTACAATATACACAGACACATACAAGAGGTGGAGAGAGCTCTGCCAGTAAGCTGATATTTAGCCATTGGAGCTCTTTTATACAAAGTGCTTAGCTAGATGGCCTGTAAGCTTACAATTTAAAGGATACAATGGGGATTTGAGACAAGAGGTAGCAGGGGAAATTTGGAGGAGATGGCTAAAAGAGTTAACAGAGAGAAGCAGCTATAGGTAAAATACAAAGGGAATGAAGAGGTAATTGAGTGAGATGACTAGTGTGCCACTTATACAAGCAATATCTAGGTACTGTAATTCCAACTGTATGGTAGAATGGCCCACTCCTTGTATTACTGTATGAAAGCACCTGGATGGTAATCTATAAGTGTTGTGGTAATTAGGTTGTATTGATATGTTTGTAGAGGTATATATAACTCTATGATTAAATATAAACATAATATAAAAAATGACTCAGAACCAAAGCACTGATAGAGGTACTAATCAAACTTTGTCAAATTGTCTACACATTGACTTACCCAATCTTCCCTCCATGTTCCCACTAAAACACTTAGTCAGTCTACCAGTGTAAATAGACATTCCTTACTTGCAGTCCTTATAAATGTAGTGTTTTTGGAGCTTGTAGAGTGGTGTGAGCTATCAGAAACTTAGACAGTGTTCAAACATGTATCAGTGTCAGACACTGGTGGCAAGATAGTTGAAGACAGCTGTAGTGTGGAGGTGGGAGACATGTTACAGAGGTAAGCTTCTGGAGGCCTGGAGGCATAAACTGCAGTTGAGAGATGCTGGAAGCAAGTAAACAAGGAGACATGTTCTAAATGAGGGGAGTATAAAAAAGGCCAGTAAGCCAAACCATTTCTATGATTTATTTAGGATATATATTTATTTAATTTAGTCATGTTATCATTATATCTATATATTATATCTTTCTTAGGTATATATTTTTAGGTTTATAGTATTTAGTGCTATCTATATTATGTATATTGTATTTAGTCTTAATTATTTTTTTGATTTCATATTTATTGATTATATATATTGTTTATGTATTTTTTAAGCTATGATTTTAGTTATAGCCTTTATCCTTTTCATATGTTTATTTGCAGATTATTTATATTGTTTTTTCGTTATTTTATTTATTTTTGTTTTGGGATTTCTGCCCGTTTTTTCCTCGTTTCCCCTGTGTCTTTGGGGATGTTCTTTCCGGACATGTGGTGGTTTTCGGGGGGGCCCCTTGGGATTCCCTTCTATTTGCTTACCCCCCCTCCATACCACCACCTAGCGCCCTTCTACAGGTGCACGTTTGGGTGTCAGGAGACTAGCCGTTTGGCTGCCTCCTCGGTCTACCCGAGCTCCAGCATGAGCCTGCCAGCGACCGAGGTTTCTCGCGGTCAGACGCGAGTACCCTGCGACCGGGTCTGCTCACGCACGTGGCCGCCTCGCCACGGCTGTTTTTTTTTTTTTTCAGCCATGTGCATCCGACCGGCTCTAGAAGGGGCGCCTGCTCGTGGCCCCTCCTCCTTCCATGGTCGGATCTCAGTGTTTTGTTGCCCTGCTGGGATCCCCCAGCAGATCTCAGCAGGTCTACCACGGCTTTCTACAATATGACTATAGTGTAATATAACTGTGTATATCTCACAGCTTGCTGTGAGCTTTATGACTTTTTTATATTAGATTTCTTTTCATGTTAGGCTTCTGAGTTCTATGTCAGTTGTTATTTAGCTTGTTATGTGTTTTACTGTCAGTGTGTATCACTGTTTGCTGACAGTGTATATCACAGTTGGCTGACAGTGTGTGTCACAGTTTGCTGACAGTGTATGTCACAGTTTGCGGACAGTGTATGTCACAGTTTGCGGACAGTGTATGTCACAGTTTTCTGACAGTATATACCACAGATTACTGTAGATTGCTGTGTGTTTTACTGACAGTGTTGATCACAGATTTAGTTGTACTGACAGTGTACTTCGAGTTTTAGTTTTCCTGACAGCGTGTATCACAGACTGCTGTGAGTTTTACTACTGACATGTGAGTTTTTGCTCACAGTGTATATCTCAGATTGCTGAGAGTTTTGCGGACAATGCGTATCGCTGACTACTGTGCGTTCTCTGTCAGGTTATATCACAGATTTCTGCGAGTTACAGGTGTATATGAACGCAGTAATACAGGCTCTGTACAGGGTGTATACAGTGCCAGTTAGCTCTTGGATTCATATCCTTCTCAGTATATATTTTTTCTGGCCCAGCTATGAGGTCTCAGAGGGGACTACTCTGGTATGATTCTCTGTCCATGGCGTATATATAAGATACAGACCTGGCTCTGACTCAAACTGATATGGGAGACGAGTCTACGCTGATACTATACATTTTATCAGGTTCTTGGGGAGAGTCATTGAGTTGGCTATTGTTTAGCCCTACTCCTGGAAGTGTCCATGGTTGCAATATCCTTCAGGTGGTATGGTGATGGTAATCTATCTGATGCTAAGACATTTCGAACGGATCTGTGTGAGCATGTGCATACCGATTCACAGTTTACGGAGAGTATCGATCAGTGTATCTTACATTCATGGACATGATGGTCACTGGAACAACTTCCGCTTATACCCGCTACAGCTGGAATACCACTGTTTGCCTGCTGGGCATTTAGGGGCTGTCAGTCCCGGTTCAGGTTACTCACATGGCATCACGCTGTCTAAAAGGGTTGGTGTCTAAGGGTCCTATGTCACAGGATGCCCTGAGGATGTACAATTTTTTAGGGACATCTACCCGAACTCAGAGGTCCCCGTTACTCATTCAATACCCTATGTAAAGTGCTACGGAATTGGAAGGCGCTATATAAATACATGATAATAATAATATAATGGTAATACACAACCCATTGATTGTGTCACGTTCACATAGAGTTTGAAGGAGCTCAACTGCAGATTTCTGATTAATTAGATGTGAATGTGAGGAGTTGAGGAAATAAAGAGATGACAGTTAACCAGGGTGTTAACTGATACTGTGTCTTTAATATATTTGGTTGAAGAAACACAGGTACTGTATCTTTAAATGGTTCAAGTTTGTTGAGTGGATTCTTAGATTCATTTATACAAATGAATTGAAGCAATAATATGAAGGAAGCAATGTAGATTTAACTTGCAGAGATTCGTTTTAGCTTAATTGATAGAAAACATCTCTTTTGGAGGTAGAAAGGTAAATGATTAGGAATTACTCCTATAACGATAGGAGGATGTGTGAGCAGGCTGAGCTTGAGCTCAGTAGTCAGGGAAAGTTCGTATAATACAGCGAGGTAACTTAGCTTCCAGAGGAGTTGAAGTTGGTTCCAGAGTGCCTTCCGGAGAGGTTCCGTGGAGAGAGGTCGAGAGGAGTCAAGTGCTAGCCGTGGTCGAGGAAGGAGAAGGAGGTTAGTCGTTTACGAGTCCGGTTCGGTACACAGGTAAGTTTGTAGAGAAAAGTTGCAGCCGGTTTAATTCCGCGGTACGCTGTTCATTAATCCAGCGTCTGTTGCCTGGCGCGGTCGCATTATGTAGCGCAATGAGACCGCGTCAGAGGGGGGGGGGTGTGGCTACAGTCCGTCAACCCGGAAGAGACAGGCAGTGCAGGTAACGGCCATGACAGTATCCCCCCTGTAACGAGCACCCACTGGGTGCTATCCACGTGGTTTGGACGGATAATGTTTGTGGAATGCTGTACGCAGCCTATCAGCATGAATCACAGAGGAATCTTCCCATGAATCTTCATCAACTCCATAACCCTTCCATCTAATGAGGTACTGTAGAGAGCCACGATGGATCCTTGAATCAAGAATTTTATGGACCTCGTATTCCTCAGTACCATGTACCAAAATAGGATCAGGAGAAGTGATTACATTCCTTTGAAAAGGATCAGGATGATAGGGCTTGAGCAAGGACACATGAAAGACGGGGTGAAGCTTAAAAGTAGGTGGAAGCTTCAATTTCACAACATTAGAGTTTATGATAGACATTATTTGAAAAGGGCCAAGAAACAGGGAACTCAACTTCTTCGAGGGACGGTTGGTGGAGATGTTTTTTGAGGAGAGCCAGACAAAATCGCAAAATCACTTTGTAAGAAGGGGAAAGTTGTCTTTTAGCATCAAAAAACTACTTCTGGTTAGAAGATGCCACTTCAAGATTTTCATGTAATTGTCGAAATAAGGAGGACATGTGAGAGATTTGATCCGAGACAGTGGGGTTAGATGAAGGAATGATTTGAGAAGGAAATGAGGAGGGATGAAATCGATAATTGGAGAAGAAGGGAGTCATTTTGCTACTTGAATGAACTGAGTTGTTATAAGCAAATTCGGCCTTAGGTAACCATGTCATCCAATCATCCTGTAGGTGGGAACAATAACAACGTAAATACTGTTCCAGGCATTGGTTAACTCTTTCAGTTTGCCCGTTGGTTTGAGGATGATAAGCGGAAGATAGTTTACGTTGGATACGAAGGGAAGTACATAATGCATTCCAGAATTTGGAGGTAAACTGGGTTCCGCGGTCCGATATGATTTCATCTGGGAGTCCATGAAGTTTTACAATATTATCGAGAAATGTTTTTGAAAGTTCAGATGATGAAGGTAACTTCTTCAAAGGCATGAAATGGGACATCTTTGTGAATCGGTCTACTACTACTAAAATGGCAGAATGGTGTTGAGAAGGGGGAAGTTCCACCAGGAAGTCCATAGAGATAGATTGCCAAGGTCTCTCTGGAACTGGTAGGTTCATCAACTGACCAAAGGGTTGATGATGGTCAGATTTGGATCTTTGACAGGTTGAACAGTTTTTCACGTAGGATTCGATGGTGCTGTCCTGACGCAGCCACCAATAATATCTTTTGGATAATTCGAGGGTCTTTTTAATACCTGGATGACCTGCCAGAGGAGAGTCATGAATGAATTCAAGTATTTTATTCCTAAATGGGGGAGGAATGTAAATTCTATCATGAAAATAATAGAGACCGTCCTTCAGTGATAATTTCGTTGATTTAGGAAGGTCAAGAGCATCTGGATGAAGACCTTTTATGTCATCTTTAAGGGATGTGACAATTCCGATGACTGTATGGGGGTTTTCTACTTCAGGATCTTGATGAATTCTGGAGAGGGCATCCGCCTTTTTGTTCCTTGCCCCAGGTCTAAAAACGATTTGAAAATTAAACCGGGAGAAGAAGAGGTTCCATCTTACTTGTCTCGCAGACAGAGTTTTGTTGGAGTGAAGATATTCAAGGTTTTTATGGTCAGTATAAACTATTATAGGAGTTTGTGTTCCTTCCAGAAGATGTCTCCAGTTTTCTAAAGCTAATTTTATGCTTAATAATTCTTTTTCTCCTATAGGGTAATTCTTTTCAGCCGGAGACATGGAACGGGAAAAGAAGGCAACAGGGTGAAGAGGATCTTGAGGAGTTTTGTGTTGGGAAAGGACAGCTCCGAGAGCAGTTTCTGAAGCATCTGTTTCAAGGACATATAGACATGTGGGATCAGGGAGTTGAAGGATAGGAGCAGTTGTAAACCTTCTTTTCAATTCATCGAAAGCCTTTTGGGCCTTTTCGTTCCAATTGAAAGCATGTTTTTTGCTGTTAAGTGAATTAAGTGAATGAGTTACATCAGAGTAATTTTAATGAATTTCCTGTAGAAGTTAGCAAAGCCCAAGAACCGTTGTAATTCTTTTACATTAAAAGGAATGGGCCAGTTGAGGATACAACTGATTTTTGAGTTATCCATTCCAATTGAATGAGGAGTGATAACGTAACCTAAGAAGGTTATTTCGTTGACATTAAAGAGACATTTTTCTGGTTTAGCGTATAATTTATGAGTTCGAAGTCTGGATAACACCCATCTCACGTGTTTTTTGTGTTCTTCAGGTGTATTGGAGTATATAAGAATGTCATCTAAGTAAATGATAACACAGACGTCCAGAAGATCCCTGAAGATGTCATTTATGAAATGTTGAAAGGTGGCAGGGGCATTGCAGAGGCCGAAAGGCATCACAAGATACTCGTAGAGATCATATCTAGTTCTGAAGGCAGTTTTCCATTCATCGTTGGCTTTGATTCTAACGAGATTGTATGCCCCACGGAGGTCAAGCTTAGTATAGATAGTGGCTGTTTTTAACCTTTCAATTAGCTCGTTTATCAGGGGAAGAGGATAGCGATTTTTGACTGTTATCTTATTCAAAGCTCTGTAATCAATGATGGTACGGATGGTCTGGTCCTTATTCCTCACAAAAAAACATACTGGAGGCAGCAGGTGAGCTGGAAGGTCTAATGAACCCCTTACGGAGGTTTTCCTCCAAGTATTCCTTGAGGATTTTTAATTCAGATTCAGAGAGAGGGTATATGTGCCCAAAAGGTATGGGGGCACCAGGTATGAGGTCGATAGGGCAGTCGTAGGGACGATGAGGTGGAAGTGTCTCAGCTGCCTTTTTACTGAATACATCAGAGAACTCTGAATAGCAAGAAGGTATATATGGTTCTTCGATAGTTTGGAGGAGTGGAATATGTTGTAAGCACGTTTCCTTACAGTACACGGAGTTAAAAGCGAGAGAAAAGGGAGACCAGGTAATTTGAGGGTTGTGGTCCCTTAGCCAATTGATTCCTAGGATGACCGGATAAAGGGGAGAAGAGATAACATCGAAAATGAGGTATTCGGTATGAGTGTTAAGTGAAGTTGTTCGTATAGGAATAGTTTCTTTTGTGATAGGACCCGAGGCTATGAGGGAGCCATCAATTACTCTGACAGAGACAGAAGTGCTTTTACGGACACAAGGAATTTTATTTTTGATTACAAAGGATGAATCGATGAACACTCCGTTAGCCCCAGAGTCAACGATGGCTTCAGTCGTTATTCTTTCTTTGTCCCACTGTAATATGAGAGAAATGGAGAAAAATTGAGTGGATGATTTAGGAGGGAGTGCACTCAGTATAGAAGTGGTATGAGCATGCTTACCACTCCGTGGTCTTTTCAATAGAGGGCAGTCCGGGATTAAGTGGTCTTGTGAGGCACAGTACATGCAAAGGTTAAGTAGTCGTCTTCTAGATTTTTCTTCTAGTGTGAGAGGACTTCTTATAGTGCCAATTTCCATAGGTTCATTAGGCAACGAAGGTTTTTCAGCTGGTTTTGGAGGAGCAGCTGGTTTCCTAATTGATGAACCTGAGAGAGCTCTTTCAGCCTTTCTTTCCCTAAGCCGTCTGTCAATACTGATAGATAGTTGAATAAGAGCGTTTAATGTAGCAGGGAGTTCAGTTCGAGAAAGTTCATCTTTTACTCCTTCGGATAACCCAATTCGAAATTGGTTGCGCAGGGTTATATCGTTCCATTGAGTTTCAATTGCCCATCTCTTGAACTCAGCTATGTAATCCTCAACAGGTCTATGCTTTTGCTGGAGGGTTCGGATGGTTAGATCAGCTGTAGACTGTTTATTAGGATCTTCGTAAAGGAGAGACATAGCTTCAAAGAACTCGTCCAATGAGTCTAAGATGGGATCATCATTTTCCAAGAAGGAGTGGGCCCAGGCCATAGGCTCACCTCTTAGGAAGGATATAACTGAACAAACCTTAGATCTTTCAGTGGGATAAGATCGGGGTTTTAGAGCAATCAATAGTTTGCAGGAGTTTAGGAACTCCCTGTATTTTGATCTATCTCCAGAAAACTTCTCCGGATTACAGACAGCAGGTTCACTGGCTGAGTGCATAACAGCATGAGGAGTGTGGGTTTGTAAGTCTCTGACATAAGTAAGAATCCGTTCATTTGTAACCTGGAGATCTTGCATGCCTTGTCAATTTTGAATCGAAATCTGCTGGATCCATTACAAGGCTGGATTAATCTGTCACGTTCACATAGAGTTTGAAGGAGCTCAACTGCAGATTTCTGATTAATTAGATGTGAATGTGAGGAGTTGAGGAAATAAAGAGATGACAGTTAACCAGGGTGTTAACTGATACTGTGTCTTTAATATATTTGGTTGAAGAAACACAGGTACTGTATCTTTAAATGGTTCAAGTTTGTTGAGTGGATTCTTAGATTCATTTATACAAATGAATTGAAGCAATAATATGAAGGAAGCAATGTAGATTTAACTTGCAGAGATTCGTTTTAGCTTAATTGATAGAAAACATCTCTTTTGGAGGTAGAAAGGTAAATGATTAGGAATTACTCCTATAACGATAGGAGGATGTGTGAGCAGGCTGAGCTTGAGCTCAGTAGTCAGGGAAAGTTCGTATAATACAGCGAGGTAACTTAGCTTCCAGAGGAGTTGAAGTTGGTTCCAGAGTGCCTTCCGGAGAGGTTCCGTGGAGAGAGGTCGAGAGGAGTCAAGTGCTAGCCGTGGTCGAGGAAGGAGAAGGAGGTTAGTCGTTTACGAGTCCGGTTCGGTACACAGGTAAGTTTGTAGAGAAAAGTTGCAGCCGGTTTAATTCCGCGGTACGCTGTTCATTAATCCAGCGTCTGTTGCCTGGCGCGGTCGCATTATGTAGCGCAATGAGACCGCGTCAGAGGGGGGGGTGTGGCTACAGTCCGTCAACCCGGAAGAGACAGGTAGTGCAGGTAACGGCCATGACAGATTGGCCATGATGTCTGTGCCCCATGATGTCTGTGCCCCATTGATTGGCCTGCTATGTCTGTGCCCATAAGAACGGCCTGCTATGTCTGTGCCCATAAGATCGGCCTGCTATGTCTGTGCCCATAAGAACGACCTGCTATGTCTGTGCCCATAAGAACGGCCTGCTATGTCTGTGCCCATTAAAACGGCCTGCTATGTCTGTGCCCCATTGAATGGCCTGCTATGGCTGTGCCTATTTGCTTGGCTAACCATTCTGTGTCCATTCGTTTGGCCTTCTGGGCCTGTACCCTACACATGGGCCTGCACTATTGGTACCGAACCCCTTTTGGCCGCAGGCCTGGGGGAATATCACTGAGGAAAACCCAGTGGCCGCCAGTGACATGGAGATAGGCAGGTGTCCAAACAAACACCATTGCCATGATGTTCAAGAGGACACCAGTATACGGCCATCTGAATATGGTGGGAAGGGTGAAGGCCCTAAACCTCATGCCTGAAGGGCAAAGTTTCTTATGAAGACCCCGGACACACCCACGGTTTACTCCAAACCGGCGACGGCACATCTCCAAGGAGAACTTCGCACAGGCAAGGACCGGTACTCAGGACCTTCAGGAGATAGCGGTGTTTTTTTCCTTGTCTTTACCAGCTACTCCGTATCTGCCTCCCGGAATCCTTATAGGTGTCGGCAGTTTTTTCCCACGTTAGGTTAGCTCCTGGCCCTGTCCAGTGGGACTTACTTTTATTACCTTCCGGCCTGCTATTTGCCTTCTATCTGAGATAGAATTGGTGTTTTTTCTCTTATCTACGTTAATTGTTTCCTTTTTCATGACTTCCTTTCCTTTTTTGCTCTGGTCGTCGCGAGGCCTGACTTGACCTCCTCCGACTTCCCGGGCACTCGTGGATTGCGGAGAATGTCTCCAGCTTTCCTCAGACTACCAACGGTCAGCCTGGACCCCACTCGCGCGCACGGGATCCGGATAGTCGGTTGATAGTTTTCCATCGTTGTTTCCGAAGATTGCCCTCAGCCTTATGCTGAGATTTATAAGAGGTGTGCCCTGCAGTTTGGTCACCCTGAGTCTCTAGGGGCTCTAGTTTGCATCACAGGAGGGTGCAGCCCTCCATCACCTCGATCCGAGTAGATTTATTTTCAGGAACAGAGGGCGAACCCCTCTCATATACAGAACCGGATACTGATTTGTTATTAGAGGGCGCAGCCCCTCCCTCGACCTCAACCAGATACTGGGCTGGATACAGAGGACAGGTTTGGAGGACACATTCTCATAGAGAGAACCAGACACGGATGTAGACTCTGCTGTTGGTTATTAACGGGTGCGGCCCGCTCAGGCTAGCAGCCAGACGCTATCACGGTATGCGATCACATTAGTAGAGAGCGCGGCTCTCTCATACACTCGACGCTCTACAGCACCGGCCATTTGTTCATCACACAGGCTTGTACTTGTGCAAGACATTGATTACTACATAGAGGGGTGTCCCTCCTGCATTCAATTAGAGATTACATTCATGCTACTGTCTTCGTTCTAGAGGACTGCCTGGTCATGCAAGATATAATTATTTAGACTGGATCCCTCTATTCTATCTCCTGTAATGGATCTACTGGATCCGGACCGCGGTAACACACGCGAGAAATACTCACAGAGGTATAACGGGGGGAGACCCCCACTTATTTACACACACTCCTGGAGATGGTTCGGCTGACTGATGGTCCTCCGGTATTATGAGAATGCAGGTTTTTGGTATATTCTGCACCATATAATACAGAGAATTGCTTTCTGTTTTGGATATCCAGACCATTACGAACAAACTGCGCAGACACTTTCTCCCATGTCAAGATGTCAGGAGATACGGAGACCTTCATGGAGCAAACGGGCACTGCCTTGCTCGGGTAACAAGATTAAGGAAGGCCTATTACGCGGTCTGAAAGTAAAACCGTACGTATGGATCACATGGTAAGACCGGAAACCCCGGTTGTCTTGATCTGCCCGGTCATCAGATCTTGGGATAAGATGGCAGGACTGCCCTGTCTCCTCGGAGCGCATACCTGGTGATCATGGTTCGGAGATGGAGGACCCTCCGTCTATACTCTATTTATCCCTCACGGGAGCTGTTTTGTTGGATTCGCGCTAACCTTCTTTTCAACTATCGTCGTGGAGACCTACGAGACTTTATGGAGGTACCTAGTGTGCCCCGACTCCTACACAGAAATCTTTCACTCTTGGACGAGGGCATTTCTGGATGGAAATCTGCGTTCCTGTTTGCATTTCCCATTCCTTTGAAGATTTCTGGGATTCCCTATTCCCAGAATAGCCGACCACCGTTCCTCCACACAAGTTCAGTTCGGAACCCTGAATGGACGTCCTTTGGAGCCTTTTCTCTACTGCGTCCGAGGATTACACAGTCCATTTGGAATATTGGAATCACTTAGAATACGGCTGGTTTGGCCACACTCTTGCCTGCATTATGAATTTTATGCTCGGAGGAGACATCTCACCGGGTAGGACAGGAAGGAACGAAAGAGCCTCCTCGGTTTCTATTGCGATTTTGGTGGTGGACTTAGGCGCATTCCTTGAGATGGATCTACCTGCAAGGCCACATTGCCGAATGACCCTGGCACGAGCGGAGGAGCCGCCTTATGGATCATGAGTTGAGACATGGTGGCAGTTTCTTCTCGCGACCCTAAGTCCGAAATTGACCTTCGATATTATACAACTACAGGAATATGGCTGATAGGTCAGCTTGCCAGCTCGTGGACCGACTGCTAGGAAACACGTCGCAACACCACGTACAATGGATCTATCGGCGGATGGTGTCTTTTTTCCGTGTTTGAGATGCTTCGTCGGCTGGCATCTTCATTGATCCGTCTTCTGTCCTTGATCGCAATTGTTAAGTCCGATTAGGATTACTCGGATATCTCCTTAAAAAGGTACCAGCGACACAAACAGCGTTGGATTGGTGTATTGAACGTTGAAACAGCAAATACAAAGCCTCCTGTCATGTTATAAAATTGTATATTATGCTAGCTTTAGTGTACCTATAATCTTAATTTTATTAATGACAGGAGGCGAGTATTTCCCACCCTTTCTTATCCCTCCCTTGTTTTATGTTTTAGTTTAGATTAATCAGGTACGTATGCAACTGTTTGTAGTCTCTGCTACCGGTCACTTGTTTCTTATGTCTGTTTTTCATAGTAGGGTTGGGATATCTACATATTAAGGTTAATTTTGGTTGCTACATTGGGTACCTGTTTATTCAGAGTACATTTCATTGGATAATCAACCTGTTCGATTTAGTTTTTCTCTCATTTCAGTTTACAGTCCATCAACACTATCTAGTTTGACAGTTACTCTCGGATGATGGACATCGTTATATTCATCGTATCTAGGACTTTGTTTCTTCCCCATGATGTTCTCTGCCTTTTATTCTGTTTTTGTCGCAGCTTGAAAGAGGAAAGGATGCATGGGGAGGGGAGTTTTATAGTACCTAACTTTTTTCTGATTGGTTGTTTTTCTGTGCTGCTGTGGAGTTCTAGTAAAGAGAGACTTAAGCAAATACTCGCCTCCTGTCATTAATAAAATTAAGATTATAGGTACACTAAAGCTAGCATAAACTACAATTTTGGTACAAAAAAAAACACAATAAGGGAACGATAGGGCGCCAAAATGGACCAATCAGTGTACTGCAAAATATATACATAATCCTATGTATGCACTTTTCTGCTATTAAAGTAAGTTAGAGAAGGAGTAAAAAAAAAGAAAATGCATATTTATATATCAAATATATAATATATTTTATTTTTTTAACACATATATTTAGTATGACTGTAATAAAAAAGGTCTTTTTTTGTAGTCATACTCATTTCCCACTTGATCTGTGAATAAAATTAATATTTCGTGACTGTCCCCTAGCCATTAATTAACTTATTTTTTTCCCCCATCAAAAATCTATTTTGTTGGTGCCACAGGCAGAATTCAGAATCACGAATTAAAACGAATATGTTCCCCCATTGTAGAGCTTTTTTGTTTCATGACTTGGCTAAATTCTTTTCTTGGCTTTCAAGAATTTGATCATTAGATCGTCCCAAATTTTAACAAATTGAAGATGGGACTGAAATAAATCGCTTAGTCTACTGAATACCTTAATCTCATTTCAAACCATTTTGTATTGATTTGGGGCTGCTTTGCTACTTTGCTACTTCAAGGCCAGGGAAGCTTGCAATCATGAACATAACTATACTTATTCAGTAAATGTTAAGATGAAATAGAAGGCATACCAACTCTAAGCTTAATCTGAATTTAAAGTAAATCATGCAAGGCAATTATTGTAAATATATGGGTATATCTATCAATGTCTTCATATTTCTGTGAAATAAAAATCTGGTATTATGCTAGTCTGTAAACCAAATATTGAGACAGGACTTAAAACCAACTGTCCATGCAATAAATCCCTTAAACTACAGCAGACTGGAGTGGTTATGATGTTAGGGGTGCCTGGAGCTGTAACGGAACCGCTGGCACCCGAAACGGGTACCTTCCGCTGACGGATGCTCCTAGTGCTTTCTGAGGACTCCAAGCACTCTGCCTGACACCATAACCAATGCAGAACCCACGAACCGCCGCAGCTTGGTTGGGGTCTCGCTGTCTCCACCCACTTTGGACCCAAGACCAGGGTCCAGCTTCCAGTAGGTGGACCTCTCTGAATTCCAGAGAGCAGGAACAAGAACAAGCTCTTAGCAGAGTTTAGTGATTATACCCTGGGGAGTATAGTGATTATAGCAATCCCCAGAGTGTAGTTCTCCAATCCCCCAAACATGAGTCGAAATGTCATGAAGGTCCAAGATGATCTGAACTTTTAATGACCACACACTGGCTTTTATGCAAGTCCCCATGTAAGGGGACATCCCACAGGGTGGGACACAGTACAACCAATCATTTACAGGAACACCGTAAAACACACCCAGCACAAACATACAATCCCTTCCCTCTGCCTGTGATATAATTACTGAACACAATGGGTTAATGTAATTTATCACAGGCAGGAAAAATACACTTTTTATACATACACTGTAACATTACAAAATATGCAAATATGCATAAAATATGCAAATCATACAAATCCCTCCAGTACATAAAAAGTTAGGTGGAAGTCCTTTATGACCTACCGCCAGCACATTTTCCTGCCCAAAACAGTTTCATAGATTTGGGCTGTGCGGCCGGTCTATTTTATGCAGAAAAATGACGTGCGTTCGAATTTCCGAACGGGACTTAGTCTCTGCAGCTAAAAGTTTAGTATGGGAGAAGGTAAGGGTCAGCGGTGTTCGGTGAAATGTGTAGCCGATTTCAGTTCCATGAATTTGGCTACACATACCGCTGACCTCGTTCGAATGAACAAAGATGGCCGCTGCCACGTGTTCATTTGCACGAACGGCGACCCCCCCAGCGCTCGGCAATTTACCTACAGCAGGCTCCCAGCCTGGGAGGTAAATTGCCTGCACACTTCAACTTCTGGGTGGTCCGCCTGTGTGGTACTTGGTTCAGTAAGCCCTATTTACAGGAGCCATTTCTTGGCATTGAGGCATATCATTTTGCAACAGTTTGCCTCTCACCTGGGATGTTAGCAGGATATCCAGTATGCAGTGTAATACTGAAATGCTGCATATACAGACTCTGAGCATCATGAGCACTTCAAAACACTGAAGTGGTCATGGTGCATGGAGTAATGCTTTAGCTGTCACTGGGTCGAAGGTTCCCTAAAGAGAATTGGGCTAAAATCCATTTTCAAAATCCATGTGAAAGACTTGCCAAGAGTAACAGAAAGCTATTATTGAGTTCATTTTTGCTTTAGTGGGTTTCTAACCCATCTAATGTTCACATACACTAATAATTTGTCAATTATAAATAATGTTTACATATAGTTAATTTGGTTTAAATATATGCAGTGGCGTACTAAGGGAAGGATGGGGGGTGGGGGCAGGAGGCATTCCACCCTGTGTGCCACCAGGTAGGGGGGTGCCATGACCCGCACCCTGGTCCAGGGCTGGCCTAAGGGGTGTGCGAGCTGTGTGGCTGACACAGCTCTCACGCATGGTCAGGTGACAGAATTGCAGGGGGGAGCTAGAGCAGGTAGGGGGGGAGGTAGTGCAGGTACCAGGGTAGAGGATTTATTTATTCTCTACCCAGGTCTATGAAAAAAAAATAGCGAGGCCGACGTGGGCGGAGCATATCGAGTGGCGGGGAAGAGCTTATTGTGAGACAGAGGTGGGGCTAAAATGGCAGCAGAGGTGGGGTTAATACCTGTCAGAAGCCCCTGGTAACTGCTGCACATGAAATGGGAAACAGGAAGGAGTCACTGCTTCCCCACCAACTTGACTACAGAAGCTGCACTGCATCCACTCCCCCCTTCCAGCCATAATGGAAAAAGGTAATTGTCTGTGTGCCTGTCTGTCTGCCTGACTGTCTGTCTGTCTACCTGACTGACTGACTGTCTGCCTTCCTTTCTGTCTGTGTGCCTGCCTGTCTGTCTGTCTGTCAGTCTGCCTGTCTGTCTGTGTGTGTGCCTGCCTGTCTGTCTTTCTCTCTGTCTGACTGTGTGTGACTGTATGCCTGTGTGTGGCTGTAACTGAGCGTGTGTGACTGTCTGCCTGTAACTGCATATGTCTGTGACTGTGTGCCTGTAACTGTGTGTGTGTAACTGTGTGCGTGACGTGCAGTGATTTTGTAGAAGGGGGCAGGGTTTTTGTATTGGGACAGAGGTCTTGTATAAGGGGGGCTGAGCAGGGAATTTGTGGAAGGGGAACACAGGGGTTTTGTAGAAAGGGGCACTACAGGGGTTTGTTGAAGGGGTTTTGTAGGAAAGAGTCAGGACATGGGTTTTGTAGAAGTTTGCTAGGAGGGGTTTTACAAAGTCTACAAACGTGTGCAACACATTTTAAAAAAAAATGTTGCAGGTGTATTTGTTTTGTTTTTTTGGAGGGGTTAAAGGGGTGCCAAACACAGGATCCACCCTGGGTGCTGAATGCTCTAGGTACACCCCTGAATATATGTATTACTATAATTAAAATGTAAACCTGACAACAACAAAGAATAATAATTCAAAGGGTACGCAAATGTGATTTTGCCACCAAATGTATGAAGAAAGTTGTTGATTAAAACACTGATGCTGTATCAATTAAATAGCGTTTTTTTTTTTCTTTACAAAAATAAAATAGTTGAAGTTATAAACTTTCTTTCAAAAAAACAATAATAAAATTATGTTTTATGTAAAGCACAACAGGAATGTTTTCTGCTGAGTTTAATTCTACTATCTGCCAGATTGTCTGACATTGGTTGGGCATCTCAAACTACTGAAATAGAATTTTAGTTGACAGCTCTGTTATGAGTCTTATTAATGATAACCAGTTTCTCTCCTGGTGGTGCAGGTTTTAATGCTGCCAACCTTCTGTTTATTCCCATTGAATCAATGTGATTTAGTCGGAGTTCTGAAATATTTCTGATATTAATGTCTAAACAGTAAAAACTATAAATTGAATTCCTATATTGTGAGAACAATTTCACAAAATCAATCTAAAGATTAAAAAGTAAACTAACAATATATATTGCTACTGTTCTTTACAGAGGTTTACATTTCATTAGTCATAATACAAATATTGTGTAGCACATTATGAAAAAAAAAATAAACGTATTAATTTAAGGGAGTAGAGTTTGTTTCCTGAAATATTCTCATGAGATTTGCAAAAGGTTTTAGGTAAAAAATCCAGTATAAAAAAAATAAATATTCGCACTGCATTCAATTTATTCTTGACAAGAACTGTTTGTATTTGATCTAGAGTCAGAAAGATTTGCTGTTTTTCTTCTTTGAACTTGATCTATAAATGTAGAAATTTAATGGGGCACAACACCTTCATTATGTAGAGTTATGGCATGTAGATCATTTTTGGATTATGCACACTGTAATGCTTACCATTTTCAGCCAGGCAAGTGATGGGAGGTATAGTACACAATATTTCTAATATCAATTCTAGGCAGGACTAGGGCAAGGAGTTTTACTACCTTAGCACAAAAATCAAGTTTACCACTGCCTTGTGTATCCCACAAATGCTTTCAGCCTTTTATAATGATCTATTTTGCCCTTCTTGTTTTTCTGTCTTCCATTCCCACTTCCTTCTGTCTTCTAGTCTCTTTTATAAGTTTCTCTCTATCAATATAACATTTTGAATGTATTTTTGTTCCCCAGTCCCTGTCTATTGTTCTCAATTTCTTTGTCAGTCTTTTTCATCTAAACACATTTTCAACATAGCTAAACACGTCTTTGAGGGGCATAGGGAGTGTATTAATGTTTATGTCACATGTGCATAGACTGGAAAGTTGTCTGTGTTTTGTGTAGAAGCTACTTGCTGTGTTGTGTTTGTCATATTGCTTGTGATGACCATGCATGTTTTTATTTTAGTAAGGAGGATGGGTTTATTAAGAATGGTGACTGGACATCCCTGTATCAATCTGCTATTAAGATAAAGGCCTTGGTGACCACAAATTTTAATTGTACTCCAGAAGACCATGGGACCACTTTTTAGGTTCCTATCTAGGTCGCCAGGCCAGTATTTGGTAAAAAAAAAAGGAAGGAAGGAAGGAATCAGATCTCTTTTGCAATCCAAATATGCAACCCAGGGTTCCAAACTCTGCAGTTGAAAAGGAATGCATCAAAAGCTGGCTAATGACAAACCTTCCACTGTTGCCTTCTATTAATGTCCATGTATTTCATATATCCATGAAGAAGGCTGCTCAAAAAATCATTTTGTTAAAATGTAGCTTTTATTTTAAGAGAACAATGGCAAAAGTTATATTACTGAGGCATTGCCCCCACCTTCCAATATCAAAATCAAAATATACATAAAATATTAACTTTTCCCCAAAGCAACCACCTAATGCATTTTTTGCTACATGGTACAATCTTAAACACCAGAGGACAGACGAACCACTTAATGTTTAAACCTCTATTGTAATAGTCCATTAATTGAAGCATATCTTCTTCAAATAACCAGAACTTGATTCAAATAATAAAAAATAAAAATTTATAGCAAACCATATAATAAGGTAAAAGGAGGACAAGGATACTGTAGTATCATTTTTTTTTTATTTTTTTTTTAAATAAACAAGCTTAGAAAATCAATCATTACAGGATTCAATTTTGTGCAGCTGGTTTCTAAAACAACCTTTAGTAGTATGCATATATATGACAGAAATGGAAAAAATAGAGCAACCTGGTTTTCTGGGATTATATTGTTCGGTTCCCGAACAGCCACACGCACCAGAGACCACCAGGGAGCTTGTTAAACCTAATTGACAGTTTGTAACACTTTCCATCGCAGTGTTCTACGTGTGCGTCTGGGTGGCCGCTGTTCGCATGAACGACCATGAGGGGGCGGCCATCTTGTTCCCGCGGACGCAGGCAGCAGTGTTTGGTCATCAAGTTCATGGAACGATTTTCGGGTACTAAAACCCGAGGATAAAAACATTGACTATTGTTACAAACTGCCATTTGTATCTGGCCTTTTAAAGGATAAATTGCCCTGCTTCACTGGGTTGTGGAGAAGCCTATTTCCCAGACTCCTTCCTCATGACTATGGCCCCTGGGAGATTGTGCCCCTGAAAACTTATGTTGGTTGTGTATGGCCCTTTAAGAACCGTCTGGGGACATATTGTGACTTTGTTGAACAATGCCCCTTTAAGACGGTGTCCCCAAACCTTTATTACACTGTGTTCCTGGCTTTCTCCCACTTGGTTCAGTAAATGGGGCTTACTGAACCAAGTACCACACAGGCGGAACCACCCAGAAGTGGAAGTGTGCCGGCAATTTACCTCCGAGGCTGTGAGGTTACTGCAGATTAATTTCTGAGCGCTCGGTGGCCGCTGTTCGTGCAAACGAACACGTGGCTGTGGCCATCTTTGCTCATTCGAACGAGGTCATGGGTATGTGTAGCCAAATTCATGGAACTAAAATCGGCTACACATTTCCTCGAACACCGCTGACCCTTACCTTCTCCTACACTGAACTTTCAGCTGCAGAGACTAAGTCCCGTTCGAAGAAGCAAACGCATGTTTGAATGGGAGTTAGTCGTTTTTCTGCATGAAATTGAAGATTATACTAGCTTTAGTGTAACTATAATCTTAATTTTATTAATGACAGGAGGCGTATATTTGCTTAAGTCTCTCTTTACTTGAACTCCACAGCAGCACATTAACATAGAGAGAAAACACCAAAGACAAAAAACATAGGCATCTATAAAATACTCCTCCCAAGCCACCATTTCCTCTTTCATGCTGCGACAACAAAAGTATAGAACAAATGCCAAAACAACTAAAGCATGGAAATAACATAACAAGGAATGCCATCCGGACGAAAACCTTGAAGAATGAATGTGAACTTGATCTTCATCAGGCGAAACAGTTGAATCTTTGAACTGTAGTCGAAACATTAAACTGAAACGAAATAAACAGAGTCGAAAACACTGATTAGTGAACGAAATGTACTGAGAAAACATAAATCCCATGATCCAAAACTGAAAATATAACAGAACCGAGACACATATCAACAACCGGGAAAACAAAATACCCGACAGCTCCCCCAACCCCAGAACTCATCTCGACTACAAGTCTAGGTCAGGCGACTAGACAAAAACAGAAAACAAACAACACAATCCATCCAAACAAAGGGGGGGGGGGGGAAACAAAACTGTGAGGGAAATATTCACCTCCTGTCATTAACAAAATTGGGATTATAGTTACACTAAAGCTAGTATAATCTACAATTTTATAGCATGACAGGAGGCTTCATATTTGCTGTTTTAATGCTCCGACAGCAAAACCAAAGAAGCATGATCCGATGGCCTAAAATAGAATTGACGAAAAGTATCCTCATGGGACCAGTCCGCCGAACGCAAAATGTCCTGAAGGGAAGCCCCTGCCATGAAAGCTCCGGAAGCTGCGGCACCCCTAACCGAATGCGCCCCGAAGGTCGCATTCACCCACGCCAGACTCAAGAGCCATCTTATCCATCAACTAAGGGTAGGGGACGAGACCGGTTTGTGGGGCCTAACATACGAGATCAACAACTGCCCCGATGAGAAGGACGAAATAGAGCGGTAACCGTAACATATCGAGCCAGAGCCTTCGCCACACATAGTTTAGGCGCATCCCTAAAGTAAGGATACGACACAGTCGTCGAATCTGACTTGGTACGCCTAACCACCTTGAAGGAGACCCCTTCTGGCGAGAACGTGAAGGCGTTGACATCAAAGGCCCGAACATACGAAACCCGTCTGAACGAGACCAGACACAACAAAAGGGCAAATTTTGCCAAGAGCTGGCGAAGGGAAAGGTCCTGATTATCTGGCCATTCCCGAAGGAATGCTAAAACTAAACGGACATCCCAGAGGGAAGAGTACTTAGGCGCCGGAGGCCGCGCCAGCCTCATCCCGCGCAGAAGTCTGCAAACCAGCGGGTCCTGCCCGATTGGAAAACCTCTAAGCGGGACATGCGCCGCCGATATAGCCGACCTAGTAATGTTAACCGAGCGGTAGGACCGACCCAGGTCAAATAGGTGGGACAAGAAGTTCAGTACGCTAGTTACAGGGCTTGTAAAGGGATCGATATCCCGTTCCAAGCACCAGCGACACCAGGAACTCCATGCTGAAAGATAACACCTCCTCGTCCCAGGGGCCCAGGAATCCAAGAGGAGGTCTCTAGCCGACTGCGATAACGCCTTGACATTCCAGGCACCCCTGAAAGAGTCCAGGCCACCAAGAGCAGGTGGCCGTCCCTCACCAGGGGATGAGGATTGCCCCGGGAGTCCGAGAGGAGCATACGATGAAACGGAAGGAGAAGGGGCTCCCGATAGGATAGATCCAGGAGCTCCAGAAACCATGCCTGGCCCCGCCAAAGCGGAGTCAACAGCACCAAGGACACAAGCTGACGTCGAACATGAACCAACACCCTGGGAATCATAGCGAATGGAGTAAATGCATACACTCCCTGCGACGGCCACACCTGGAGGAAAGCATCCACCGCTGTGCACTCCGGGTCCGGGAGCCAACTGAAGTACCTCGGAGTCTGGTGATTCGTCCTGGAGGCGAAAAGATCCACGTTGAACGGACCCCTCTGCCGTTCGAGGTCGAGGAAAACGTTCCGAAGGAGCTTCCAGTCACTGGCATCCCTCCAATGTCTGGAGAACCAGTCCGCCGTCAGGTTCGACACCCCTGGAAGATATTCCGCTTGCAAGGTGATGTTGCGTTGGAAACAGAAACTGTAAATCTCCTTCGTCACCTCCGATAGTGCTCAAGACCGAGCGCCTCCCAGCCAGTTGATGTATTGCACCGCTGAGATATTGTCCATCCGAAGGAGGACGCAGCAGTCCGACAGGTGATTCGCCAGGCTCCGAATCGCAAATGAACCAGCAATCAGCTCCAGGCAATATATGTGGGAATCCGATTCCTTGTCCGACCACGGGCCCCCCGTGGACCCTGTCGCGCACGAGGCACCCCAGCCCCAAAGACTCGCATCCGATTCCAACACGAAATCCGGAGTTGTCCCGAATATCGCCTTGCCGTTCCAGGCAGACATATGCAGGAGCCACCAGCGCAATTCGGTCTTCACGTCCGAGGACAGGGAGATCATCTGATCGTAAGAGGGTCTCTTCTGTAGAACATGCGCCTTCAGCCGTTGCACGGCCCTGTAATGTAATGGGCCCGGGTAGATCACCTGTATCGAGGCCGAGAGGATACCCACCACGCGAGCCAACATCCGCAGTGGAATCCGGTCCTTTCATAAAACACGTCTGATCTCCTTCCGAATGGCCGCTATCTTTGCCACCGGCAGGCGGAGAACGCATTCCTTCGCATCCATCATGAAACCCAAGAATTCCACCGTCCGTGAAGGCTCCAAGGCCGATTTCTCCAGATTGACCACGAAGCCCAGGTATTCCAACAAAGAAATTGCGGAGTGCATCTGATATCTGAGCCTGGAGGGGTCCTCACAAAAGATCAGCAAGTCGTCCAGATAGATGACCTGAATCGGGCGACCACCGGTTTCAAGAGCTTGGTGAAGCCCCAAGGAGCCGAGCTGAGGCCGAAAGGAAGGCATGTGAATTGGTAAGGAGCGCCTCTTCATACGAATCGGAGAAAACCGCAACAGGCCTCGTCCACCGGGACTGAGAGGTAAGTGTCCTTCAGGTCCAGTCTCGTGAACTAGTCTCCCGGACGGAGAATGTCCCGAAGAAGGTGGATGCCCTCCATCTTGAAGTGGTTGTAGACCACAAAGGCGTTCAGTTCTCGTAAGTTGATCACTGGACGGAATTCTCCGGACTTCTTCCTTACTAGGAATATCGAGCTGAAAAAAAACCTGAATCCGGGGCCCGTTGGACTGCACCTTTGGCGAGCAGCGCTCAAACTTCCGCATCGATCAAGGACTGTTGAACTTGACCGGCATCCTGTGTAGGGGGAGAGTGGAAGTCTATGACATAACCCCGCACTGTCCAAAGGACCCATACGTCTGAAGACACCTCCCGCCATCTGTCCCTGCAGTGAAACAGTCTGCCCGCATGCAATAGAGGAAGACCGAAAGTGGCAGGAGCTGGACTCACCTGTAGGGAATCTTGCCCATCCTTTGGCACGGTACCCCTGACCTCTATCCTCCCTCTGAGAGTAGGAGGATCTCGATTGGTATGAGGGGAAAAATGACGGGCCACGGGATCTATGACGGCTCGAAGACAATCCGCGGCTGGAGACACGACTCCTCTGTCATCCAGCCTGCCCAAAAACTCGAGATGAATGCGGGCGGAATACCTTTTTGATTGAAGACTGTGCTCTGTCCAAGGAGGTAAACAGATTAACGTGCTTCTGCAGTTCTTTAATGAAAGGCTCCCAGAACAGTAGACCTTTAGCCAGGGGACCCAATTCCTTGGAACCCAAGTCTGACAGCTTGGTGTCCATACGGAAGAGCGCCATCTTCCTACGTTCCATGCAAAGTGCCACATTGGCATTGCCCAGCAGGCAAATGGCACAAAGTGCCCAGTCCTTCATGGCGGCCGGATCCAGTGTCATGCCTTCCGTGAAGGCTTCGTCCACTAGGGCCAACATCCAGCACAGAGGGCCCAGCATATCCAACTGCTTGTCCTGCACGGACCGGAGACTACGCTCCACCCCTTTCTTGGGGTCTCGACCTGTACGGGTCAAATACGTGGCCACCAACGGGTCAAAATCTGGGGTAACCGCCACCTTGTCCGGCAGTATCGGTCTGGGACATTCCGCCTGTAGCTTCTTGCGGGCCTCACTTTCAAGGGGTCTACGGACCCAGTAGTGCACGAATTGTGCCAAGTGGTCAGGCAATAACCATTCCGAGGATCTGGGTTGACGGATAGACCGAGGGTCAAACAGAGGCTCTCCAGTAGCGTCCAGAATGGTATCGTCCCCCAGTGTTGTTGCGGGGGTCTCAGTCGGTGGCGCGTCTTCATCTTCCCAGCGCCAACCGGGACTCTCCTCACGGTCCTCACCCCAATCATCTTCCCCGTCGGAGGGAGACTGGTCTGCCCGCCAATCATCCAGCACGGCCATGGTAGGGGGGGGTAAGGAGGCCTCCTCTCCTGCGCCCAATAGGCGGCGGCGTCTGGCCGGCGAGGTTGACAACCTCGAACCACGTCACTTCGCCGGGGCCTTGCCCTTCCGGGAGCGTGGTTCAGTGCCTTCACCCCTCCAATAGCGCGTTTGCGCACTTGCCTGCTCTCACTCCTGAGAGTCTGACTCATCCGAGTCTTCTGCCAAACGGGGGGTTCCTCTCGCACTTCTGTCCATATGTGGTTGCGGGAGGGCCCTAGCCAGGGCTTTCTCCACCGATGCGGTCACGGCCGCATTAAATAAAGCCTGCAAATTTTGCTCTTGTGCAGAGGTCGATGATACGAGATACCTAAGGATGATAGAGAACAGGTATCAATAGCAGGCAGAAAGGGCAGCACCCCTAGTGATGGCAGAGGCAAGTAATAACGCATGCAGGCCCAACAAACCGCAATCCAGGGTATGGAGCCACCAGGCCAATAGCATTCGAAGTATGGCACAGACGAGGCAGGCCAATCATGGGGCACAGACAAAGCAGGCCAATCAAGGGGCACAGACAAAGCAGGCCAATCAAGGGGCACAGAGGCCCGAATAAGGGTGCGGGCGGCACAGACCCAGAGGTATATTGCAGGCAGGAAGTAAATCCTTATTGGCATGCAGTAGAAACTTTACTGTTATGGTGCAAACAGAGATGAAGATCCAGAGCAGTCCTAGTACAATAAACAGATAATGGCGACAGGCAGGGTCACATGCAAGAGGCACGCAGTGCCATGAAGAAGAACCAGAACCAAGGAAAAACCAGAACATGCAATATAATGTACAAAGAGAACACATGCAGGGTAAGCACACATGCAAGAAACAGAAATCAACTCAAGTGTATGATCACTTAGGAGAGGAGAGTGAGGCATAACTTGTGACCCTCAGCAGTAGTGTACAACTGTGCAGAAGGCTCACTGAGCAGGAACACTTAGGTGAACCCTAGAAAAACTGTCCCTGAAGTCCCCCAGGAGAAGGGGGAAAAAACGGAACAAAACACGCTATCCCTTTAACCCGGCAGTGAGACACACGGCACACACAGGGGAAGAGCCACGCACTCACTGCCCGACCACGCGGTCGTGGGTGAAGGGGAAACCGGGAGCGGAGGCTCCCGCGGCAAAGGAGAAAGCCCCTGCTCCATCCCCACTCGGTTTAACAGTCTGAGAAAGTGGAGACGCGAGCGGGGTAACGAGCAAACGGGGATTCCCGCGCAGCGGACGAGGCTGGTGGGCGGGAATCCAAGTCAGCACACGAGGGACCGCAGTAGTCTTACTCTACGGTCCCGCCGGTCTGCACGGGAAGCGGGCGAAAAAAAACGCTTCTCGGCGACCACCCTGGAAATAAAACCCGGAACAGGGCAAACACTACAAGGAAAAGAAAACAGGGCAAACAACAAACCAAAACAGAGGTAACAGAAAAAACCCCAAAGAAAATAAAAGGGGGCAAACAACAGAAAGAAAATAAATAGAAGTAGCAGAAAAACAATTTAAATACAATAACAAGAAGTAGAAAAAAGACACCACCACCCTAAATAATAGGAGGCAGTGGTACTCTGGCCCGTACTGTCTGCGGAGCAGCAAAGAAAGAGGAAATGGTGGCTTGTTTTTTGTCTTTGTTGTTTTCTCTCTATTTTAATGTGCTGCTGTGGAGTTCAAGTAAAGAGAGACTTAAGCAAATATGAAGCCTCCTGTCATGCTATAAAATTGACCGACCGCACAGCCCAAATCTATGGAACTGTTTTGGGCAGGAAAATGTGCTTGTGGTCAGTCATAAAGGACTTCCGTCTAACTTTGTATCCACTGGATGGATTTGTGTGATTTTTGGTTATGTATATATTTGAAGGTTGCTGATTCTAAATATTTTTATGGAGATTGGATGTATGGTTTTAAAGTTAGTGTATTTTTACTGCCTGTGATAATTATGTTAACCCATTGTGTAACATAATTATATCACAGGCAGAGGGGAGGATTTTGTGTGTAATTGCTGGGAGTGTTTTCTGTAATGTACGTGTATGATTGGTTGTTTTGTAAAACCCTGTGGGTGGTCCTATCTAAGGGAAACCTGCATAAAAGAAGGTTCTTTTGGAGCCAATAAAACAGAATCACTTGACCCTCTAACTTGCAGTCTTGACTCATGATTGTAGGGGAGAGCTATAATCACTACAGGGATTGCTATGCTCTTCATACTCCCTTACCTACTAAGCTCTTGTAAGAGCTTTTGTTCCTGATCCTGCTTCGCTCTACAGAAGGAAGAGGTTCACCTACTGGAACCTGGAGCTTGGTCATAGGTCCAGGGCACAGAGCAGACGGCGAGATACCAGCCCAGCAGCAGTGGTTCGTGGAGTCTGCAGTACTTATGGCGGCTGCGCAGTAGTTATGGTGTCTACGGTGCGGATGGTCCTTTGGTGAGCGCTAGGAGCATCCTTTTCTACGGTCCAACTTCCAGCCAGCCTGGAGGCAACCGTTACAACTATGTTCGGTAGTTTGTTCGGTTTTTAAACTACCGAACTAGACCGACCGCAAGCCCTGATTCTCTGGAACTGTTTTGGGCATGGGACCATACGTGTGGTCGGTCAAATTATGACTTCCAGGAAATTCCTAAAAACCTGAACTGATCTGGGTGATTTCTGGATATGTTAGTCACCCAGATCGGGGCTATCATGTAACTTTTGTAGGGTGTTTTTGTGTTTAACCCCTTAAGGACCAAACTTCTGGAATAAAAGGGAATCATGACATGCCACACATGTCATGTGTCCTTAAGGGGTTAAAGGTATTTTGGGGGTTTTGCAAAAATGTATGTTTTCTGTGCCTGGAGATAATGGAATTTAATACGGTGCTTTGAACTATTTTTTATGGGAGTGTCCTGAACCCGAGAGCCAATGTAATCATGTGTATCTTTTTACTGTAGTCTACTCTAAGGTCCAAGGGGGAGTGCCCCTTGCATGTGGTCCTGCATGTAAGGCCAGTTGTGGCTGCCATTAAACAGGTTTGTTTTACCCTTCATGAAGTTTAGGCTCATGTTTGGGGGATTGGAGAGCTATATTCACTCTGGGGATTGCTATTATCACTATACTCCCTTGGCTTACAACAATTGCTCTTGTAAGAGCAGCCTGCTTTGCTCTCTGGACTAGAAGAGGTCTACCCACTGGTAGCTGGATCCTGGTCTTAGGTCCAGGGTGGGTGTAGGACAGCGAGACCCCAACCAAGCTGCGGAGGTTTGTGGGGTTTACGGTGGTTATGGTGTCCGGTGCAGTGCTTGTGGTACTCAAGGATTACTACGAAGCAGCTACTGATGGAGGTACCAGGTCGGGGTTCCAGGCGGTCCGTCACAGGCATAAACCTAACCCTTGATAAACCCCAACCTTTGCTTCCAATGAAAATACACCAGACTTGCTTTGGATTAAAATAGGCCACAGCTTTATTAGAATATACATATATAAATCTTTAAACTTCAACTTAATAAAAGAAAACACTATGAATTCATGTTGAATTCATAGTGGCACTATGAATTCATGTTATATGTCTTGACTAGATAAACCTTCACAGGTTCTTTATTCACCTTATGTCATATTATATTTATTATATCTTATTTTTTCATCCACACATATTCACCAATATAACTCACACATGGAGTTTCCTCAATAAGCGGATCGTCCGCATTACGTTGCCTAGCAACGCCCCATTTGCCGGTAATCATTACGGCATGCGTCACGTGACGGCACGCGTCACGTGTATTCTTGAGGGTGGAGCTTCGGGTTGAGTGCTCGCGCACACCCAGAAACGTAGCCGACGCCATACGCGCGGTTGATATGCCGCACCCCCTCACTATTGATTCACAGGCTCCCTGACATGTAGGAGAAAGGGGCGGAGCTGGGCTGACACCTAATGCGCACACCCGGAAGTACACACGGCGGAAACGCCGAGGACACCATGCACCTGGGTGAGTCACTCTTAATTATTGTTATGGCTATATAATGACATGCATTGCAAGTACTATGTGTTGTCCTATCATTTTTGTCTGACCCTGAGGAAAGTCCCGAGCGGGGACTGAAACGTTGGTCACAGATTTTAAATATGATTGAATAAAATAAGACCGGTGAGCAGCTATTATTTGGCATTCTATATATATAAATATACATATATATACAGTTGCAAGAAAAATTATGTGAACCCTTTGGAATGATATGGATTTCTGCACAAATTGGTCATAAAATGTGATCTGATAATCATCTTAGTCACAACAATAGATAATCACAGTCTGCTTAAAATAATAACACACAAAGAATTAAATGTTGTCATGTTTTTATTGAACACACCATGTAAACATTCACAGTGCAGGTGGAAAAAGTATGTGAACACTTGTATTTATTAACTGGTTGAACCTCCTTTGGCAACAATAACTTCAACCAAACGTTTTCTGTAGTTGCAGATCAGACGTGCACAACGTTCCGGAGTAATTCTTGACCATTCCTCTTTACAGAACTGTTTCAGTTCAGCAATATTCTTGGGATGTCTGGTTTGAATCGCTTTCTTGAGGTCATGCCACAGCATCTCAATCGGGTTGGGGTCAGGACTCTGACTTGGCCCATTCAGAAGTCATATTTTCTTCTGTTTAAGCCATTCTGTTGTTGATTTACTTCTATGCTTTGGGTCATTGTACTGTTGCAACACCCATCATATGTTGAGCTTCAGCTGGTAGACAGATTAGGTAGGCCTTAAGTTCTCCTGCAAAATGTCTTGATAAACTTGGGAATTCATTTTTCCTTCGATGATAGCAATCCGCTCAGGCCCTGACGCAGCAAAGCAGCCCCAAACCATGATGCCCCCACCACCATACTTCACAGTTGGGATGAGGTTTTGATGTTGGTGTGCTGTGCCTCTTTTTCGCCACACATAGTGTTGTGTGTTTCTTCCAAACCACTCAACTTTGGTTTCATCTGTCCACAGAATATTTTGCCAGTACTGCTGTGGAACATCCAGGTGCTCTTGTGCAAACTGTAAACGTGCAGCAGTGGCTTCCTCTGTGGTATCCTGCCATGAAATCCATTCTTGTTTAGTGTTTTACGTATTGTAGATTCGCTAACAGGGATATTAGCATTTGCCAGTGACTTTTGTAAGTCTTTAGCTGACACTCTAGTATTCTTCTTCACCTCATTGAGCAGTCTGCACTGTGCTCTTGCAGTCATATTTACAGGACGGCCACTCCTAGGGAGAGTAGCAGCAGTGCTGAACTTTCTCCATTTATAGACAATTTGTCTTACCGTGGACTGATGAACAGCAAGGCTTTTGGAGATACTTTTATAACCCTTTCCAGTTTTATGCAAGTCAACAATTCTTAATCGTAGGTCTTCTGAGAGCTCTTTTGTGCGAGGCATCATTCACATCAGGCAATGCTTCTTGTGAAAAGCAAACCCAGAACTGGTGTGTGTTTTTTATAGGGCACAGCAGTTGTAACCTCCAATCTCATCTCATTGATTGGACTCCAGTTGGATGACATCTCACTCCAATTAGCTCTTGGAGATGTCATTAGTCTAGGGGATCACATAATTTTTCCACCTGCACTGTGAATGTTTACATGGTGTGTTCAATAAAAACATGGCAACATTTCATTATTTGTGTGTTATTAGTTTAAGCAGACTGTGATTGTCTATTGTTGTGACTTAGATGATGGTCAGATCACATTTTATGACCAATTTGTGCAGAAATCCATGTCATCCCAAAGGATTCACATACTTTTTCTTGCAACTGTATATATATAATAACTCAGTAAATAGGTTTGTTACTGAGTATTACCTTGCCAACCAACCAACCATAACTTAAGGTGCAGTGTGCACCCACACAGCCTGCCATGCTCCCACAATGCTTACTGGGCACCCACCAAGCCCACTGGGCTCCCATAACGCCCGCTGTGCATACACATGCCCGCTGGGCAAACAAGCTGTGACAAACAAAACACACTGACAAACAAACATGAAACAAATGGAGGAAGGGAGTGAGGGCGGAAGATGTTCCCAACTGATAATTAAGATGGCTGCTGTACTGTAAGATGGCAACCTATTTATACTAGCCCACCCATCTACCCAACTACTCCACCCACCGCCCAAACCACTTTACCACATTCCTCTGTATACACTCCCCTCACACTCACATGTCTTGTAACTGTGTAACTGAGGGTAACTGTATATGGGTATAAACCTGACACTTGATAAACCCCAACCTTGCTTCCAATGAAAACACACCAGACTTGCTTTGGATTAAAATAGGCCACAGCCTTATTAAAATATAAATATATAAATCTTTAAACTTCAACTTTATAACATAAAACACTATATACATAATTACTCAGTAAATAGATACGTCACTGAGTACCACCTTGCCCACCAACCATAATCTAAGGGCAGCTGCCCCTCCCCCCTCATTCCAACCAGCATAAGCATAGTGGTTAGCATTGTGTAATGCTAACCACTAGTCAGTTAGTTGGCTCAGTGGGCATGTCCATTATCCATCACTGAACCTGAGGTTAGAGGAGAGACAGCCCTACCCATCAACTTTCCACGGACCACAGGTTCAACCCCCGGTTGATAAGGGCCATATACCGCCACACACCCGCTGGGAATCCACAAGCCCGCTGTCAGGACTTATCTTTCCGATCAGCTCCGTTCTGACACTTCCGGGTATGCAGAGCAGTCCCCGCTCCCTTCTCTGATGCGGCTCTCTCAAGCCTTATAGAGAAATCACGCCAGTTTCATGCCAAACTCTAAGTATACAATTAGTAATTCTCTGGGAATTGCTTTGCTAATGAACTCTAACCTGATTACTAATACTCTCCTACTAAAACTCTGCTACCAATATCTCTGCTACAGTTGCTAGTGTTTTTTGCTTTTCACGAATCACCTGCAATATCCACAAATCCTTAAAGCTACAGTAACTGTCCTTTATAGTAGGATTTCTTTCCTATCTTCAATCACCCTCTGTTAAAATAAAACGGAACTTTCAAATCTGCAGTTGTGTTCCACATCAATTCTACTTGTGGCATAACAGAATCACTAAGCCTTTTAAAATGGAACCAGCAGATGTTACTTCTCAAATTGCCTCTTTAAATCAGAGAGTCAACATGCTTACTCAGGGTATGCAGGAGTTACAAACTGCAAACGAGAGAATTTTCTCTTATGTTAGAGAGATCCAAAACCAGGCTTCTTCACCTTTAACGATTTCCCATTCCGCAAGTGATCCTGCTGTCTGCAACCCTGAAAAGTTTTGTGGAGATCGCTCCAAATACAGAGAATTCTTAAATTCTTGTAAATTATTATTTACCCTTAGACCCAGGTCATACCCCACTGAAAGAACTAAAGTCTGTTCTGTGATCTCGTTTCTAAGAGGATAACCTATGTCCTGGGCTCATTCCTTTCTGGAAAACGAGGATCCTATACTGGATTCATTAGACGATTTCATTGAGGAAATGTCCCTTCTATATGAGGACCCGAATAAACAAGCCACTGCTGACCTTACTATAAGAACACTTCAACAAAGAAACCATCCTGTAGAAGATTATATCGCTGAGTTCAAGCGATGGGCATTGGAAACCCAATGGAACTATATCACCCTGCGTAATCAGTTCCGTCTAGGATTATCTGAAACCGTTAAAGACGAATTGTCCAGAACCATACTCCCTCCTACTCTTGATACACTTATTCAACTTTCTATCAGTATAGATAGAAGAATCAGAGAATGTAAAGCAGAGAAAGCACTCACCAGTTCACTCTGGAAAAAAACGTTATTGCTACAATAGTCCATGAGAAACCCTCTCAACCAATTGAACCTATGGAAATAGGTATTCTTAGAAGTCCCCTTTCTTTTGAAGAAAAAATGAGAAGGAGGGAATTGAAGCTCTGCATGTATTGTGCCTCTAATGAACATCTTCTGCAAGAATGCCAACTGTTAAAACACTCCAAGGGCGGTAAGCAAAATATTCATACTACAATACTGAAAACTCTCCCCTCTTCATCCTCTCCTCATTTTGCTATATCCCTAATTTTACAGTGGGACAAAGAAAGAATCCAGATTGAGGCCATTATCGATTCCGGAGCTACAGGGGTGTTCCTAGATTCTTCCTTTGTAGAAAAAACAATAACATTCCTTTTGTGCCAAAAACATCTTTTGTTTCTATCAGAGTTATTGATGGTTCTCTAATACCTTCTGGTCCAATAAAAAATGAAACCATTCCTATTAGGACAACTATCAATCATAACCATTCTGAATTTCTTGTTTTTGATATCGTAAAATCCCCTCTTTTTCCAGTCATCTTGGGTATCAATTGGTTAAAAACCCATGATCCTCTAATTCACTGGTCTCCCTTTTCCATCACCTATGAGTCAGATTATTGTAAGGAAACCTGTTTTCCACATATTCCTATTCTTCAAATCACTAAAGAAGAAATAATACCTGAATGCTATACTGACTTCTCTGATGTTTTTAGCAAGAATCTCTTCCTCGTCTCCGGAGTTACGATTGTCCAATTGACCTAGTTCCTGGTGCTTCCATCCCCTATGGTCACATATACCCTCTTTCTGAGACTGAATTAGAAACCCTTAAGGATTACCTTGAGGAAAATCTCTGTAAAGGATTCATACGTCCTTACACCTCTCCAGCTGCTTCAGGGATCTTCTTCGTAAGGAACAAGGATCAAACTATTCGGCCCATTATCGACTACCGTGCATTAAACAAAATAACCATTAAAAACCATTATCCTCTACCATTAATTCCCGAATTAATCGAAAGATTAAGAACCGCCACTGTCTTCACCAAACTTGACCTCAGAGGCGCTTACAACCTAATTAGAATAAACGAAGACGATGAATGGAAAACAGCTTTCCGTACTAGATATGGCCTTTTTGATTGTCTTGTCATGCCATTCGGGTGCTGTAATGCTCCCGCTACTTTCCAACATTTCATCAACGATATATTCAGAGACCTTTTAGACACATGTGTCATCATTTACCTAGATGACATTTTAATTTATTCTGATAACCTTAAAGATCACAGGAAGCATGTACGCTGGGTTCTATCTAGATTAAGAACTCATAAACTCTTTGCTAAACCAGAAAAATGTTTATTCGAAGCTAGTGAACTCACTTTTCTTGGATATGTTATTTCTCCTCATCTAATAAGAATGGATGATTCTAAAATAAACTGCATTCTTAATTGGCCGATCCCCTCCTCTACCAAGGATGTACAAAGGTTTCTTGGTTTTGCAAATTTTTACAGGAAATTTATTAGAAATTTTTCTGAAATAGCTCATCCACTCCATATCCTCACTGGCAACAAGAATCCATTTAGTTGGAATGACAACGCCCTATCTTCCTTTGATACTCTAAAAAAGAAATTCACAACTGCTCCCATTCTACACCTTCCAAATCCATCCCTCCTCTATGTCTTAGAACTAGATGCATCTGATACTTCTATTGGAGCAGTTCTCTCACAACAAAAGACTCCTCAAGATCCTATCAATCCGGTTGCTTTTTTCTCAAGATCATTATCCTCAGCTGAGAAGAACTATCCCATCGGAGAAAAAGAATTGTTAGGTATAAAGGCAGCTTTCGAGAACTGGTGTAATCTTCTTGACGGAAACAAAATTCCTATAGTTGTTTATACAGACCACAGAAATCTTGAATACCTCAATACCAATAAAACTTTATCGTCTAGACAAGTAAGATGGAGTCTTTTTTTTGATCGTTTCAACTTTCAAATAGTTTATAGACCTGGATCTCGTAACAAGAAAGCTGGTTTCAAGAATCCCTCACAAACCTCCCTCTGGAGATCAACCTCTGTCAATATTGTCAAACAATAAATTTGTCGGACTTGTATCCACCATATTTGATGAATTAAAACAATTATCTGTTGAGGAACTTGAAATACCATCCACTCCTAAACTGTACAAAAAGGAAGGCATCTTTTATTTAAAAAATAGGATTTATATTCCTCCGAAACAAACTTCTAAAAATAATCCACAACTCTCCACTAGCTGGACATCCTGGTATTAAGAAGACATTGGAACTATCAACTAGACAATACTGGTGACCTCGTCAACACAAAACCATTGAAACCTATGTTAAGTCCTGTCCTGTATGCCAGAGATCCAAAACCGAACATCACTTCCCATACATACCTTCGTTGTTACTGCACATATTTGCAAGATGATTGGATTAATTGGTTGCCTATGGCCGAATTTGCCTACAATAATTCTATACATTCCAGCAGCAAGATGACTCCGTTCTTTTCAAATTATGGATTCCATCCTTTTTCATTTCCTGATGAACTTAGTTCGACATCTAACCCTATGGTTTCCATTCAAAACTCTGAAATGTCTTCATTATTCGAACAGTTAAAGAAGAACCTTCAGACTTCTTTGGTCATTCATAAGAAATATTCTGATACTAAGAGGAGGCCTCCACCTTGTTATAAAGTCGGTGACTCTGTATGGCTGTCATCAAAAAAATTTTCTACAGCCCGTCCTTCCAAGAAACTGAGTTCTCTCTTTCTCGGTCCCTTCCAGATTGAGTCCATTATCAACAACAATGCTGTGAGATTGAAACTCCCTTCTTCCCTTAAACTTCATCCTGTTTTTCATGTTTCACTTCTTAAACCTTATCTCCCAGATGCATTCCATAGGGAACAGCTGTCTAATCCTGACCCTCTCATAGTGCAGGGTAAAGAAGAATATGAGATAGGTAAAATTATTGACTCGAGAAATTATTGAGCTTCCTTACAGTATCTTATCACATGGAAGGGTTATGGGACTGAAAATGACACGTGGGAATACTCTTCTGATGTACATGCTGATAAATTAGTTTCTGCTTTCCACAAACGTTATCCTGAGAAACCAAAGTAATGGCACCCTGGGTGTGCACCTTATGTGGGGGGTACTGTCAGGACTTCTTTCTGATCAGCTCCGTTCGTTAACACTTGTGTACCGACCTCTTGGACTGTTTTAAACTGATTCCCTGCCTTCTTTTCTCCTTTGATCTCGGACTGAATATTGGACTTTCCTGCTCTCTCCAACCCCGAAGACCCGGACTGAAAGAAGTTTATCCTCTATCTTGGCTCAACCTAAACTACCTTTGGAAGATTACTCCCATCAAACTCTAAGTATACTATTAGTAATTATCTGGGAATTTCTTTGCTAATGAACTCTAACCCGATTACTAATACTCTCCTACTAAAACTCTGTTACCAATATCTCTGCTACAGTTGCTAGTGTTTTTTGCTTTTCACAAATCACCTGCAATATCCACGAATCCTTAAAGCTACAGTAACTGTCCTTTATAGTAGGATTTATTTCCTATCTTCAATCACGCTCTGTTAAAATAAAACAGAACTTTCAAATCTGCAGTTGTGTTCCACATCAATTCTACTTGTGGCATAACACCCGCTGGGCTCCACCAAAGCCCAACATCCATCAGGTGAACCCCATCACTACCAAAATAAATAGAAGCATTACGCTCAAAGATGTGATAATGCACCATGAGCCCCCCCGCCCCATTCCCTTCACAAAATGTGAGACCCTCTTGTTGAGCTTAATTTTGTCCCGTTCCAAAGCCCTGGGGTCCCTAGCCCCCCACCAGAAATTCAAAGAGAGCACCTTGGAGCATATTAAAAACACCCTCGGAAATCGGAGCCAGAGCTCTCCCAAATCCTTCTGGATCTTCTCCCACAGATCCTACACCGGAACAGTGCCAAGATAATTTCCCCCAGCATGTTTTAAAATTACATCAGGAACACCCAGCAGAAGGCCTTTCAAGCACCAAAAGGCCCTTCAAGCACCTCAAAATTGAACCCCAGGCCCCAGAACCCCCTGGTTACCCACACACCCCACCTGAACCTCCACCAATGCAGATGGGCGTGGGAGTCGATTGGAGTAGCGGAGCTGTAGCCACTGGAGGCTTCACCAGAGCTGCCACTTCCAATGGGAGTGATACCGGCGTAGCACACAATGAGGCCTGGAACATGGCCCAGTCAAGAGCCACCTGATCCATACTGGCAGGCCCACCCCAGGGGACGGGTGAGGCAAGGGGTACCCAGAAAATCTACGCGGCACCCCCTTTTAGGACAAGGGAAGAGGTAGGAGAAAAAAACAGAGAGGAGGTATAGCTTATGGCGCTGAAAAGCAGCTGCTGAGACACACTAGTGGGATTTAATCACAAAAAGTCCCACAGAAACAAAGAACACAGCAAGTACCAGAAAGTGTGCAGCGCTATTAACACATATGCAAAAGATATTTGGTGTATTCACCCAATGTGCATATATATGTAAACAATAAATACCCAATTGGAATGTATATCAGTGGGTTAGTAGGTATCACTCATGGGTTGGAGCCTGTTATCACACTGGCTCAGGTAATATTGCTTAAAAAGGAGTCTTTCACCGATTTTCAAACGAATGGAGCTTGATCCTCCCAAAGTATAATGGATAAGATAGGCAAACACCAAATAAGAATATATCAAAAGTATCATTTATTACAAAAGTATATAAAATCTTACATTCAAGGTATTTTGATGCCAGCCACGAGCACAACGCGTTTCGACGTCACAGATACGTCTTCCTCAGGTGCAATATTACAAACAAGCTCCCTCACTTTAAAAAAAATATATATATATGCACATTGGGTGAATACACCAAATATCTTTTGCATAAGAGGTAGGAGACATCTGTCTCTCACTACTCCCAGCCTCCACCCACCAGTCAGTAAGGGAGACCTCCGCCACAAGGAAACACCATTAAGCCTACTTGGAGGCCGTCCACCGATCCGCCCACCTGGACTGTGGGAACCACATGTCTGGTCCGTCGACAGAGACAAGGCCGCTGGAAAACCTTCAGCAGCCATGGAAAGGTATTCAACCTGCAACGGAGCACCATCAGTCTGCATAGCCGTGTACTAGGCAGCCCAAGGAGAAGGACTGCAGCTCCTTCTGCATGGGGCTGGAGAAGGGGAAGACAAGTGGGCGCGGACTGCCACGGACCGCCACTCTGCCTGGGTAGTGACAGAAGCCCGCAAGGGAGGTGAAGAGAAACTTGCAGCTGTAGACCGGCAGATCTGCAAAGCCAGGCCTGCACTCCTGCTCCCAGAAGGGCCCATAGCTTCCCCTTGAAGGGAAAAATGTTCTGGTGGCCGAGCTTGCCTCCGGGGACCTCCGATAACGCCAGGGGAGCGGAGGTAACAGCCAAGGAGGCCTGAAGACAAGCCAGCTGAGCCTGCAGGTGCAGACCACCATCTTTTAAGGCCTCAGCCCTGAGGGCAGAGAGGATAGCTGTGATATCCATACCCTGGCCGCAAACAGCTCTTGGAAATCAGGTATATCAAGCGCAACAACCAGCAATTACCAAGCTGTTCCCAACTGATAATTAGGATTGCTGCTGTACTGTAAGATAGCAACCTATTTATACAAGCACACCCATCTACCCAAACTACTCCACCCACATCTCGAACCACTTTACCACATTCCTCTGCATACACTCCCCTTACACTCACATGTCCCTGCTTAGGTCCTGCCTGGCTCCTCAGGGTCTGTACAAACTTTCAATAATTTGGCATCTTAAAAGGAAAAAAAAATATGTGGTAATCTCAAAACTTCACACATAAAATGGGTTTTAAAGAAAAACAGCTTAATCTGAATTATCATGGAACCCTGTTTTCATAATCAAACTGTCACGGTTCTCACTGTGAAATCCAGATGGCCAGACGCAGTCACCCCCAAAAGTGCCCAACAGGGGATTTGTACAGTAGCCCTCATGTTTCCTGTTCCTGCTGTCTTGCCTCTGAACCACACTTCAGCTCATATTTCAGCTTGATGTTAAACCTTGCTAGGGGGCTGGACTTTATCTGTGACTGCACCTGTCTGTCAAAGACCACCTGAGGCAGATGAATCATTATCTAAGGTATACAACACTGCCTCTCCCTGAGGGCAATGTCAGTTCATTGTATCATGTTACCTAAGACAGACTTGGCTTTTGACCCTTCTTGGATTAGCCATTATTGCCTGTTCGCTGCCTGCCCTGATTTTTGGAACTGTGTCTGACTACTCTTCTGGATTTGCCCTTGTCTCTACCGCGTATTGGAAACACCTTTCATGCACAGTCCTGGTGGTTTCTAAACTTATCACCTTGGGCTGTGTATATCTGCAAGGGTGAGCACAAATCTCTGCCTATCGGACTCCCAACTAAAGTAAGCCGTGACACAAACCAGCTCAGCTCAGCACCTAATGTTGGTTTTTTGGTCTGTCTAGTTTAGACACCAATCAATACCATATTAGAGTGTCAGAGGTAGTCTATTTTAGGAACATCTTTTGAACCACACCAATAAAGTATTTTCCAGATTTTTATCCAAGGGACAGATTATCTCTTTCTCTATTGTTCCAATTATCTAGGGTTACCCCCTTTTTCTGTCCTTTTTACTTTGAAAATCTCATCGGCCACCCTCTCTTTTTCCTTATATTCTATTTTCCATTTCATTTTTTACATAATAGAAACATATTTGCAATTTAAAGTCTCAATTCTGAATACCAATACCAAAAAAACATGAATCAATAAATGTGTATAATAAATGCACAATATGCAAAACCAAAATAATAATGAATAAACACATTTAAAAAAATGAATGCTATATTAATGTCTTGGGGTTCAGGAACCGTAGCAACCAGAGGAGAGAGTTTTTCAGCCAAAAAACTAGGCATACCTGGTTGATTTAAGGGGTAATGTGGGGCATACATTAGGTCTAGTGGTCATGTTGACTCAATACATACAAAGAGACGAAGTTGCTCCCTGAAAGCAGGAGAGAGTAACATATTGTAAACTGCTGCATGGGACATTTATAGAGGGCAGAAAAAGAATGTGCAGGAGTTCAGAGTATTCTAAGGCAAAGGGATCAAACTCACTGATTTAGATCTGTATGGCATCTTAGGACAGTAAAAAATATTAGTCTACACACCTGGTCAGTATTTGCATTCAAATCATGGATCACACTGTCAGTTCTGTGAGCAGTGAAAGTAGGCGGCTGGGAGTAATAGGTGTGGGCCCTATATTACAAGTGTACCAATTAATATTGTCACATATTTATAACATATTTAATGTCAAAACTAGAAGTATTTGTAAAATATGTGCCGCTTATAGAATTCAAAAAATAATTATATTCATGTGTTAAATAGTAAATTGTGAAATTGATTCTTGTAGTGAACTTACTAATTTTGCTTTGAATCTGATTTGCATTTGGAAGAATACCAGCTAACATGCCTTATAGGCCTGCAGCAGATGGACACAGAAAGGTTGCTGTGGACCATATGTTTGAAAAATAGTCCAGGTAGGCTCTGTATCTCCAAGAATAGATAGTTTAGTGTAATAAGCATATATAATATAATTTAACCTCATGCATATGTGATGCTGATTATCCGTGTTTATAAGATATGTTCATTTTTGGAGCTATGCTCAATATTAAAGAATTAAGTATGATTGTAAATATACATGATCTCACTTGGAATTAACCACATGTAACAAAGATGAGACATAACACCTGTCCTTTTTGTTAATTTTATTTTATTGAACTAATGTAAATTAACTCTAGTTCCCATAAAATCATTCAGAGTTACTATTAGTAAAGTCATAATTAAAAGTGAAGTTAAAATTTAAGGACAAAAAAGACAAACTGTAAAAATTCTCATACTCGGCTATTATTATTATTTATAAAGCACCAACAAATTCTGCAATGCTGTACAATGGGTGGACTAACAGGCACACATTTGAAACATGACTAGTTGGAAGCACGGGAATTGACGTGTTTGAAGGCCCTGCTCAAATGAGCTTACAAGCTAGAGGAATTGTAGTAGTAATACAAAAGTTAAGGGTAGAGTAGAAAAGTAGGTTGCTAGATAAGTATTCAATATTAGTGTGTATATAAAAAATAAAAATAATACAAATATATATATATATATATATATATATATATTATGACTGTTGCAGGAGAGGAATCAATACGCGGTAGGGACAGCTATTAATAGTTTAATTGATATGCTTTACTGAAAAAGTGAGTTTTAAATTGAGCCCTATACCTTACTGGAAGCCAATGTGGGGCAATGACAGATGAGGGAGGCGTGGGATATGAGGTGAAGAGGAAGATAAACCTAGCCGCCACATTCATTATAGACTGTAATAAGGTCAGTTGAGAACACGTAAGATCACTGATAAGTGGATTGCACTAGTCAAGGCGAGAGACTTTAACCATGCCCGGTGTTAAATAGGGGTGGATGAGCGCTATGCATTTGAGATGGAAGTGGCAGGATTTGGTGATAGACTGGATATTAGAGGTGAAGGAGAGGTTGGAGTCAAAGAGAACACATAGGTATCAAGCCTGCGAGGTAGAGCTCATGGTAGGACCATTGACTTACAGAGAGGGAGACATGGGAGTAGCAACGCTTGTTTTAGACAGGTTAAGTTAAAGGAAGTGAGCAGCCGTCCAGTTATAAATAGTAGAAAGTGAGTTAGAGATATGAGCCAAGAGTCACCAGAACAACTACAGCTTAATGTAGTTATTCTAGTGTCTATGGCCTGTCTGTGCAGTCATTTCCATGTAAACAATGCCTTTTCAGAGATTAGTGTTTACATTGCTGCCTAGGGACACCTCCAGTGGCAGTCACTCAGCCATTCAGCATCTCCATGTTCTGTATTTCCCCTAGAGATGCATTGATTCAATGAGTCTCTAGGATGAGATGCTGATTGACCAGTGCAGCATTTGGCTCCACTCCGCCTCCTTGGCGGAGATAATCAGAATTAACAATTACAGGCAATCCAATGATTTCCTATGCAAAGCTGATGATCTCAGCCAAGGGGGCGGATCCGGGGAATAGCCAGCGCCAGCAGACCAACGCAGCGCTGAGGAAAAGTTGAGGTTTTTCTCCTATGTAAGGGAGGCAAAAGGGGGGGGGGGGCAGTCACCTGAAGAGTGTTTTTAACACTATAGGGTCAGGAATACACTTTGTATTCCTGAACCTAAAATGTATCTTCAAACTTGGGTCCAACCAACATTTGCAGCAATCCCTAATGTTATCAGTGCTTTTGGGTCAGTATAAGAAACAGGGAGCCTCTCAGATCCCTTACTGACCTTTGGTGGTGGCCAAAACTGTCTCAATGGATGAGTTCTTCAAAACTCCAATAAATTTCTAAGGGTAGTCTAGTCTTATGAAAATAAAATCTCTATGTTGGTAAATAAAGTAAATATTAATCTCCACTGGTTAAACTATTGAAAGCAATGTATCTAGTACAAAAGATTGTACATTGACAGAATAAGAGAACACAACACAATGTTATTCAATGTGTCATTCAGTGTTGAAAGTTAAAAGTTATATCTCTGCAAACAGTTAAAAAAAAGTGACCAGCTTTATACAGGGCTAAAATTAGAAGAACTTCAATAATTAATTCAGCAACAGACAGCAACTTCTAAGTCAGGACTCGAGAAAACTCTAGGTGCCATGTCATGCCATGCCATGGTGACTGGGGATTTTTTACTGGTGCCTGGGTTTTGGTCAGCCCGTTCAGCACTGGCTACCTTAGTGCTCCACCAAGCAAGCAGCTGTGTGCGGTTGGACAGCAGGAGGAGAGTAGCATTGAGAGAGCTGTATTCTCCAAGTTATGCTTGCTCTGCTTCCTCCCAAGCCCTGCTATGATGTCAGGAACGGGAATATGATGTCACTCTGGCCCTGGCATCCCTTACTGGAGCATGAGGGGCCAGAGCAAGAAGAGTTATTAGTCTGTTTAACCATAATACACCTATTTCACATTAAGTACACCCACAATTATATATTTTGTTCAGGAGAAACAAGGCTTTCCTTTCACATCTAATATTTGTATATGAAACCTAATTTAATATGAATAATATCTGAAAAAAAAATTGAGAGATTGAGGAATGTTATTGTATTTCAAGTTCTGCATGACATTTTATTGTGAATATGCAGAATAAATAGCGGTTCAGGCACTCTGGGATAACAGAAATTGCAGCTTTAGTGGGGCAGAAGCAGCAATGTTTCGACCCTACCAGATCCTTATCAAGCTACCACACCAATGCAGAAGTGACATTTAAATACATTGATCAATCACAGGAAAAATAATTAAATTAAGTGAAAAAACTGCAGTGAAATTACAAATAATTAAGAGTTTAACAAACATTTATACCAGCCATTCATAGATCTCACATTAATTAATACAATTGAGCAAACATAGCTAAATTTGTTATCTGACCTATTAAACACTAATTATATTAGGGGAGTATAAAGTAAAGGACCAACCTGATAATAAAGCTCATATAAGCCAGATAAGAGACTGAAGTTAGAAAGTGCCATTTATGTGATAGAGCACTTTCCATTGGTAGTTTTAGCCACGTCTAATGACGTGATCGCGTCCACGTCGGCATGATGGCTTAATCCGATAGCCCTGTATCTTAGAAATGTGCATCTCCCAATTTTCTCCAAACTCTGAATATGATGTCATGCCCTTACTTTAATCAAAATTTGTTTTTAAATGTACTAATAAAATGTTTACAGATTTGTATTCCCTATTCACTGGCTCTTCATTTAATCACTTTTATATACTCAAACGTATATTGAAAAGTGTGTCCTTGCTATTTATTACTGCACATTTATGCCATGAATTTAATTTTGGTATTCACCTAATATTACTTCACTTTGCATTATTAGCATATTAGCACTTTATCAACCCCTTAACCCCTTAAGGACGCAGCTTCAAAAACTGGACTTACCCTCAAGGACACAAGCATTTTTTGCATTTTTTGCTGTTTGTGTTCAACCTCTGTTTGCATTTTTCTTATTTATTACACCAAAACATGTTATATACTGTTTTTTAAAGGACAAAAAGGGCTTTAATCTTATGTGACATATACATATATAAATTCTTATTTATTATTAAAAAAATCCAAAAAAATGAAAAAAAAAATGAAATAAATTGTTTTTTTTCACAGTTTAGGCAATAATAACGTGTGTATAATAAGTGCAGCTTAAGGAAAGTAATTTTAAAAATATTCAATTAGTTGTTCTGATTTTCAGAGTACATAATATGTCTAGGATTTCAGCTTATTTTGAAAGTTACAGGTCACAAAATACAAGGAGTAAAAACTTTTTTTAATGTGGAGCAATTTTAGAATTTGGCATGTTTATCTTGTAAGCTTAATAGCCATCACAGAAAGCAAAATTGCTGCACAAAAGTATATATTTATATAAAGCACACATCACAGGCTATTTACCAAAGGGTATTCTGACACTTTTTATGTAGCCATTTCGCTGCCAATCTCTGCTAAATCGTGTAGTAAAATTGTGGGTTTTTTTCAGATTTCTAACATACACACATAAAACAAGGATTTTTAATGTGTATTTCATAAAGTTGATATATACTACTGCTGTAGAAAACCCCATATTGTTTCCAGCCATATTAACAGAGTAAAATGATACCCCCAATCTATGTCCTTGCCACTATCCTGTGAAGTTGTAGTGCCATAAAAGAGACCTGACCATTTCAGTTTTCACAGTGATAATTTTGATAGATGAATTTGATGGAGCAAGTCTCATTTTGTGGCATTGTAGCAGTTTAACTGTTGAATTTATCCCTCAATGACCTACCATTGGTGAAAGTAGACACTACAGTGTATCTCATATGGTATATATTGTGCCTTAGCGTGATGCCATTTTTTCACCAGTTTATGTCAAACTTTGTGGTAAAATATTTTTTTTTGCATTTTTTACATACACATTACATTTTTTTGGGTCATTTTTCAAGTCTGGTATGTGCCACTGTGATCAAAACCCCATAATTATGCTCAGCAAACTCTTCTGAATAAAACAATACCCCCAATGTATGTCTTTGACACTATCCTGTGAAGCTACAGTGCCTTAAACGAGTCCTGACCATTACAGTTTTGACAATTAGAATTTAGATAAATGGATTTGGTGTGTCTATATCACATTTTAGGGCATTGTAGCAGTTTGACCGTTAAAATTACTCCATAAATGCATACCATTTGTGAAAGTAGACACCACGGGCTATGTCATATGGTATATTTTGAGCTTTATTATACAGTTACGTTAGCACCAATTACTTTCAAATGTTATCATATTGTTTTATTTTTGCATTTTTATACACACATGTTGTATTTTAGTAGTTAATTTTGGAAACTTGATATATGTTACTGTAAATTAAATCACAAAATTATTCTCAGCTATATTTCCTGAGTCCAAAATTACCCCCTTTGTACACCTTAGCCAGGTTTTTGTGAAAAAATACAGGGCTAAAATCATACCCGGCCCATTACAGGTTTTTTTAAATGGCAAATTGACGAATGGTCATTGTTTCATTTTGGGGCATTTTAGTCGCTCATATATTTAAATAACGCCACCAATGCATACCATTTACAAAAGTGGACAACATGGGGACCCTCATATAAAATATTATAAGCTTTATTGAAGTGACATTTTGTTACCATTTTGTTTCAAAGTTTGTGGTATTCATTTTTATTTTAAAAATTTTTACATACACATAGTATTTCTGATGATTATTTTTTAAATATCCTGTTTCCCACTGTCATACAATTATCTTAGCTGTACTCAGCAACATCTTCTCAGTACAAATATACCCCATATGCATATCTTCGGAAAGTAGCGATCTTAATATTAATCTAAATCTCTAATCCCAAACCAAGCCCTAATTCTAAACCAAATCCTAATCCTAAATCTAACCCTCAATCTAATTATAAACCATTACCACAATCCTAACCCATAACGTAATCCAATGTGTAACCCTAATTATAACCTTAATCCAAATCTCAATCCTACCTTTAGCAATAGTGTTAAAATGTTTCCCCCTGCTGGTGTCAGCCGAGGAATTCCCTTGCTATATTCAGCAAGGGATGCCCGTGCTGACCCTAATCCTAATCTGAACCATAATCTGAATACTAATCTGAAACATAATACCAATACTACAATTAATTATAAACCTAATCTCAAACATAAACTTAATAATAAACCCAGTAATAAACCTGATAATAAATCTAGTACTTATGCTAAACCGAATAATAATCCTTAATTGTAATCCATAATTTAATTTAATCTTAATCCCAAAGGTTTCCCTCTACTAATATCAGTGCTGATATTAGTAAAGGGATTTTAAACTAAAACACAGTGGTATGTTGCTGCCATCTACTGGCTATTTTCAGTATTGCAGTCTCCCATCTCTTACATTGAAGACATTATTCCCAATGCAATGCGATCTGTGCTGGGCAACTAAAAATGCCCAGCACTGATCAGAATGGCATTTGGGCATAGAGGGTGATCCTCCAGGGTTTGTTCAGACCCTGGGGGTCTCCCAAGCACCAGATCACTTGAGAGAATGACTGTAGCTGAGCTTGATCGCTCAGCTGCAGTGTTCTTTGTGGATTTAAATGGCTACATGCAGTGCTAACTTTCAGCACTGCATGCAGCTCATCAAAAAGTATGGGGCTACTAAAAATGGCCCCAACTGACAGAGGGGACACCCAGGTTTCTAATGATACCTGGGTTTCCTAGTGTGAGCAGGGATTTAGCCCTGCTCACACTACATTGCTGTCTATGGGGATTTAAATCCCCATTAAAAGAGCTGCTTGCCGACCTCACTTTGAGCTCTGCATGCAGCTCATCAAAAAACCTGGGGCCACTAAAAATGGGCCCAGCTGACAGAGGGGACACCCAGGTTTCTAATGATACCTGGGTTTCCTAGTGTGAGCAGGGATTTAACCCTGCTCACACTGCATTGTGCTCTATGGGGATTTAAATCCCCATTTAAACAGCTGCATGCCGATCTCACTTTGAGCTCTGCATGCAGCTCATCAAAAAACCTGGGGCCACTAAAAATGGCCCCAGCTGACAGAGGGGACACCCAGGTTTCTAATGATACCTGGGTTTCCTAGTGTGAGCAGGGATTTAACCCTGCTCACACTGCATTGTGGACGTAATGGGATTTAAATCCCCATTTAAACAGCTGCATGCCGATCTCACTTTGAGCTCTTCATGCAGCTCATCAAAAAACCTGGGGCCACTAAAAATGGTCCCAACTGACAGAGGGGACCCCCAGGTTTCTAATGATACCTGGGTTTCCTAGTGTGAGCAGGGATTTAACCCTGCTCACACTGCATTGTTCTCTATGGGGATTTAAATCCCCATTTAAACAGCTGCATGCCGATCTCACTTTGAGCTCTGCATGCAGCTCAGCTGTCAGTCTGTGGACATTAAAAATGACCCCAACTGACAGAGGGGAGACCCAGGTTTCTAATGATACCTGGGTTTCCTGGTGTGAGCAGGGATTTAACCCTGCTTACACCACAATCTAGATATAGGCATTCAAATGCCTATTTAAGCAGATACATGCCGCGCTGACTTCCAGCACTGCATGTAACTCATCAAAAAGGCTGGGGTCACTAAAAATGTCCCCAGCTGATAGAGGGGAGCCCCTGGTTTCCATTGATACCTGGAACTCCCTTGTGTTAGCAGGGATTTAACGCCGATCACACCAAATTGTAATAGTGGGGATTTAAATCCCCATTTAAATGCTTGTTTGCAGCACTCACTTTGAGCTCTGCAAACAGAGCATCAGTCAGTCTGGGGACACTAATTCTGGCCCCAGGTGAGAGAGGGGAGCCCCAGGAATCAAATGATACCTGGGGCTCATAGCTGCCAGCAAGGTAATAGACCCTGCTGGAAAAATACTGCATGACGGAAATGTTCCATCATGCGTCCTTAAGGGTAGGACCAGCATGACGGAAAATTTCCGTCATGCGTCCTTAAGGGGTTAAGGACCAAACTTCTGGAATAAAAGGGAATTATGACATGCCACACAGGTCATGTGTCCTTAAGGGGTTAAACCTGCCACTTTATTTAAACTTGGTACTTTATTCTTCAATTGCTGCTACCTAATTTTAATATACTTAATTGTATTGTTACACCTGATTAATTATAGTGCAACTTATTTTATATGCACTTGATAAATTTGATTTCCAATAATAAAAGATCTTCACTTATGCACTTTATATATCAACTGTTTTTAAAACTGTTTACGGTTTTTAGCACTAATTAAAATTTTAGCATAGTTATCAAGTATCTATTTGAACGAGTTTTTGTGTACCAGTTCCTTAGAAAACTGATGTGACGTCTGACGTTATGACGTATTGTCTGTCAATTACAGAAGTAGATTGAGGGTCCAAGATGGTGGAGGGATGTCAGTTTTGCTGCACTAATTTGGTGTGGGGCGACACATGGATTAACCCCTTAACGCCGTTACGGCGTGCTATGCCGTCACGGGTTAAGTGGGCTTTAAAGCACGCCGTAATGGCTTGCAGCCCCAGGAGGTAAGTTATACTTACCTCCGCCGCGATCCGCTTCGGGAGGACTGCCTCACAGCCCAGGCAGCCCTCCCACGGCAAATGAGGCCCCCGGGGGCCATGTGATCGCTCTCAAAGAGCGATCACATGGCCCCCTATAGCTGGCTGTGGATCTGCCAGCAGGGGGACTGTTTGAAATATCAGACAGTCCCCCTGCTGGTGGGAAGTATAAAAAATAAATAAAAGACAAGTGTAAAAATAAATTAAATATATTTTTATATATATATAATATGTATATATATTATATATATAATATATCCAAAAAATACCGGCACTCCAGGAATTCTCAATAATACAAGTTTTCTTTTATTCAGTTCAGGACGTCAACGTTTCAGCTCCTCATGGAGCTTTCATCAGGACAACTTAAACAATGAAACAAGCAAGCTTATATAGGGAGAATCTAAATTAGTGTACTTACATATTCAGGTGTTACCCCTCCATTCCCGCCATCGGACGGACCACAGTATATATATAAATATTAAAATACACTTAGAATGACGTTACATATATATAATATGTATATATATTATATATATATAATAGATGTACATATATATATTATATATAAATACGTATAATTAAAATAATAAATAAATTAAATAATAAAATAAATAAATTAAATATTGAAACAAAATTTAATATAAATTATATATGCATATGTAATTTCATTCTAACTGTATTTTGTTATTAATATATATATATATATCGGTAACAAAATACACTTAGAATGACATTCTATATATATATCTATATATATATATAAAATACAAATAACCGCAAATATATATAGATAGATAAATACATATAATTACATAAAAGATTACATTAGTATACACGTAGAATTTAAATACCTATAAATGCATATATATTAAAATTCTACATGTATATTTAAATAATCTTTTAACGTAATTATGTGATTTGATTAATTAAAATTTGATTGACATGCATGACAACACAGGGAGAAAGTGCAGAGAATTTAATTCGCAAGCACTATATTTCACCCTGTAACTCTCCAAGACACCATAAAACCTGTACATAGGGGGTACTGTTTTACTCGGGAGACTTCGCTGAACTCAAATATTCGTGTTTCAAACTGGTAAATTGTATTACAACGATGATATTTTAAGTAAAAGTGACGTTTTTTGCATTTTTTACAAGCGAACTGCACTTTTATGGTCTATATTATTGTTGTAATATGTTTTACTGTTTTAAAACACTAATATTTGTGTTTAGTGAAGTCTCCCGAGAATAACAGTACCCCCCATGTACAGGTTTTATGGTGTTTTGGAACGTTAGAGAGTCACATATAAGGCTTGCATTTCATTTTTTTCACATTGAAATTTGCCAGATTGGTTATGTTGCCTTTGAGAGCGTATGGCAGCCCAGGAATGAGAATTACCCCCATGATGGCATACCATTTGCAAAAGTAGACAACCCGAGGTATTGCAAGGGGGGTATGTCCAGTCTTTCTTAGTAGCCACTTAGTCACAAACACTGGCCAAATATTCTTTTTTTGCTTTTTTCACACAAAAACAAATATGAACGCTAACTTTGGCCAGTGTTTGTGACTAAGTGGCTACTAAAAACGACTAAACATACCCCACTTTCAATACCTTGGCTTTTCTACTTTTTCAAATGGTATGCCATTATGGGGGTAATTCTCATTCCTGGGCTACCACACCGTCTCAAAGGTAACATTACCAATCTGGCAAATTTCAATTTGAAAATGTAATGTTCTATATTTGACCCTGTAACTTTCCAAAACAACATAAAACCTGTTAATGGGGGGTACTGTTGTACTCGTGAGACATCGCTGATTACAAATATGTGCATTTTTTTTGCAGTAAAATCTAACAGTATTATGACATTCACAGTTAAAATGTCAGACGGAAATGCAAATTTAAAAAAAAATCTTATTTTCTCACATTTTTTTACTTTTATTCATAATAAATGATGTTCCATATATGAATAGTTAATGATAGGTTAAATCCCTGTTTCTCCTGAACAAAATGATATATAATAAGTGTGGGTGCATATAATTTGAAAGAGGGGAACTACGGGTGAACAGACACATAGCGCAAATTCCAGTTTTTGTTTACGTTTTGTTTTGATCAGAACGTGCACTATTGACTCCGTCCTGAAGGGGTTAATGTAAGCACCATGTACTGTATATATTTGGGTCTCATGTTGTTTGTACTCAAGGACATTAGCATTGACGAAAAGCTTGTGCCCAAAATATTTGTATTTTGTAAATTGCCCTTCAACTAAAATGTGGTAGCACTAGGGTATGCACACCTGTACTGTTTGCGCAGACTTCTATTTTTCTCTTTTTATGCTATCTCACTATATGCAGCAACAGGAAATGGTTCAACATTGGTCTAATTTTGTTAGAAATTGACATTGATTGGCTAAAGAAACAGTCATTCAGTTTCACAATAGTACTGTAGATTGGCCCGTGGTTGGGGTCACAGGATTGGTCAGAAAACGCGCTCATCAGACAATGTTTGCTGCACTCTGGCTGAATTTTGCACCACACGTGCAGTTAACTTAGTGATCAAATAGGATCAAACAATTATGTTATTGAGTAGTTTGATAATTCTGACATTCGCAGAACAGTGACTTATCTTTCTTTATCTGACTAAATGACTAGTCATTTTGCCATCCTTCTGAAACTAAAAGCCAGTATCTAGTCTTCAGTAAGATTCATTTTTTTTTTATACATATTTTACATAAAGTGACAAAAAAACACATTCATAAACATAAACATAGAAAAGCATGTATTTATAGGAGTGCACATTGCCATTTGAAGGTTTTAGAGTTCTCTGGCTGTATTTTATTTTTTATTCTGTGCCTTCAAGTTTTCATAATGTTCTTTTCTTTATACATCTATCCTTTTGTTCTGTCAAAAAGCTGGATGGATAGGTATTCTGTATGAAAAGTTAAACCATCATGGCTTGCCCCTCTGTAAATAAATATTTTTGAAAGTATAGTATTGTTATTTTAGTTGAAAACAGTGACATTTAGAAGAGACAACACAAGTAAAGCAAGGCTGTTTTGCTTTCTGGGTAAAGCTACTCAGCTGGCATTTTCTTTTAAAAGCTAAATCTCAAAAGTTGAAATACCTTGGATGTAGTTAAATAGATGTTTTTTTATTTTTTAGAAAAAGCAAACAATGTATTATAGTAATCTTTTCTTTTGTCTTTTTGGATGTTTGAAAACACCACGTTGTGGTAACTGCAAAAAAAGCTTGTGGACATTTTGTGAGCACTTTTTCACCTATCTGTGGTGAATGTGACAAACTACTACTGATAGTTTTGAGAATTTGAGAAGATGCAGCTTGAATACACCGCTTATCCTACTTGTGGGAAACCTCATTGTGAAAAACAGTCATTTGGATCTTTGTTGTCCGCATTAAACATATGTCAACAAACAGATTTAAATGCGGTCATCAATGCTTAGTTAACCCCTTAATGAGATAGAAAATTGTCCAATGTCTGACTTACAACAAAAACTAGGATTTGTTTTATGTTTGTTCCACCATACTTTAATAGACTGAAAGTGTTTTCTTTTAAAATCCTTAGTATACATAATACAATATTAACTGCAAATAAATTATTTAAAATGGGGTCTCCCTGGTGCAGGGGAGGGCTGGCAGCCTTAGGCCTGGGGGGCAAAACCAGTCAAGTGGCCCATTGCACCACCAAATCAGTTCACCATCCATGCCCACCTTTTCCTGATTTTATAACGGATATTGATGTTATGCTAATCAGTAGCTCTTTGCCATACCCGCTCCTTCATGGCTCTGACTTTCAATGTTGTCAGAGCACAGGCTGAGAATCTCTGAGCCTGTGCTCTGACTCACTAACTGAGCGCCGGAACCACGAGGGAGAGGATATGATCTGACTGCACCTACTGCTGGTGCGCACCAGTGGACCACCCGCTAATCGTTTAAATTAAATATGCTGGTGTACCCAACTTGTGAGCTGTGTTGGCCGCCGTGTGCCTCTGTTGTCATGGCACCCTGCGTGACTGCACAGCTTGCCCACCCCAACGGCTGGCCCTGCTGACACACACTGATGTTACTACTTAGACATCCCTCAATATTAATACAGACATCAGAGTAAACACCAATAAACTGTGGAAACAGAGCTGATCCCCCCAAATTTATAAAGGTTTGCTTAGAGGATTTATTCAAGATTAAATCATGCCTCCTCCTCTCTCTCCCCCATGCGCTGCTCTGTAGGCTGGGAGGAAGTGAAGAGTAATCACAGTCTCCCAACACTGGTGCACCTGCCCAGGATCAGAGCCGGTGCAAGGATTTTTGCCGCCCTAGACAAAATATAAATTTGCCGCCCCCCCATGTGACATCACAATGCCCCACCCATATGATCTGCCATATGAACTAACGCCAGTGCTGCACACAGTGTGTGTTTACATTAAAAAGCCTGCAGGGACCAGCTATAGACACCAGAACCACTTCATTAAGCTATAGTGTCCCTTTAATGTGAGGTAAATTATAGATTAGTGTCACTAATAATATACTAGATTGCCTACTTACAATTAGATGAGGATGATGATGGGCTGCAGTTTGGCTCCACTGGTCTGGTGTAGAACAGGATCTCTGGAGGCTGTTTGCAACTGTGGTCACAAAATTCAATGTTCTGGGAGAATTGGAAGCAGCTCCATTTTTGGGGGCCTCTTACACAGCTCAAGGTCTGGGCCCCAGTGCCTGACGGTGAGTATGCCCATAAGGCCCACTCATAAGTCCACTTATATGTTCCACCCACCCATGAGTTCGCTCACAGGGAGTGGAGTGTGTAGGGGATGTGTGTTATGTGTTATTGTAGAGGATCTAATATGTGTGCTTATGGTATGTAGTGTATAGGGATACCAGTTTGTGCAGGTGATGCAGTGTGTATTTGTGTATAAGGGATGTATTATGTGTTTCTGGTTGTGTGTAAGGGATGCATTGTGTGAATCTGTGTTTGTATGCATAAGGGATGCAATGTGTGTGTTTGTATGTGTGTGCATTGAGTGTAAGAGATGCATTGTGTTTCTGTGTGTATGTAAGAAAAACAGTGTGTGTGTTTGCATGTGTGTGTAAGGGTTTGCATTGTATGTTTCTGTGTATGTGTGCAAATGATGCATTGTCTTTGTGTGTAAGGGTTGCATTGTGTGTGTGTGTGTGTGTGTGTGTGTAATGGATGCATTGTGTGTTTCTCTGTGTGTAAGGGAAGCATGTTGTGTTTCTGTGTATGTATAGGGATGCATTGTGTGTTTCTGTGTATGTATAGGGATGCATTGTGTGTGTGTGTGTGTGTGTGTGCGTAGTGTGAAAGAGCTCCCTGTCTTGCCCCCTGTCCTATAGAGCTGTCCCTTCTGTCCCTTAGAGCTCTCCCCTGCCCCTTAGTGGTCTCTCCTCTCCCCCACCCTCCCCTAGCGGTCTCTTCTCACACTCACCCACCCTCCCTGTGCTCTTCTCATCCCCCCTCCACCCTCCCTGTGTTCTTCTCACTCCTCCCTCTGTGTGTTCTCCTCACCCCCCCTGTGTTCTTCTTACCCCCCTCCTCCCTGTGTTCTTCTTACTTCCCCCCTTGTTCTTCTTACTCCCCCCCTTGTTCTTCTTACTCCCCCCTTGTTCTTCTTACCCCCTTCTTCTTCTTACTCCCCCTTCTTCTTACTCCCCCTTCTCCTTCTTCTTACTCCCCCCTTCTTCGTACTCCCCCCTTCTTCTTCTTAACCCTCCTACTTCTTCTTACTCCCCCTTCTTCTTCTTATCCCTTCTTCTTCTTAACCCCTTCTTCTTCTTCTTACCCCCTTCTTCTTCTTACCCCCTTCGTCTTCTTACCCCCTTCTTCTTCTTACCCCCTTATTCTTCTTACTCCCCCTCTTCTTCTTACTCCCCCTTCTTCTTCTTACCCCCTCTTCTTCTTACCCCCTTCTTCTAATTACTTCCCACTCTTGTTCTTCTTACTCCCCACTCTTTTTCTTACTCCCCCTTCTTCTTCTTACCCCCTCTTTTTCTTATCTCCCCTCCTTCTTACTTCCCCCTTCTTCTTACTCCCCCTTCTTCTTCTTATCCCTTCTTCGTCTTACTCTCCACTCTTCTTCTTCTTACTCCCCCCTCTTTATCTTACTCCCTCCTCTTTATCTTACTCCCTCCTCTTCTTCTTCTTACTCCCCCTCTTTTTCTTACCCCCCTCTTTTTCTTACCCCCCTCTTTTTCTTATCTCCCCTCCTTCTTACTCCCCCCTCCCCCTCTTCTTACTCCCCTCCCCTCTTCTTTCCCCCTCTTTTTCTTTTCTCCCCTCCTTCTTACACTCCCCCCTCCCCTCTTTTTACTCTGCCCCTCCCCTTACTACCCCCCTCCCCTCTTACTCCCCCTCTTATTATCCCCCCTCCCCTTTTCTTACTCCCCCTTCTTCTTACTCTCCCCCCTCGCCTCTTCTTACTCCCCCCATCTTCTTACTCCCCCTCCCCTCTTACTCCCCCCTCTTCTTACTCCCCTCTCCCCTCTTACTCCCCGCTCCCCTCTTCCTACTCCCCCCCTCCCCTCTTCTTACTCTCCCCCCTCCCCTCTTCTTACTCCCCCCTTCCCTCCCCTCCTCTTACTCTCCCCCTCCCCTTACTCCCCCCTCCCCTTACTCCCCCCTCCCCTCCTCTTACTCTCCCCCTCCCCTCCTCTTACTCCCCCCTCCCTTCTTCTTACTCTCCCCCCTCCCCTCTTCTTATTCCCCCCTCCCCTCTTCTTACTCCCCCTCCCCTCTTCTTACTCCCCCCCTCTTCTTACTCCCCCCCCTCCCCTCCCCTCTTCTTACTCTCCCCCTCCCCTCCCCTTACTCTCCCCCCTCCCCTCCCCTTACTCCCCCCCCCCCCTCTTCTTACTCCCCCCCCCTCTTCTTACTCCCCCCCTCTCCCCTCTTCTTACTCCTTCCCCACTCCCCTCTTCTTACTTCCACCCCCCTCCCCTCTTCTTACTTCCACCCCCCCTCCCCTCTTCTTACTTCCACCCCCCTCCCCTCTTCTTACTTCCACCCCCACCCTCCCCTCTTCTAACTTCCACCCCCACCCTCCCCTCTTCTTACTTCCACCCCCACCCTTCCCTCTTCTTACTTCCACCCCCCCTCCCCTCTTCTTACTTCCACCCCCCCCCCTCCCCTCTTCTTACTTCCCCCCCCCTCCCTCCCCTCTTCTTACTTCCCCCCTCCCCTCTTCTTCTTACCCCCTCCCCTGTAGCGATGCCGAGCTGCTCTCCGGTCCCGGCCGGAGTGATGGGAAAGTGCACACTCAGTGTGCACTTCCTGTCAGTCCGGCCGGTTACAGGAAACAGAAACTCCGCGCGGAACAGGAGTTTCTGTTTCCTGTAACCGGCCGGACTGAAAGGAAGGTGCACACTGAGCGTGCACTTTCCCATCACTCCGGCCGGGACCGGAGAGCAGCTCGGCCACGCTACAGGGGAGGGGAGGGGAGAATCTGTTCTGCAGCCGCCTGAGCGCTCTTTACAGAGCGCTCAGGTGGCTGCAGCAATTAAAGGGCCGGCCCGCCGCGGCCGGTCTTAATGGGATTTAGGGCGGCCTGGGGGGCAATTGCCTCCCTGCCCCCCGGCCCAGCCCGCCCCTGCCCTGGTGTGAGCAGGTATTAAACAATATTTACATGCTGTCCTAATGAGGCTAAAGCCCACTCTGTGGAAGACGGCATGCAAGGTCATAAAGTCACAAAATAATTAACGGAGTCCATTTGGGTTTTTCTTTTGGCTGCTAATATAGAACTCTTAGAATTTACCCAAAAAAATATGTAAAGGTTATAAAGTCCAAGAGATTCCAAAGAGGAATATAAAAGCTTTATGGGGCTATTCACTATTCTGAAAGGCCCCGTACGAAATGCGGCAAAACCATTCACAGCTGTATAAGGTCATTCAGATTGCAAACTTCAGACATTGTTGATAAAATCATATGAAAAATAAATAAAAAATAAAAAAGTATGTATATGTATATATATATATATATATATATATATATATATATATATATATATATATATATATATTACCAAATACATTTGTTTTGTTTTGGAATACTCTCTGTATAATCTATTCTTTCAGCTAAAACATACCATACCTTAACTATAACTATTAAAACAAATTTCAATGCAAATCTCAAAGCCTAATACATATTTCAACTGTCTAGTTTGATGTCACTCAGCTTAACTTATACTAGTCCGTAGTTTCTATTCCCCTGACCTCCTGTTCATTCTGCAGAATGGAAACAATGTTGGTCCTCAGTGAGTGATATTAGACTTTTGCACAGTGAGAAAAGTCTCAGGATGGTGTAATTTCCTCCATATATTGGTTTGACTCCCCAGAATTGTAGTACCAAAACTAATTCATGAAACAAATCAGCTGAACCAAAAGGTGGCAGTGTACTGCAAAATATATACATTATATTATGTATATATTTTACAGTACACTGATAAAGCACTATGGAATCTGTTGGAGCTATATAAATCACAATAATAATAATAATAATAATAATAATAATAGGGGCATTTTGCCACCATTTGGCTCACAGATCCAGTGAAAAAAAAGTAATCATTAAAGGGAAAACAGGAGGAGAATCAAACAATCTATATGTATATATTTCTTAAATAAATAAATGTCGATTTTTATAATGGTTCCTCCTTTTTTTCCTTCTATTGGCTAATTCTCTCTTGAACTATGTATAAAAGCAGCATTTAGTGGATGTCCATCTCCTTTTTTTTTTTTTTTTTTAGCACCAGGACTGGAATTTAAAATTACGAATCAAAATGAACATGCTCAGCCATTGTGCAATTGTTTTTTTTTTGACTATCCGTATTTGATTTTTTTAGAGTTAAATAGTACAAGAGTGTTTTATACATTTGGGATAAGTTAAAACCAAAGAAAAACAAGTTACCTGCGCTCTCTCCTTAATCCCTATGTATTTTTAAACAAATGGAGGTTTTTTTAGTTACCTCCAATGGCCATGAGAGGATAAGCCCACCTGCTCACTCTAATGAGACAGAAAGGGGAATTTTTTATATACACCCCTTTATATTTTTAACCCTTAATAGGGAACACATGGGTTAATAATATATAGGGGTGTATATAAAAAATACCCCTTTCTGTCTCATTAGAGTGAGCAGGTGGGCTTATTTTCTCATGGCCATTGGAGGTAACTAAAAAAAACTCCATTTGTTTAAAAATACATTAATGCACTTTTAAGATATCACATATGTATGTGATATTCATATCACTTAAATTGATTTATAGTATTTAAGCACAGTGCACATTATAAAACCTTTGAAAAGTCATTATTGTTAATTAATATTTGTGTGAATTATTCACTAACATTGGTCTTAAAGGCACAGCGCACTTCATTTTTGTTTTTTTGTATGTTATGTGAGAGGAGCTTTTTCACGATATATAGTGCTGCTTTATTTTCATATTGTACTGTACACATTAATTTTAGCGCCATTTTTACTTGTCTTTTGGTACTTTTGGATTTTTTAGCTCCTGTGTTTACAAGTAAGGCTGCCTAAATATGTCTCTGTTTGAATATAGAGATAAAATAAAATTCCTATTTGATATAGGAGATGATCTACAGAATGACCATATAGACATCACGAGAAATGATGATATAGAAGTTACTTTCAATGATCTGGAAAAAGTGTTAGCAAAAGAAATAAAATATAAGTGGGAGGTCGCCACTCTTGAAAAGTATTTGAATGAAAACATTACACCTAGAGGCCTAAGATTTAGTAAAGTACCTACATTTGAAAATGAAAAGAACAATAAAAAATACATTGACATTTGGAACAATGCCTTAGAAAGATTTGCTAGGGAAATGATGAGCATTGTCATTGCATGTAGAAAAGAGTCTCTGGGTACTTTGGATGAACAAATAGGCAATATAAAGAGAAAATTAGAACCCACAGTAGGAACAAAAGATCATGATGAGCTAACGAGCAGAACCAAGAGAAATCTGACTAGGTTAGAAGAACAGGTCAAAAGTACCAAGATAAAGAAGTATAAGAGAGACTTAATGGATTACAAAAATAACAAAGTAAGGGATTACTCTAAACCAAATGGAGAGATGAATAAACCCATACGTACCAGATTGAATAGCTATCACAAACAGCAAAACTATAAGGATACAGCTACAACTAAATGGACAACTCCAAGACATGATAGGAAAGTGAGTTGGAATAGAGTAGAACCAAGAAAAAGATACAGTGATGTAGCTAGAGCTAACTATAGTTCTACACGTACATACGAGCAAGGAAATTATAGTCCTGCAAAAGTGTACAATAGAAGGATGGAAGTCCCACTAAAAAATCGTTTCGAAGCATTATCGGATATTACCGATGATGAAAGTAGAAATGATTTTTTAGGGAGAACAAGGGACCAAACTTCCCCCAGGAGGAAGAGGAGGTTCAGAGAACAAGAGGATGTAGGGGAGGAGTCAAGTACCAGTATAGAAAAAAGAGGAAAGACATCAAGATGGAGGGAATAATTAATTTATCTGCACATTCTTTAAGTGATAGCGAAATTAGAGTTTTAAATAAAGGGTTAAAATTTGCCCCTCAAAGAAAATTTAATTCTTTCTCTGCATATATAGATATTTTAAAGTATTCTAGAGTTCTAACATTAAAAAGATTTTTTAACATTAATAAGAACCATACTGTTTTAGATACAAATCACACCTCATTAAGAAATAAATCAAACTTTTATCCAAGAACGTACCGCACAAGTGCAATAGATATGTTTGAAAAAACAGTAATCAGTGACCTTGAAAAATTGGAAAATAAAAATCATAAAAAGCATTTTAACTTAAGTTATAACGAAAAAACTGCTTTAGATGGATTGAGAAACAATAATAAGATCATTATTAAGCCAGCTGATAAAGGGGGTAGTATTGTCATTCAGAATACAGAGCAGTATCTACAAGAATGTCACAGACAACTGGATGACAAGAATGTATATAAAATATTATCAAAAGACCCCACAGAGGATATAAAACAGTCACTTTATGCACTTTTGGAAAATGGAAAAGATTTAAATATATTGAATGATAATGAATATAAGTTTTTAAAAAATGAGTTCCCCCGTATACCTACCTTTTACGTCTTACCAAAGGTACACAAGGACATTCACAACCCGCCAGGTAGGCCCATAGTCTCTGGCATAGACTCTATCTCTGCTAATTTGTCTAAATTTGTGGATATTTATTTACAAGAATTTGTTAAAATTATGCCCTCATACATTAAAGATACCACAGACATTATTAGGATACTAAGAACTACCAAATGGGATAATGACTGTATACTAGTAACTAGTGATGTATCATCATTATATACTTCAATACCACATAATCTAGGAAGTCAGGTTATAAGGAGATGTTTGGAAGATTCCAAAAAAATGTCACAACAAAGTATTGATTTTATAATAGAATGTATAACCTGGATTTTAAATAATAATTATTTTCTTTTTAATAATAAATATTACTTACAGTTACAAGGTACTGCGATGGGGGCCAAATTTGCCCCTAGCTACGCCAACCTATACATGGCAGGTTGGGAGAATGAATTTATATATGGTAATGCGGAATGGGGGGCAAATTTGGTCCTATACCGCAGATATATAGATGATTTAATTTTTATATGGAAGGGAAATAGTGAGGATTTAGATATATTTTTAAACAGTCTTAATAGTAATGAGTGGGGCATAAAACTAACTAGCACTTACAGTACTGAGAATATAGAGTTTTTAGACTTAGCTATATATATTGAGAATATGGAGATCAAAACCCAAATTTTTTTTTAAAAAGTTGATGCCAATAATTACGTACTATATAATAGTGGGCACTATACCCCATGGCTAAACAATATCCCTAAGGGCCAGTTTAGACGTATAAGAAGGAATTGCACTGATACAGAGATTTTTAAGCAACAGGCACATGTTTTAAAAAGGCGGTTTTTGGATAAAAATTACCCTGAACAATTGGTTTCTGATGCTTATGAAGATACGGTTCAACTTACACAGAATGAACTCATTGAAAGAAAAGAATTCCTGAATATTGAAAATAAAAATTTTAACAATGTACCACTAGTGTTTGATTTTAACGTAGCACATAAAAATATAAGAAAAATAGTTAACAAACATTGGTATCTATTGAAAGAGGATCCCGATTTAGTTAAAATTTTACCTTCAAAACCCTTTATAACTTTTAGGGGTGCACCGAATTTTAACCTTATTCTAACACATAAAAATCCAGAAAGAAATATACAGAAACATTTTATGAATGATAGAAAAGGTTTTTATTCCTGTGGTCAATGCACAGGATGTAAATACAGTAAGAATAGGACCATCAAAGGTATAAACAAGTTCAAAAGTAGACATAACCATAATGAATTTGATATTAAAGATTTTATTACCTGTTTTACAAAGAATGTAATTTATTTGCTAATTTGCCCATGTGGACTACAATACGTGGGCCGTACTATACGACCACTCCACAAAAGAATAGGAGAGCATGTAAATAATATCTTGAGGGGAGTTAGTCATCATAGTGTCTCGGCCCATTTTAAAGCAAAGCATAACATGGATCCGAAGGGTTTGATCTTTTTAGGAATTCAAGTAGTAAAGAAACCATGCAGAGGTGGAGATTTTATTTCAAAAGTTGGAAGAGAAGAAATGATGTGGGTACACAAATTAAAAACGTTAGAACCCAGGGGCCTCAATATAGAATTTGACCTTTTTAATTTTTTATAATTCCATATCCAAATTCTGGCAAATTTTTAAATCTCTTTTAAATAATTTCAATAACTTTTTTTAATAATAACTATTTATATTTATATACATAATAGTTCAAGCATTAAGAATATTGCACTTTTTGCATGTTGCATGCTGCATATCTCACTTTAAGACATGTAATTTAGCACTTTAAATGTGATTCAGAATATGGTATTACATAATAGATTAATTTTATTCCTTTCTTCCCCTGTTTAAGTAGGTACTGTGGAAATAGATAGTATAACATAGAGTGTATATATATATATATTGTTTTTATAATTCATAAGGTATATATGTGTAAAATAATTTTTTAGACATTTAGTGAATAATCCCCTTGCTCTATTGAGTATGTACGATAATGTTTGACTATTAGAAATGCTAATGAGTTGGTCAGAGTAACCAACCAAAGGACAGCATTTTCGGACTGTTTTGGGCAAACACGCCCTGTGTAAAAGTTTTAAAAGAGACTGTGATGGATTAGTGGGCAGATCTGATGAAGCCGAGCACGTCGGCGAAACGCGTCATCACGCCCTGACGTCATTACGTCCAACGGCCGTAAGCCCCGCCTCCCGGAACAAGTGTGAGAGATAGCAGCCCTGAGAGCCTGGAAAGGACCCACGGAATTGTTTGGGACTATATCACACCGGTGAGGAGAAGGACATACAGCCAGACAACTACTTTTAATGATTGGAATATTTATGTGGACTCTTGCCTATGAGAGGTGAGCGCGTCAACCATCTTAAGAAGTGCAACTGCTGTCAGCAGTATGTTAATCAAATAGTGAGGGGGAAAAAGTATTTGATCTCCTGATGATTCTGAACATTTGTCCACTGACAAAGAAATGATCAGTCTATCAAGATAAAAATGCCCGCCTTTTTTCTCTCCTTAAAATGAACAAAGAGATGATAACTCGCTTTCAGAAGAATCCCTTATCGAGGACAGAAGAAACTCAACGTTTAATTTACAAGAATTTATTAAAATCAACCTGGAAAATGAAACAAACATTTAAAAAGGAAATAAGTAACAGTACATGTCAATCAAAACAACAAATAGAAGAGAAATATGAAAAAAATGGAATTCCAGTGTAAGACAGCGATTGAGGAACAAGAAAGAATGAAGATAAATATTAATAACTTGGAACAAAGAATAAACCAAATGGGGGACAGACAAGGATTAAAAAACATCAGATTAAAAAATATACCTGAGGACATTACTTATGAGAAGATAAAATAATTTATAATGGAATTATTTGCAGTATTAGACATCAACTTACAAATTTAAGAAATGGTGATTGAAAGCACATATCGGATGAGAAAACCGCAAAATATTCCAGATTCGTGTCCGAGGGATATGGTAGTCTGCCTAGATTCTCTAGAAATAAAATAGCAAATAATCCAAGCAAGGAATGGGCAAAAGAACAAAAAAAAGAAGATTAAAAAGTTACTGTGGAGTTATATAGAAAAAGACGAAGAGAAGGGAAAAGGAAAGGAAAAGTTTTTTTTTTTGTTTTGTTTTTTGTTTTGTTTTTGCCAAGGGGCACAATGTACATAACACTTAAAGTGATATAAGTAATATGGATTAAGTCACTGAAATAAGTGTCACAAGGGGATGAGGAACATACAGAGGGCTATGATAAAGGGCTCTTTTGTTGTTGTTTTGTCCTTGTATATGTGTGTGTGTGTATATATATATATATATGTATATATATATATATATATATATATATATATATATATATATATATATATATATATATATTTATTTATAGGCAAGGATAGGGCATTATGTATAGGGTGAATAGAAGATTGATTATATGTGAATTTGAATAGCACAAATACAAAAAAACATAACTTTATAGTGGAAAAAGAAAAGGACACACGTTTCCACAAATAACAAACTACAAAATATATAGCACTTTTAATGTAATGTGTTGTGTGAGATAAGAAAGAGAAGCACTTTAACCCCTTAAGGACACATGACATGTGTGACATGTCATGTTTCCCTTTTATTCCAGAAGTTTGGTCCTTAAGGGGTTAAACAAGCAAAGTTTAAGATAAGGATCCGTAAATAAGAAAAGGGAAAGAGGGGAAAAAGGAAAAAGGTAATAAAAGGTATAGGGGTGAAATAAGAGTATTATTCTATAAAATAAAAGGTAATATGCTCATAGCACTAAAGGTAATATAGAATAGTGTTAGATAAATGATAATGTTTGCCATAATGGTTTGTTTGTTCTGTGGTGTGGTGTGTTTATTCTACCAGTAAAAATAATAGATTTATTTAAGTGTTTACTTACGTTATGTTCCTCTCTCGGTTGATATTCTGTGTCTATACCTATGTATCCTTAGTTACTTTTTTTTTTACATTTGCTTTAATAGACAGATATGGCAATAATAGATACATGAATATCTAATATGGAAGTTGCTGGTCCAGGTCAACCCCTTAAAAATATCCTTGCTTGGAGATCTCTTACAAGATCTCAGCTTTCAACATTATGGGGAATAATGTCAAGGGTTACATTAAGAGGGGGCTAGAGGCCCCTCTTTTTGTAAGTGAGGATGTATGTGGTTGCCCCTTTTATATCGGGGAACTTTTATGTTGTGTAGAGGCTTTTTTGTGTGGAGCATGTGAGGAAGACTGAGAATGGAATAGGGAGCAAATGATTGACAGAATTTTGAAGTGTATGGGATAGGGAGCAAATGATTGACAGAATTCTGAAGTGTATTTCTATGAACGTACAGGGTTTGCATACACCTGTTAAAAGGCAACTGTTATATGAACTACTCAGAAATGAACGGATAGATATAGCCATGATACAAGAGACACACTGTAAAAGAGAAGAGAAAACTAGATGGAGATATGAGATGTATGAAGAAGTTATACAGGCATCTCTTGAGGGGGGAAAAAAAGAGAGGAGTTGATTTTAGAAAATAACTTGCTGGATATATGGCAAGTCTATCATGTAAAAGAAAACAAATTTACATATCTTTATAGAGCACACAATTCGCTATTCAGAATTCATCTGGTCTTGAGAGACAAATCCAGAAAATTACAATAAAGGAGAATCCATGGGTGGATCATGGTTATAATCTGTTTGATATAAAAAAAATTAAAAAAATATAAACCTTTTAATACTTGGCGTTTGGATGATAACATTCATTCCAGAACGGGAGACCAAGAATACATCAGAAATGTAATAGAATTGTATTTTACATTGTCGTGGAATATTTTCAACACCTCTTTCCTGTCATGTAATGGAATAAACAATTTATCTAGAGGTTTATTGCAAGGTGTCTGGGGCTGAGCCACCATGATAGCACAAAGCAATGGTGATGACAAGGAAAGGAAACTCAGGAGGAACAATGGGTGACATTTCTTGTTCTAGTTCTGACTCTTGGTGGAGGCTCCACCTCGTGGAGTTTTAATGGTCATGAGAACAGCGAGGAATCAGCCCAGAACTACATGGGAGGATCTTTTTATGATCTCAAGGCAGCTGGGACCATAGTGACCAAGAAAACAATTGGTAACACACTGCACCATGTAGAACTGAAATCCTGCAGAGCCCGCAAGGTCCCACTGCTCAAGGAAACACATGTACAGGCCCATATGACATTTGCCAATTAACATCTGAATGATTCAGAGGAGAACTGGGTGAAAGTATTGTTGTCAGATGAGACCAAAATCAAGCTTTTTGGCATCAACTCAACTCGCAATGTTTGGAGGAGGAATGCTGCCTATGACCCCAAAAACACATCCCCACCTTCAAACATGGAGGTGGAAACATTATACTTTGGGGGTGTTTTTCTGCTAAGGGGACAGGACAACATGTACCATCAACTCTTGGGTGAGAACCTCCTTCCCTAAGCCAGGGAATTAACAATGGGTTGTGGATGGGTATTCCAGCATGACTTGGAGAGGATCTACAAAGAGGAGTGAGACAAAATCCCTCCTGAGATGTGTGCAAACCTGGTGGCCAACTACAAGAAACGTCTGACCAGCAAGGGTTTTGCCACCAAATACTAAGTTGAAGGGGTTAAATACTTATTTCACTCATTGACATGCAAATCAATTTATAGCTTTTTTGACATGCATTTTTCTGGATTTTTATGTGTTATTCTGTCTCTCACTACCATTAAAATTATAGACTGGCCATTTCTTCGTCAGTGGGCAAACTTTCAAAAACAGCAGGGGATCAAATACTTTTTTCCCCTCAGTGCATGTGGAGCAAGCCAGTAGGACCGTGAACTCCCACTGGTCCAGAAGGGGGACTATGCGACTAAACAATGACACAGCAACCCACACACACATTGCAACCCCCTCACACACATCGCAACCCCATCACACACATTCCAACCCCTCACCCACACAGAGCACCCTTCCCATACATCCCAACCCCTCAAACATACATTACAACCGCACATTTTAACCCCTCACATACCTATAGCACCCCACACATATTGCAAGCCCTTACACACACATTGCATTCCCTCACACACACCACTTAACACACAGCACCTGAGGCTCATATAGCACGCCGCACATAGCACCACACACACACACATTGCAGGTCCTCACAGACACCTTGCAACCCCACACACAAAGCACTCCTCACACACATGCACAGCACCCCCCACACACACATTCAACCTCACACACATTCAACCTCACACATTCACAGCAACACACAGCATGCCACATGCACACTACATACCTCGCACACACACAAACACTGCACCCCTCATACACATTAAATCCCATCACAAACATTCAATCCACACACACACACTGCATCCCTCACACAAACCCTGCACCCCTCAAACACACACTTTGCACTCCCTCACACAGAATTCAATCCCTTACACAGACAGCACCCCTCACACATACACTGCACCCCTCTCAAATAAAAACCCACACTCTCTTAAAGACAAAGTATACAGTTTAAGAAATACAACCTTTCAGTCTAAAAACTTGTATTATTTCCATATGCCTATAACATACCTCTCACACACAGCACCCCTCACATACATTCCAACCCCTCACACACACCACCCCACACACACCACATCTCTATGACACAGCACCCCTCACACACACACTGCACCTCACATTCAACCCCTCACACTCAACAAAACCACCCACACACATTTCAACTCTTCACAAACAGCGCTCTTCACACCCATTGCAGCCCCTCAAACACAGCATCCCTCACACCCACACACACAGCACCACCCACACACACACACACACACACACACACACACACAGACAGAACACACACACATATAAGCTGGTATCCCACTTATGGAGACACCATAGACAAGACACAAAAACACAGCACAAGCATGTTAATAAATATGCTTATGGTCGCAGAACAAATACAGGGCCTTTTTCTCATGCTCTTGATTGGCAGTCAGCCTTCAGGCTGACTTTACAGTAATTCAGGTGGGCCTGCTCCTATTCTGAGTGGGTTTACCCCCCTTTGGGTAGCACCAGTGATGGGATTCACATAATTGGCCAACCCTTTTTTCGCCTCCACCCACCTTTTCCTGATTCATGGGATACCAATGTTTGGAGCTCTGTAATACAAATATTGTATATCTTAATGTAAATTTGCGTATTAATGCTTTGGCATAAATATATACACTCAAGAAATTGATATAAGCATATCCTAAAGGGGAAAAAAACTTTTCAGTTTCCTTGAAAGCTGCTGTTTTTTGAGGATACATTCTGTTTAATGCCAAGGAAAATCCCAGTCAAAACTATACTTTGGTTTCCTATTGCATATAAAGCATTACTTTTTATAAATATAAAAAGAAGAGTTTAAAGCTGGGGCAGAATCCATCCCAGCTGAAAATTAGTTTGGCATTTATACTCTTGAATTCACACATCACAAGCAAAATAAATACCATTGCATGATCACACTGTTGCATGTGGGTGCACTTTTTGGCTGCAAAAGCTGGAAAAATGGAAATAAAGCAGTGCAGCATTTATGTGATAGACCAATTATATTACAAATAAATGCACCTTTCCCAATTTTTCCACCTTCTGAAAAATATATGTGTATTGGACTCTCCTAAGAGGTTTGCCTTGATATGGCAGGTGAGCTTACCCTTACATGGCCACTGAAGTGATATGAAAAACCTCTGGTTATTTAAATGTGCATAAGGATTTGGGATAGTGCACAAGTAACTCTTTTATGGTTTTTAGTGTATTATTGGGACTGATGTGTAGTGGGAATTTAAGCGCAGGACTTATTTTTGTATATTTATATTTGCTTTTGTATCACACAGGCATTTTACAATGCTGCAGCCTATCTCATGTGCTCCTTATTAAGGGTTAAAAATATGTAGGGGTTTAGAAAAATACCCCTCTCAGCCTCTTTGGAATTTTTTACTTGAAGTTGAAAAGTCAGGTGAATTGTGTCACGTCCTGCTCTGTTCTGTGGAGATGTCTGGCTTTGACTTCTGGTATCCAGTACTCTTGTTACAATTCTTGTTTAGTTTTTCTTGTTTTTTTTGGTTTTCTATTCTATGTCTGGTTTTCTTTATGCTGGGATTTCTGGGTTCATTCATGTAATCCATCCCTGGGATTCCCAGTCTCCAGGTTTCCTTTAAATGTTTGTTTTATGTTGCCACACCCATTTGTTTTCCATCATTCCCTTTGTTTCAGAGTTCCTGCAGGCAGCTCCTCAAGGCTTCTGCCCTTTCATGCAGGTAAGTGCTATATATGTCTTCTTTGGTTGTTTTAGCATACATTAGGCAGAGTAGGACCTGCCAGATATGGGGTACATTGGCGTTGTCGGCAGGCTTATGCAATGTATTATCATATAATGTAACTAAACCCCCATGATTATCATATGTAGTACTTGGTTAGTTCTCCTCTTGTTTTGCCTATGTTATCTTGTCTTGTTTTAGTTTGTATACCCAGTCCATGTACAGTCCTGTCCAATCATGCCCATGTTATGTTCATGTTTTCCTCATGTCTTGTGTATATGTTCTGGGTTTGCGTACTATTTTTCTCTGGTTCTGAGTTCTATTAGTTCTGTCTTGTTTTCATGTTTGGTGCCTCTAGTCTTGCCTTGTTTCTAATACTGGATACAATCTTGCTGCAGAGCCTCCCTATTCAGTTCCTGGGAGGTCTGCTTAATTTCCAAGCTCCTAGTTCCTGGTAACAGCATAAGCTAATTCAGGGTTCTGGTATGTGGCTGCACAAACGCTGGTGCTCAACACCAGGGGGCGTGCGGTTACCCTGCACCAGACCCTGCTAATCCACCTCCACACTGTGACTCCTACTCTGAACATCAGGCATACTGGGTCCTGGTCCTGCACCGCCACCGGGATAGTGTCTGGGTCCCAGGCACCAGACCGCCACCCTGACAAATTGTTAGCGTAGGACTCACCAAGAGATTTTGCCTTGATGTGGCATGTGAACTTACACTGAAATGGCCATTGAAGTGGTAATAAACACCTTCAGTTTACACGTGTACACATTTTCTGTCTTAGTTAAAATGGTTTAAGTCATACATTTAATAAAAAATATTGTCTAGTAAAGCATGTAGGTGTTAACAACTTGCTTTTTCAGCTATTCTCAATGTCAGAAAAACATTCTACCACTACTTGGTTTTAATTAGCTACAGAATGTCTGTGATACTGTTTTTCTTTGTTATAGTGTGTGAAATGTAGTAATATTCATATTTTCTAGCTTAATGTCTGACAAAGAGTAAAATCAAGCAAACAGGGAGATTCCAACAGATACTCTGTTGCTTTACAATTACGGGTCCTGCATGTAACACTATTAAACATTGGATGTAATATAAAGGAAGCTGCTATTTTTTTATTTTTTAGGGAGTGCCAGTGAGCAGCTTAGCTTGCCATGACGGTTAAGAGGTCTGCCCAGTTATGTGCCTTGCATCTCCAGTCCAATCAAGATGAGAGAAAAAAAAAAAAGGAGGAGCAAAAATAAATAAATCTATATATTTCCAAGCAGTATTGTTTTATGTACTTTGACTGAAGTTAGTGAAGGAGACAGACCAGCAGCTTGCTTTTACTCATGCTAGGCCTGTGTGGGAGTGGACGTTAGCCTATGTCATTGATACTACTTTAAGACTGGTTTGGCTTAGGTTACAGCTGTGCATGACTAACATCTGCAAGTTAGGCACGCACACCTTTTTGTTTTTTTTTAAATGTTTTTTTAGTCATTTAATATATACTTCTATTTAAAAAAATATTGCCTTTTATCCACTGTAAAGTGCACTTTCTCAATGCAATACATATTTTTATTTGTATATGTACAATTTGTTAAACATATTTTATTTTATCTCCTTCCTTTTTTCATTATATATACGTTGGATTGTTTGCCCTTTATTAAAAATGGCGTCTGGGGACACACAATGACGACTACTTCGTCAAAGTAACATACCCCTCCTTGGATGCTATTTGTGGACCAGTACTATTCCCGCTGAAAGTGGGTGGTGCCTGCCGGACTAAACAGAGAAGAGAGTGATGTGATGGCTGTGTCCCTGAAAATGGAACAGAGTGGAAGCACGTCACCTGGAGTGTATGCACCACCACCTTGGTAGCCCAGAAGAATCAATTTGAATATCAGAAATAGCCCTTATACCATCTTGGAATACCTTGGACAAGAAACTTTTTAGCCACATTGGAGGTTGCTATTTAGGGTAACACTGAAACCGGAAGTTTCAAAATCTTAGTGGTGGCAGATTACTTCCGGTCATGTCCATATTTGGGCATTAATTTAGCGAGGCAGCAGCCACACCCGTTCTATACCTGGCAGGGGATATGTGGATATCATGTGTTTTTGGGGTACTTTTTCATACTTTGTAAAAATGTTTTTTCTGCCTGGGGATAATTAAGTTAATGTATTATCTGCCTTAATTATATCAAAGGCAGAGGGGAGGGGTTGTGTACTGTATGTGGGAGTGTTATTCATTGTTACTATTGGCTTGTACACTTTGTGTCCCTGTGCCCAACAAGGTCCACCTGGCCGTCAACCTTGTTGAGACAATTGCATAAAAGGTCAGTTTTGGCTTCCATTAAACAGACTTGTTCTACCCTTCATAAAGTTTAGGCTCATGTTTGGGGGATTGGAGAACTACATACACTCTGGGGATTGCTATAATCAAAATACTCCCCTGAGTATAATCACTAAGCTCTACAGATTAGTGGTACAGATTAGTGGTGTATTTGCAGATATTTCTTTTTTATATATATTTATTTTATGTATTAAATTTATAGCATTCGACTTAACCCCTTAAGGACTGGACTGTTTTTGTGATATTGTACATTTGTTTAGCTGTAATCTTCCGCTCTCTCAGTTACTGTTCCCATACAAATTATATATTGTTTTTTTCATGAGATAAAGGGCTTTTTTTTAATTAAAGAAATTAAACAATATGATGAAAAATTAAAAAAATACATGTTTAAAATATATATTTTACTCATCTACAAAAGCTAATGAAAAATAACTGCTAATTAGATTCAAAAGTTTGTCCTGAGTTTAAAAATACCAAGTGTTTACATGCTTTTTTGCTTTTTTTTTGCAAGTTATAGGGTTATAAGTACAAGTAGGATATTGCGATTTCAAAACATACATTTTTAAAATGTATTAATAGTGACATTGTAACACTATTATCTGTTATAAATCTCTGAATAACACCCCAAATCTACATTTTTTTTAAGTAGACAACCCAGGGTATTCAACATGGGGTATGTCCAGTCTTTTTTAGTAGCCACTTAGTCACAAACACTGGCCAAAGTTAGTGTTCATATTTGTTTGTGTGTGAAAAAAGTAAAAAACTAAATTGAACGCTAATTTTGGCCAGTGTTTTGTTAGTCACTACTAAGAAAGACTGGACATACCCCATTTGCACTACCTTGGTGTTAAGACCTGCAGTGGTTATGGTACTGCGGTCTTCTATTCCTTTCCCACTAGCTGAGCATAAGTGATTATAGCTGCAGCAGGGAGTAGATGAATAGTGTAGATGAATGCAGCTTTCAAGGCGATTCTCCCCAGCAAATAGAATATTCCCCAAACATGAGCCTAGATTTCATGAAGGGTGTAACAGGAATGAAGTTTATTGAAAGAACACTGGCTTTTATGAGAAATCCTCCTGCAAGAGGACCTCCCACAGCAAACAAAGACAATAACCAATCACCATACAGTTTTACAGTAATACACGCCTTCCCTCTGCCTGGGAGATATTGAGATAAGTTAAGGAATAAATCAATTATCTCCAGGCAGAGGGCACACACTTTTCCCAAAAGGTGGAACACCCCTTTCCACACAAGATATCCCCACAAATTACATATCCCCTGATAGCCCCGATCTGGGGGACAAACATATCCAAATTTCACCCAGATCGGTTCAGGGTTTTTTAAAAAGTATGGAAGTCATCTGTTACCGACCACACACGAGGCGCCTGCCCAAAACAGTTCCACGACTTCAGCGTATGCAGTCGGTCAATTCAGAAAAAGGTAAAAATCAAACAAAGTACCAAATGGATCCTCCTGGCTCATAGCCCCTTGTCCGTACGAACAAAACTACCGAATGGCGCCCTCCTGGCTGTTCGGTAACTAAAGGAAGCAGTCGTTCGGTAGTTTCAGCGGTGGTTCGTGAGGTCGAGTGTCTGATTTTAGTTCCAGACACTTGACGACCAAGTCCCGCTGACTCCCCTCGTGCGAACAAGATGGCCGCCATTTTCTATTCCACGTGGCGTTCGGCTATACGAACAGCAGCCGCCCAGGGAGCACTTAATAGTTGGTTCCTTTGAAGTTAATGAGCCAGGAGGGTGGTCGGTGTTTGGTAGTTTCAAAGACCAAACCAATATTCAATATCCATGCAGTAAATGGAGGGAAAAGCCAGAATAAAGAGGAAAATATTAAATAAAAGTCAATTTTCTTCACAATACTCCCCCTTAGTCCCATGGGTCGGCATTCTCGCCTAGACCCTGCCGGGTTGGCTAGGGGATGTCCGGGTAGTATAATTAAACATCCAAGTCAGTTTGGGGGGAAAGCCCATCCGCATTGCCGTTCTGCTTGCCTGGGCGGTATTGCAGTTTAAAATTGTAGGGCTGCAACACTAAACTCCAGCGCAGCAACCAGGGATTGTCTCCAGAGACTCGGTTGAGCCAAATGAGGGGATTGTGGTCAGTAAGAAGGGTAAAAGCACGGCCATAAAGGTACAGTTGGAGTTTCTTTAAGGCCCATACTAGTGCCAGGCATTCTTTTTCCACGGTGGCATAGCTGACCTCCCGAGGTAGTAACTTACGGCTGAGATATGCCACCGGGTGTTCCATGCCATCTTCCCCCACTTGGCTCAGCACGGCTCCCAGCCCAAACATGGAGGCATCTATATGAACGAAAAATGTCTTATTAGGGTCTGGGGCTGCCAATACTGGAGCTTCGCTCAAAGCCATTTTAAGTCTCTGGAATGCCGTTGCACACTCTGGGGACCACGCTACCTGCTTGGGTAGGGACTTTTTGGTCAGATCGGTGAGGGATTTTGCTAGGGTGCTATACTCAGGGACGAACTTTCTATAATACCCTGCTGTGCCTAGGAAGGCCAATACCTGCGTCTTGTGCGGGGCTAGGGCCAATTGGCTATAGCCTCTACCTTTGCTGGTTCAGGTCGCTGTTTGCCAGACCCTACTCTATGCCCTAGGTATTGAACCTCTGCCATACCCACATGGCATTTCTCGGGTTTCACGGTGAGGCCGGCTTCTTGTAACTTGTGGGGATATGTATGGGATAATAATAGTAAACAGTTGAGAATTGCCCACTATTTCAATTCTCAGATCCCAGATCGTTATCGTGTAATTGAAATGTATTCCATATAAATAAAATCACAATTTGTTATAAAAATAGATACAATTTATTGTGACAATTTAAATAATAATAATATGTAACATGCGTGATAATAATCAATGAATATTTAGTATAACATTGTATGTAATACAATGGCAATACATTACAATGGCTAACATAGCAATTGTCAAGACAATGATTTATGATGGGCTTCACAGAGAAACAAAAGTGAAACTTACACACACAGAGCTTGCAGCTTAAGGCCATAAAACTTAGCTAACAGTTAGAATAACCCTTTCAATGCTGGCTAGACCTCCTAGGTAATTAAGACCTATTTTCATGTAATTTTAAATAAAATAACATTTATACCAGCTCATTAGTCATTTCCTGGAACCATCCAATAAGAGTAATCTACCATGTTCTATAAGCAGTATTTTAACTTGCCTAAACAGATATTTTATCTTATGTTAGAGCAAATCAATACACCTGGACAAATATCACGATATGCTAACATGTGATATGTCACATTAATATATATGATTATTCCTTTCCATCTGCAGAATGGAATGCTTAATTATATATTCTTTAGTAACTAAGATTTCTAAAGATCGAAATCTGATCGTGATTTATCCAGTCATATATCATGCTATTAGAAAATTTTAATTAATTTAGATTAATTAAATGAAACCAGTATAATTACCAGTTGAGTAGATATTCTAATCATATGAGTAGGTAGTCTAAGGAACTGAATGGATGTGTGATGGTGTGTAAGAACTCTGAGTGCCCTGGAGTGGATATCTGTCATGGATTTCTCTGTATTGCCCCCGACTGCTCACCTCTTTGCTTCTTTGCTTCCTTTTGCATACCTCTCTCTTCCCTTTGTCTTAACTTTTTAAAGGGAAAATTCACTAGGTGATAGACCAATAGAAAACTGGAGGTGTGGTTATCTTCCAGATAGCAATTTAAGTATTTGGTCTATAGAGGGCAGTCTCGTCCCTCTAAACATTCCTATCCAGGAAAGAGTTAACTTTTCCTGGTGGCTATTTTGACGTCATTTAGCTTATCTTTATGGTTATTTATAATTTAAGTTTTCTGTCAGTTCAAAGAGTTTCTTTGGGCTTTCTTCAGACTATGTGTCTGGCAAATTCTGCTATAATTTCTAATTGTCAGGGTCTTACCTGAGTTGGGAGTCTGTAGCGCAGATATGACGCTCACCCTTGCAGATAGCCACAGGCCGAGGTGGTCAGGTAAGAATTCACCTGGCCTGTGGGTCTGTGCACGGGGGCTGTGCAGGATGCAGTACCAAATTCGCAGGACAGGCAAGGACAGAACCAGCAGGATAGTCGAGGGATAGCCGAGGTCAAAGGATGCCAGAGGTAGAATAAACGAGTCACAAGCCGAGGTCAAATACACGAAGCAGAATAAACAGGAACACTGGTACGACACAGGAACAAAGATCAAAGACTTGACAATGATTGCAGGGCGAGGCTGGGTTTAAATACCCTGCTAATGGAGATCAGAGTCAGGTGAGAAGCAGACAAGTCATGGTGCAGCCCCCGGTGTGGTAGCCAAGCCAGAATGAACAAGGCCGGAATCAGAAGTCTCAGGTAAAGCCGCTGTGGCTCAGAGGTAGAGAGCAGGACTGGGATAGACAAGTACCCCGGTTCAAGTCCCCTGTTGGGAATTCCAGGAGCGACCACGTCTTGCCGTCTGTCTCACAGGTGAGTACCCTGACACTAATATGATAGTTATAACTAAGTATGACCCCTAAACTTACAATGGGACGTTATACAATATCGAAAGTAAAATTACATTATTTAATCTTCTCTGTCATAAATGTCTGGGTTTTAGAATTATTATATTCCATTAGCATTTAGACAGTCTGTCCATCCCTCGTTCTCATTTCTTATCAATTTGGTTTGTATATACTAAGCATTCCTTTAGCTCTGGCAAAGTGGTTAGTTTTACATAAGGGATATACATTTTGTGTCTTGTTAGCTTGAGAATAACAAAATGGAGTCTGCTCTGTTCAGAGTGACTCTGACAATATACATTTTAATTTCTATAATAGCACAAAATCTCTGCCGATATAAATACCCTGACAAACTTCCCAAATACCAAAGCCAAGTGCAACAGGTGTGCCTCCCATGTGCCGCTACAGATGTCAATATCATCTGGATAGGCACATGCGAAGTTCTGCATTCCTTCCAGAAGTCGGTCCGCTATCCTTTGAAACGTAGCTGGGGCATTCTTCATCCCAAACGGCATATGCCAAAATTGGTATAGCCAGAATGGGGTGACGAATGCCGACTTAGGGATGGCAGCCGGGTCTAGCGGAATTTGACAATATCCTTTGCACAGGTCCAGGGTAGTTAGGAAGTGCCTGCTGGCCATGCGATTGAGCAATTCATCGATCCGTGGCATAGGGTAGGCATCAGTGATAGTCCAGTCATTCAGTTTTCCGGTAATCAATACAGAAGCGAGTCGTACCATCTCGCTTCGGTGCTAAAACCACCGGAGACGCCCAAGGACTTTGGGAAGCCTCAATAACCCCTAATTCTAGCATTTCTTGGATTTGCTTCCACATGCTAGTTCGTACTTCTGTCGGGATACGGTACGGCAGTTACCGTATGGGGGTCTCCCACTGCGTCTCCACCCGGTGCACTGCGGCGGAGGTGTACCCGGGTAGAACTGAGAACAGCCCACTGTATTCCTGCAGCAGTTGTTTTGCATCTGCATGCTGAGTGGGGTCTAGTTTCTCCCCCAACCCGACCTGTTCTAAGGTACCTTGATTAGCTGCCAACAGGTCGGTTAGGGGAGTCCTTCACTATCATTAGTGGATGGGGCACATATAGCGGCCACGTCCTTGGAGCGCTCAAAGTACGGTTTCATCATGTTCACATGAAAAGTTCGTCTGATCCTTTCATCTGAACATTTGGCTACAATATAGGTGGTGTCGCTAATTCGTTCCACCACTTTAAATAGCCCCTGCCAAGTTGCCTGGAGCTTGTCCTTTTTGGAAGGTCTGAGGGCTAGTACCTTTTGCCAGGTTCCTATCTCGTGCTCCCCGGTCATACCATTGTTTCTGACGTTTCTGGGCCGTCTGCAGGTTCTCCCGAACTGATTCGGTCAGGGCCTGCAAGCGGTCCTGGAACTCCAGCACCTATGGTAAAACTGGTTGCCCTCCCAGTGCTCCCATCTGAGGTCCAGGGGTCCATGGACTTTTCTCCTGTATAGGATTTCGAAGGGGGAGAACCCGGTACACGCCTGGGGCACTTCCCGGTAGGCAAACAGGAGATGAGGTAGAAATTTCTCCCATTGACTGTAGGACTCTGTGAATGCTGTGAGCATTTGCTTAAGCGTGCCGTTGAATCGTTCACAGAGACCGTTAGTCTGGGGGTGGTAGGGGGAGCTCAATGTTTTTTTCCCGCAGCTCTGCCACAACTGTTGAGTTACAGTTGCCGTGAACTGTGTTCCCTGGTCTGAAAGTATTTCCCGGGGGAACCCTACTCGGGAAAAGATCCTGACTAGAGCCTCTGCTACTGTCTCCACCTCAATGTTGGAGAGCACCACAGCCTCAGGGTACCTGGTGGCGTAGTCCACCACCGTGAGGATGTAGCGCTTACCGGAGGAGCTGGGTTTGCTGAGAGGCCCTATCAGGTCTACTGCCACTCTGTAGAATGGTTCTTCTATTATAGGTAGGGATCGTAACTTGACCTTAGGGTGATCCCCCCTTTTCCCTACCCTTTGACATGTGTCACATGTCCTGCAGTAGGTCTGCAAATCTTTTGATGTCCCTGGCCAGAAGAATGTCTGGGTAAGGCGGTCTTTAGTTTTCTTGATACCCAGATGCCCTGCTAGTGGGATATCATGGCTGAGCCTTAGAAGCTCTGCCCTGTATTTACGAGGTACGACTAACTATCTTTTCATAACTTGGGCTGCCCCTTTCCCACTCCCCCTGTGACACTATATAGCATTCCCTTGTCCCAGTGGACGTTCTTGTGGACATTACCTTCCTTAGGGGTACCTACTGGCTTCCTGTAACCTGCTAAGGTGGGATCTGACTGCTGGGCTTGGCCAAAGTCTTGGGGAGTGCCCCAGAAGAGGATAGGGTTAGAGCATGCTACGGGGATTTCCGTTCCTACCTGTGGTTCCTCAGAGTGTGTCGGTCCAGCTCGGCGGGCTTGCGCCCTGGTAGTCACGGGGCAGGCTCCAGAGGGATCGGAGTGAATCAGCTGTGAAGTTAGGCACCTCAAGTCGTTCCCCAACAAAACTTCCGCAGGTAGTCCAGACATAATGCCCACCTCCATCTGCTTGAATCCATTGCCCCAATTTAACTGTACTCGGGCTGTGGGTAACTAGTGGATGGCGCCTTCTGCCACTCTTACTGCAACAGCCTTGTTGGTGCATGCCTTTGCAGATATGGTGTGAGGCTGCACCAAAGTAAGGGTGGCCCCAGAGTCTCGTAGTGCCTCAGCCTCTTTTCCATCTATGGTGACCCATTGTCTGTGGTGCACCCGATTGTCCCCCGCTGCTTGGGCTAGGTTTACCTCATGTAGTACGGCCCATTGCTCCGAATCTAGGTTGTGCTCTTCCAGCGGTTCATGTTGATACTGGTGAGCGGCGGCCCTCGGTGGTTGTGGTGGCTGCTTCCAGTTGCTTCCTCTCCGCTGCGGGCAATGTATCTTGTAGTGCTCTGGTTGATTGCACTGGTGACACACCAATTGTGTTCTCCTATTAAAATTAGGCTGTGTCGTGGGTGGTACCATGTTTGGTCTGGGGTTGGCCACAGGACCTGGCGTTGGAGCGCTGGACCTTACCAGAGGACAGTTTCCACTAGCCTCTCATTTTCTTCCCTCGTGATGCTCGTCTGCCAGCTTGGCCGCTTCCTCGACTGTGGCCGGCTTCCTATCTCTGACCCAGTCCCTGGTGTCTGCAGGTGTGTGGTCAAAGAATTGTTCGAGCAAGAGTAGTTGCAGCACTTCCTCTAGCGTTGTGGCCTGGCAGCCTTGTATCCAGTTTTTGGCTGCCCGATACATCCTAAAGGCCCATTCGGTGTAGGAGTCTCGGCCCCCTTTCCGTAATGCCCGAAACTTTTTCCTGTAAGTCTCTGGGGTCACGGCATACCTGGCTAGCAGAATGTCCTTTACCCTGGCGTAGTCATGTATGGCTGTGTCAGGAACTGCTCGGTACGCCTCTGCTGCTCGGCCTGTGAGCTTGCTGCTTAAAATCGCGGCCCATTGCTCCGATTCCAGACCCTCCATAGCGCATTGACACTCAAAATATTGTAAATATGCGTCAATTTCCATCTCTCCATCCGAAAAACTTTTAAAAGCAGCATAATTAATCTTTCTCCGCTGCCCTCCATTTATAGATCCAGCTAAGGAAGTGGTGTCTCCTTGGTTTAAGCTTGCTGTTGTGCTCTACATTCTGCGCTCACTTGTGCCAGGACTTGCGTCACCATCTCAGGTGTGGGAATTGGCCCATATAGGTTTAGCCTCCACATCACCTTCTGTTGGAATTCTGCTTCCTCCCGGCTGACATTCGCCATGCTGCGGCCAGGTTTGGTCGCCCTCCATTAGTTCTGCTATGAGGGTAGCTTTCTTTTTGTTGCTTGCCACCTGACCTTCGGGCTTCCAGCAGATCCTTTAGCATAGTCCTTTTCAGTTTCTCGTACTACTGGGCCATTCACCAATTGTCTTTATGCGTTCCATTCAATCCCGTCGCTTGCCACCAGTTGTTAAGACCTGCAGTGGTTATGGTACTGCAGTCTTCTATACCTTTCCCAATAGCTGAGCATAAGTGATTATAGCTGCAGCAGGGAGTAGAGGAATAGTGTAGATGAATGCAGCTTTCAAGACGATTCTCCCCAGCAAATAGAATATTCCCCAAACATGAGCCTAGATTTCATGAAGGGTGTAACAGGAATGAAGTTTATTGAAAGTTTATTGAAAGCACACTGGCTTTTATGAGAAATCCTCCTGCAAGAGGACCTCCCACAGCAAACAAAGACAATAACCAATCACCATACAGTTTTACAGTAATACACGCCTTCCCTCTGCCTGGGAGATATTGAGATAAGTTAAGGAATAAATCAATTATCTCCAGGCAGAGGGCACACAATTTTCCCAAAAGTTGGAACACCCCTTTCCACACAAGATATTCCCACAAATTACATACCCCCTGATAGCCCCGATCTGGGGGACAAACATATCCAAATTTCACCCAGATCGGTTCAGGGTTTTTTAAAAAGTATGGAAGTCATCTGTTACCGACCACACACGAGGCGCCTGCCCAAAACAGTTCCGCGACTTCAGCGTGTGCGGTCGGTCAATTCAGAAAAAGGTAAAAATCAAACAAAGTACCAAATGGATCCTCCTGGCTCATAGCCCCTTGTCCGTACAAACAAAACTACCGAATGGCGCCCTCCTGGCTGTTCGGTAACTAAAGGAAGCAGGCGTTCGGTAGTTTCAGCGGTGGTTCGTGAGGTCGAGTGTCCGATTTTAGTTCCAGACACTCCACGGCCAAGTCCCGCTGACTCCCCTCGTGCGAACAAGATGGCCGCCGTTTTCTATTCCAGATGGTGTTCGGCTATACGAACAGCGGCCGCCCAGGGAGCACTTAATGAGTTAATGAGCCAGGAGGGTGGTCGGTGTTCGATAGTTTCAAACTACCGAACCAATATTCAATATCCATGCAGTAAATGGAGGAAAAAGCCAGAATAAAGAAGAAAATATTAAATAAAAGTCTATTTTCTTCACACTTGGGTTGTCTTCTTTTGCAAATTGTATGCTATCATGGGGGTAATTCTCATTCCTGGGCTATCAAAAGCTCTCAAAGGCAACATAACCAACCTGGCAATTTTCAATGTAAAAATATTTGACCCATATATTTGACCATGTAACTTTCAAAAACGCTAAAAAAACCTGTACATGGGGGGTACTGTTATATTCGGGAGACTTTGCTGAACACAAATATTAGTGTTTCAAAACAGTTAAACGTATCACAACAATTATATCATCAGTAAAAGTGTGGTTTGTGTGTGAAGAATGCAAAAAAAGTCACTTTCACTGACAATATCAATATATATATATATATATATATATATATATATATATATATATATATATCAAAATACAGTTAGAATAAAATTCCATATAGATATATTTTTTTTTTACATTTAATTATTGTTTTTACATTTTTTATTTAATTTACTTATTATTTGTGTTTTATAATATATATATATATATATATATATATATATACGTGTGTACTTTAATTATAAGTGTATTTTTATATTAATATATGCATATATTAATATAAAAATATACTTAGTATGACATCATATAAATGATATATAGACACATATTATATAGATATAATATGTCTATATATCAAATATAAATACACATATATAATTCTATTTATTTATTAACATTAACCTTTATTACTTTTTTTTATTTTACACTAGCAGGGAGACTGCCTGTCAGCACAGGCAGTCCCCCTGCAGGCAGACACTTGGACACCTTTTGTGACCATGTTATTGCTTTGTTGAGCAATCACATGGCCCCAGGGGTCCTAATCCACCATGGGGAGACTGCCTGGGCTGCAGGCAGTCTCCCCACACCAGGAATGATGGCGATCGGGTAAATACATTTCTATATAAGAAATTATAGAAATTATTTTCCACAATATAGCTGTTACATTAGTAAACATAATCAATTTACAGTAAAACGAAAAAAAAATTTTTTTAAATAGTAAGACTAAATTAAGCTCCTGAGGCTCGACATGGGGCTTCAAAAGATCACGATCTTTGTTGTCTTATATAATGTCTATTTGTCCAGGGTAACCATAGTTTGACCAAGTTCCTAATACCAATTAAGGGGTTTGATTCCATCCAATGCTGATAGTCCATTTGCTCAGTAATACTATGCCAAGATAATGGGATGGAAGATTTCCAGGCCCTAGCTATGCATATTTTAATGGCAAAAAAAATATGGGTCAGAAGATCTGTCTTGTGAAGGAAAACCAATATTAAAAAGGAAAAGTTGGGGGCTAATTTATTTTATCTCCTTGAAAATAGAGTTAACAAGACCAAGCATTTGGATTTTTACATTATTAAGCCCCTGACATTCCCACCACATATGGTATATAGTGTCCTCCTCATTTCCACATCTCCAACAATTCCTAGAATAGGCAGATTATATTTTATAGAGTCTAGCCGGTACCATATACCATCTATATATTATCTTTAGATGTGTTTCGTAGAGAGAGACACTATGTATACAGCACTTTACTAGGAGTGTAGCTTTAGTCCATTCCAAAAGTGGAAAGGATTCCCCAATATCTCATTCCCATTTAGTAAAGGAGGTAGCATGGGAGTCTTGTTCCATTGCTTTTAGCATTTTAATAAATCTAGAAATCCCTCCCTTTTTATATAATGCTATAAGAGGATTAACATTATGATCCTTGAGTATAGTTCTAGATAATAGAACATTTTTAATCCTTAGATATTGAAAAAGGTTATGTTTTACTCGCATTTGTGTAAATGGGATGGGTTTAGATCCATCCCATAAGTTGGATATCTTCAGTATGCCTAGGTGTATCCAGGGTTGAACATTTATGTTATCCATTGTGTGTTGTAGGACCACTAATGGAACCCCATATAGTAATTTGTCCTCCAATTTTATTTTTTTATTTAAGGTTTTTGAGGTATTAGTCATAGCTATCAATATTCTATTGGAGAAATGCTTGGTGTCCAATTCACCTAGTTTCAAAATACCCATCCAAAAGAGAACAGACAATTTATATCTGGAGCTATCCTCCTGTTCTAGAGTGAGCCATGATTGATTTCCCTGGTCCCTGTCTAGCCACTGTAAAAGGTGAGTTGCCATACCTGCTTCATGGATTTTATCAACATCTGGAAATGCTATTCCTCCCTTCTGATAGGGTATCAAACGCTATCCTAGGTGGTTTGTTTGTCCAAATATATTTAGAAATCAGATTTTGAAAGTGGTTAAGAATACCTTTCGCCACTCTGTAAGGAATCGCCCTAAGATAGTATACAAGTTTGGGTATCAGGAATGCTTTGATCATATTTAATCTTCCTATCCTCCTATCCTCCATTTGTCTACCTGCTGTTGCAAATCTTTTAATAGACTGTCATAGTCCGTTTGTATCATCCTGTCAATATCAAAGGATATTTTAATCCCTAAGTAGCCAATAGTATCCTTTGCCCATAAAAGTCAGAAGATCTTTCTGAGCCTCAGATTGAAAGGATGCTAAGATTTGTGTTTTTTTTCATATTAACCTTGTAGTTAGAAAAACTACTTTAGATAGATATAGCATCCAATACCGATGGGATTGAAACCATCAGATCCGTCAAGATGAGAAGGACATCATCTGCAAAGAGGGAACCTTGATTTCCCCGTTTAGAGACCTGACCCCCTTTACATTAGTAGTGTGTCTGATCAAAGGTGCCAAAGGTTCAATTGTAAGGATATATAACAGGGGAGCCAAAGGGCAGCCCTGTCTAGTACCATTTGTAACCTCAAAGAGGTCAGACTCAACAAGGGAATTAACTATTTTGGCTGTGGAGTTCCTTTATAACAGCATAGATTTATATCTGAACTGTCCTTCTAGGCCAAACTGGCCCATGACAGAGTCAAGGAATCTCCAACTGACTCTGTCAAAGGCCTTCTAAGCATCAAGGGCCATGATAACAGATCCCCATTTATGCTTATTTATTCTATGAACTAAGTTAAATATCCTACGTATGTTATCAGTAGTGCCTCTCCCTCTCACAAATCCAGGCTGGTCAACATCAATCAGTTCTCCAATTACCGCATTAAAACAATTAGACAATATTTGAGAAAATATTTTCATATCTAAATTAATAAGAGATATAGGTCTATAGTTAGCAATGAGTGTTAGATCTTCCCTACTTTGGGTATAGGAATAATTAAAGCCAACAACATCTCATTGGGGAAGGGGGTATCCACAGATACCTTCGTAAACATCTCTAAAAGGATAGGGGACATAAATCTAGAAAAGGTTTTATAGAAAATTGCGGAAAAAACGTTGGGGCCCGGTGCCTTATTCAGTTTTAGGTTATCTATTGCTTTGGTTACTTCGGATAATAGAAATGGGGCATTCAACATTTCCAACTTCCTTTGATTAATTTTTGGAAGTTTAAGATTTCTCAAGAATGTATTCACTTCTTCTCTACTCTTCCCTACCTCCTCTAGATTATATAGAGATCTATAGAATTCCGCGAATACGTTTGCAATGTCATTTGGTGACGTTAAATATTTATCCCCTAGGATGATTTTTTTTTTTAGATTTATCTTTAAGGTTTTCTTGATTTTATTAGAAATATCTTTATGTTATGCTTATTATGGTACCATCTTTGCCTAAGAAATAATATATTTTATTGACCATATCATAAATTCTATCTTTGATAATTTCCCTTAAATTAGCTATTTTTTTCAATTAAGTCTTTGTTCGCCATATTTTTATTTAAACGTTCCTTATTTGCCAATTTCATTCTTAACTCTTGCAAAGATGCTCCCTTCTTCCTTTTAAATGCAGAACCAAGTTTAATCAATAGTCCCCTTCTAAAACTTTTAAAGGTAAACCATACCGTTGCCGTAGAGACTTCCCCATTGACGTTAATAGTCAAAACGTTTTCAATTTCAGATGACAAAAAATCAATGTTACAATCTGATTTCAGAAGGCTTTCATTAAGTCGCCACCTTGTCCTTGGTCTAAGACCATCTTTTAACTTAACTTGATGAATACTGGTGCATGGTCCGACACAACTATAGATCCAATATTGGATTTAAAAATTGATCTTAAGAACCTGGCTTTCACCAGAAACATATCTATTCATTAATAGGTCTGATGGACATGTGAAAAACGTATAGTCTCTCTCATTAGGATTCAAAGTCCTCCAACAATCAAATAGAGAATTCCTATCTAGAAATTCAGAAAAATCGGATACATAGGTATTTACAGATTTGTGATCTCTAGTGTATTTATGACTTTTGTCCCATGTTGGGTCCAATACGCAATTTAAATCTCCCCCAATTATAATGTTGCCACATGCTAGTCCAGGGGTAGGCAACCTACGGCACTAGTGCCATGCATGGCACTCGAGGTGTCTTTGCACGGCACTCAAGGCTGCTAGAGCCAAACAGGCTCTGTCCTATCAGGAGTCCCAGTAAAACTTCACATATCTGCTAATACGAAAAGGTGGTGAAGGACAATCCTCAATTCATGCATTGCAGCACATAGAGTACGTGATCTCAGATCACTTCCTCCCAGCACTTGTGAATGGGAATCCACACTGTAGTAGAGCAGCCTGCAGCTGCTGTTGCAGCTCCTGTCCTTGACCTGTACCTGGCCAGCCTGGTCCCCACTAGAACCCAGGGAAGCCACACACACTGCTAAATATACACAGAAATGCACAATAACCCTCCCCTCATACAAATAATACAAACAGCCCACAAACATACACAGAATCCGCAGAAACGTAACCTGCTCACAATCCACATACATGCACACAACCCCACATGCAGTCTCTCACATGCAATACCCCAAACAGCCCCCACACATACACACACTACCAAAGACACAACGTGACATATCCATCCACAAACACAATTCCACAAGCAGCCCCCATACACAGCCCACATTCATATGTATCATACACGATACCACAAACTACTCCTGTGAACATACACATTATAATAGCTCATATACGCACAAATATTCAGCGATACAAAGCAATTACCGTATAAATAACACAAGCAGAATACGGAAGCATACATACCTCAATTTAAAAAAAATAGGACCGGCACGCTACGGGACATCACAATCCTATATCGGCACAGTGCTGCTAAAAGGTTGCCTACCCCTGTGCTAGTCCATCAACCTTTTCCATGATTTCATCCAAAAAGTTCCCCGGGCAAGAATTTGGTGCATAAATATTGACCAAAGTATAGATAATAACGTCAATTTTTAAAATGAATATCACATATCTTCACATTGGGTCCCCAGTTTGATATATCATTTCTGTTGGAGATTATAATAGCAGTGCCTCTTTTTTTTTACTCCCTTACATATTTGAAGAAAATATTAACGTGAATTTCTTAAACTTCCAGAGTCTCTCTGGAGAGTTGATCCAATGTGTTTCCTGAATAAAGGCAATGTCTATATCGTTTTCATTTAGAAATTTATAGACAGCTCCCCTTTTATGTGGTGAATTCAAACCCTGAACATTCCATGATACCACATTAAGTATCATAGCACCTATTTCCTGATTGCGCCCCAAGTCGAGTCTCAGAAAAAAGAAAAAAAAGAAAAATACACATTTACATAATAAAATACATAAAACATAGAAAGTATTCCAGGTAATCCAGTGGGGAGACTTATATATGTAGCCCCCTGAACAAGACCTGCCTATAATTGCAGGAATCAAGATCCTGGCGAGAGGAGGAAGGCCTCCAAACCCATTAGAAACCAAACAGCATTCCAAATATTCAGCCTGTAATCATAAATCAATCTGTAGATCTATTAGCTTTGTCTAGAATATAGGACCACACTAACCCATAATGCCATATTACAGCGAATTACTGATCTAACTCTACCTAGTGATGCGCGAACAGTTCACCGGGAACCGTTCGCCGGCGAACATAGCTTGTTCGCGGTCGCCCCCTATTCGTCATGGAGGTTGGAGGGTCTGCTGCTGATTGGCTGGAATGTGTCTGCTAACTGTGAGGTACAGGGTCAAAGTTTACTCAATGATGACGAATAGGGGGCAGACCGAACATCGCGCGTGTTAGCGACCGCAAACACGCTATGTTCGCCGGCGAACGGTTCCCGGCAAACTTTTCGGGACATCACTATACTTAACATATTTTTACAACTCTTAGTTATTATAGTACAAATCTCCCTCTCCTGTCCCCTCCCTCAATCGTTGTAATTACAAAATAGAATATAAAATGTGGAACATATTCCAGGGAAGGAAACAAATCCCTTTCCTGGTAGTCCAGTGGGGAGACATATGTACCTGTAACCTCCTGAACAAGACCTGCCTATGATTGCAGAAATGAGGACACTGGCAAGAGGAGAAAGGTCTCCAGATCTCATCAGAAACCAAACAATATTCCAAATATCCAATCTGTGATTAGCAATATAACGTTCAGTAGATCAATTAGTTTTGTCTAGGTTATAGGACCACACTAACCTATAGAACCATGTTACACCGAATTACTAATCTAACTCTGCTCAACATGCCTCTCCAGCTCTTGAGTATGATAATACAAGTCCTCCCTCTCCTTTCCCCTCCCTTGATCATTCTATCTCCAATTTTCCCTGATATCACCCGTAGTCCAGCTCCCCCTACCTTATTGTAATCAAAATCAGCTTTACCTCTTATATATTGTTTTACTTTATACCAAGATCTCTAACCTTATTCAACACATTATTACCCAAGTAACGTCTTAACAGACCATAATTTTATCATACCAAACCAGTTTTATGAAATTGTACTTAGTACCACTTGTGTATGGATGGCTTACTTCCATTTGTATTAATACTAAACAATGTCATATGATACCTATTGTGATCAAGGCTTGTGTTACTACAAAGTACATGTGTAAAATCTCTGTAAAATTCCTTCATGTCAAACTCCATATTTGGAAAAGTGTACTAATATCACATTATACCTATTGTGATCAAAGCTTGTGTTAATGCAAAATATGTGAAAATCTCTATAAAGTTCCTTCATGTCAAACTCCATATTTGAAAAAGTGTAGATCCACTAAATTACAAATGTGCGTTATACCATTCTTATATATACCTAATGTGCCTAGTCCTTTCTCAAATACCCATCATAGACATAATAATATAGAGTTTACCGATATCCTATGTAGTTAACTATGTTCAAAATGGAGGAGAATAGGGAAGAAAAGGCATATTAGCAAGAACTAGTGTAGAATGCCCATATATTATGACGTAATTGCATAACTACCAACATTATGCAAGACTAGCATTGCCTTTGACCATAGCTCATGTCAAGCACCATATATGGAGACAGTGTAAATTGATTAAGTTGCAAGTATTGCTTGATACCCTTATCCATATACATAACACTCTTGCCATTAGCCATAACTCTGCCCATTGGGCATTCGCTAATCTACTCCGTCTACACAGTTAACTATTATGAGTTCAAAAAATAGATTGATCTTCAACAGCGAGACCTTCCTTGCCAAATAGATATTCATTGTCTTGTTCCTGCGGGTGAATAAAATGAGTGTAATAGCCTGGAAAAATTCTAAATTTTATAGAAATGCGTCCATGCTATTAACCATATTTCTAACCAGGTTGGTCAGCTTAGTGAGGTATCTATTGTAGATTCCAAGATTGGATTATTTCTTGGGCAACCAAGGCTTCTTTAAAAAAAATTTGCTGGTTTTGAAAAGATACAAGATTAATCTTCAACAACAGAGGCATCAGTCTTGCCAAATGAATAGTCATTGTCTTGTTCCTGCGGATAAGAAAATTAGTGTAATTGCCTAGAAAAGTTCAAAATTTTTAGAAAAAAAAATGAATCCATGCTATTATCCATGTTTCTAACCAGGAGGATAGTTGTTGATTTGGTCAGCTTAGCAAGATATCTATTGTAGATTCCACAATTGGATTTTTCTTTAAAAAGAAATTGCTGATTTAAAAAAAAAATACAGATAATGCTGTGGGGAATTTATAATTAATTCCATGTTTTCTCAAAATACTGGTCTGGACGGCAAATTTTTTCCTTGCCTGCTGAGTCATCAAAGATAGATCTGAATATAGCTTAATATCTTTAAATTGTAGATCTGTTATAGCATTTTTCTGTGCCAAATGCATGATGAAATTCTTAATATAATTATTAGAAAAACAGCCGATAATGTCCCTAGGTATGTCTGCCGACAAATTCTTTGTTCTGTGTAGCCTGTGGTATCATTCAAATGGGAATTCTCCAAGTGACATTTCAGGAATAAGATTTTGAAAAAAAGATTTAAAAAATTCCAGTTGATCATAGTTGACAGTTTCAGGAACTCCTCTCAATTTTATATTATCTGGTGGATTACCATATAAACTCGAGTATAAGTTGAGTTTTCCAGCACATTTTTTGTGCTGAAAACCCCCAACTCGACTTATACTCGAGTCAATGTCTGCGTTATGGTAATTTACATTGCCATAATACAGACTGGGGGCTGGCAGCGAGCGCTTACCTCTCCTGCAGCTCCTGTCAGCTCCCTCCTCCTCCGGTCCGGTCAGCACCTCTGTCAGCTCCCAGTGTAAGTCTCGGGGTCATAGCGCGGCCGTGAGACTTACAGTGGGAGCTGACAGAGGTGCTGACCGGACCGGCGCGGAGGAGGAGGGAGCTGACAGGAGCTGCGGGAGAGGTAAGTGCTTCCTGCCAGCCCCCCTCCATTGAACTGCTAATGCCACTGGACCACCAGGGAGTGAGATCCCCCCTCCCTGCCATGTATCAAGCAGGGAGGGGGGACGAAAAAAATAATAATAATAAAATAAAATAATATTAAAAATAATTATAAAAAAAGAATAATAATAATATAACAAAAAAATAAAATAATAATACAAAATAATAATAAAAATGCCTACCCCCCACCAAGGTTCTGCAACACATACACAAACACACACTGCATCACACACACTCACATTGCACTCATACACACACACACTGCACTCATGCACACACACTGCACTCATACACACACACACTGCATTCATACACACACACTGCATTCATTATACACACACTGTAAATAAATATTCAATTAATATAATTTTGCTGCTGCATTTCCCACCCTATAGTCTTATACTCGAGTCAATACGTTTTCCCAGTTTTTTGGGGTAAAATTAGGGACCTCGGCTTATAGTCGGGTCGGCTTATATTCGAGTATATACGGTAAGTAACCAATCAGAGTTATGAGTCAAATTACACAGCGTGGGAAAATTCCAAAGAACTTTCCCATGCTGTGTAAAATGACACAGAGCACTCTGGTGGATTTCAAACCAACCAATCAGAGTGCTGTGACAGGTAAATGTAGAGACTTACCTGTCAGTCTCTTCATTTACCTGTCAGAGCACTCTGATTGGATGGCTTAAACCCACCAATCAGTGCTCTGAGCCTAATTGCTGGGCAAGGCTTTATAAGCCTTCCCCCGCCCTGCAGAGCTCAGTCTGTGCGGAGCCCTTGCCAGGTGAACATGGATTATTTTTTTGGGCGCTCGCTTTTTTTTTTTATTATTGCGTTGTTTATTATGGATTTTTATTTGCCCTTTTTTGGGGCTGAAAAAATAAGATTTTAGAAGAAAGAAAACATCAAATGGAAAGTTTATTTTTATTTTTTTACAGGTACTTAGTTAAAAGGTCCCCCCTCATTATTTTTTGGGGGAGGGGGGTTACTAGGGGTTTGTGGACCCCTAGTCACCTGCGGAGGGGGGGGTTATTTTTTTATTTAGGGCCCCAACCCGACGCTCAGGGGTGGGGGCTAGTGGGGAGGACGTTCGGTCCCCCCTAATTAGTATTTAGGGCCCCCACCCACCGCTCAGGGGTGGGGGCCAGGGGAGAGGACATTAGGTCCCCCCTAATTAGTATTTAGGGCCCCCACCCACCGCTCAGGGGTGGGGAGGACATTAGGTCCCCCCAATTAGTATTTAGGGCCCCCAACCACCGCTCAGGGGTGGGGGCCAGGGGGGAGGACATTAGGTCCCCAATAATTAGTATTTAGGGCCTTCACCCACCGCTCTGGGGTGGGGACCAGGGGAAGGACATTAGGTCCCCCCCATTATTTTACTTTAGGGCCCCCACCCACTGCTCAGGGGTGGGGGCCAGGGAGGAGGACATTAGGTCCCCCCCTCATGCTAATTTAGGACCCTCACCCGCTACTCAGGGGTGGGGGCCAGGGGGGCAAAATAAGTCTGCTCACATGCCTCTACTCGCGGTATAGCAAGTATGGGCAAAATTTACTAATACTAAGTAATTTTTACTCAGTATTAGTAAATGTGGCTGAAAGACCAATTTAGGTCTTTCAGCCTTTTGGTAGATAACTCCCTAATAGCGTGGGAATTAGGGAGTTATATACCAAATGGCTGCAAGACAAGTTCTGAAGTTCCGAAGTGGCAAAGTGCCGAAGTTACCTAAATTCCGAAGTGACGAAGTTCTGAAGTGCCGAAGTCCCGAATTTCGGAATGCCAAAACAAACCGAAACATTTTCCCATGCACATGCCTAGTATAGGGTATATAACTTCCTGTCTATCCCTATTTGCCCTATCATGGTTTCTGTATACCCAAGAGTGCGTTCTTGTTGTGCACTTACTCATTTTACAACTTCCTTGATTTCTGTAACCCTGACCTGTGCTTGTATCTCATTTCTGTGTACACCTGTTATCCTTGACATTGGCCTGTCTATGTTTATTCTGTGTCTGCTTGCAAATGTTCTGACTTATTTTCTCTGTGCTAGTCTGGCCACTCAAAGGACCTGTATGCACATTTACCTAGTCTCAAACCTAGGTTTGTGAGTTAGGGTTAGGTCAGTCCTGACAATAGTAGAAGACACATAATTAACTGTAACCACCACTCTCATACTAGAATGAATGAAGCAGGCTATCCTGCAATGTTTTTTTCATTTTTCACTTTTTAATTAATAACACACTTCCAAAAATGGATTTTCCTTCTACAAACACTTAACATAAACATTTTAAAACTGTAAAATGCATAACCTAGTCTCACATGGCACTCTTTGATTTCCAACTCAGAGTTGTTTTAAATGAAACAGACAGATAGCAGCTATATTGCTAGCTAGGTAGACACAGCAATACCTAAAACCTATTCTCACAGTAGGATTAATTACACAGGGAATCTCCTATTTATCATGCAATGTTGTTTTAAGTGCCACCAGCACTAGCTAGTTTAGTATGTAATATGTAAAGAATTGGAAAAACTTATGATCAAAGAAATGAAGATTAAGTGGGAAATTTTTACCTTAGAAAAATACATTTCTCTTCAAATTACCCCCAGGGGTTTAAGATTTGAAAAATTACCCACGTTTGATCAGGAAAACGAGAATTGTATGGGAATCTGGGATGGGGCCCTAGATTCTTTTTCTTTTCACATGATGAGGATTATTATAGATCGTAGGGCTTTGAACCTACATGAACTGGATGGAAACATTAAAAAAAATCCAGGATCAACTAGAACCTTTTTTTTGGTTTAGATTAATTTGAAAATATTACCAAAATTATGATTAAGAAAATTAATGATATTGAAACATCAATAATTAAAATTAAAAAATGAAAACTTGAAAGAGATCAGGAAGATTATAAAACAGGAAACATTAGGCCCCATAAAAAGAGAAATTTGAAAGAACAAACCAAAAGAGACTCAAATGTGAATAAGAGGAATGAGGGTAATAGAAGAAAAGAACCCTTTATAAGGGAGAAAAGAAAAGACTGAGGAAAGTAGACGGAGTTATCAATCACAATACAGAAATTGAGAGGGAATGAGTAAACCGGAGGAAAGAGAGTGGACAGAAGTAAAATATAAAAAGGGGTATAGGAAGGATAGGAAAAATGAGGAGTATGAACCTAGAACCCCGAAAGTCGACCTCTCGAATAGGTTCAATAGATTGAGAAATTTGGACAATGAGGAGCTTTTTTTAGGCCAAGGCACAAAGGCAAATGGAGAGAAAAGGGAGATTGTATACCCCCCGTGAAAAGAAGCAGATAATTAGAAGAGGGGGAATTAGACAACACCAAGGAGGAGAAAATGAAAGAAAAGAGAGAAGAAAGGAGTTGGAGAAGGTAGAATATAAAGTGAAAGAAGGAGGTTTGAGAATTTTTAATTTAGCAAAGAAGGTTTTGACCAATTCACATACCCAGATTTTAAATAAAGGGTTTAAATTTGCACCTAGCTGTGCGGTTGATAAATTTTTATTGATCTTAAAAAATAGATTTACGAGAAAATGATGTCTTAGGAACTTTTTTAGTACTATGCCCCTGAAAAATATTGATAACGTGGAAGATGATTTTAAACATACCCTTTTAAAAAATAAATCATCTTTTTATCCGTTTAATTTTAAAACTGATTCTATTAAAACGTTTGAGAGATCGTGTTTAAAAGAAATTAAAAAAAATAAACCTTTAAACAAATATCAAAATAACCTTACAAAAGAGGAAAGGGAGGCACTTAAAGTTTTACAGAAAGATACAAGTATAGTGGTTAAACCTGCGGATAAAGGAGGTGGAGTAATTATTTGGGAAAAAGAGAGTTATATAGAAGAAATTTATAGGCAATTAAAAGATTTAAGTACATATCAAGAGCTCAAAAAGAACCCCCTTAAAGACATAACAGAATTATATCAGACCTTTTTAAATAAAGGATTTGAGGATGGTATTCTAAATATAAAAGAACTTGAATTCTTGAATGTTAAGTTTCCAAAAATTCCTGTTTTTTATGTACTCCCAAAAGTACATAAGGATGTAGATAATCTACCAGGAAGACCTATAGTCTCCAGGATAGGGTCTCTTTTAGCTCCACTTTCAAAATATATAGATCAGTTTCTACAAGATCCTGTTAAAAAAAATGCAAAGCATACCTTAAAGATACAATAAGTCTTTTAAATATTTTGGAGAATTTACAGTGGGAAGAAAATTATATAATGGCTACTGCAGATGTTAGCAGCGTATATACTAATATTGACCATGGTAAGGGATGTGAAGCTGCTACATACTTCCTTAAACAGTTTAGTGATCTGTCTGACATTCAAATAAAGTTTATTATAGAAGGAATTAATATAATACTCCAAAATATTTTTTTTTGTTCAAAAATAAATTTTACTTACAAATCAAGGGCACGGCCATGGGAACCAGATTTGCCCCAAGTTACGCCAATCTTTTTATGTCGTATTGGGAAGATTCTTTCATTTACAAGGATGAACAAATTGGGGCAAATCTGGTTCTCTACAAACGTTATATCGATGACGTGTTTTTAATATGGAAAGGCAGCGAGGGATCTCTTAAAATACTTTTTAATAACCTGAATAAAAATGAGTGGAATATTACCCTCACACATGACATTAGCAGCCAGAATATTAATTTTTTTGATCTAACAATTTATGTAGAAGATCAGAAGATTAAAAGTAAAACTTATTTTAAGGCTGTCGATGTTAATAGTTTCATTGACTGTGAAAGTTGCCATTTTAGACCGTGGCTGGAAAATATTCCAAAGGGACAGATGCTGAGCGTCAGAAGGAACTGTACTGAAAATAAAGAGTTCATACAGCAGGCAGAAAGACTAATGGAACAATTTGAAGAAAATGGTTATAAGAGCACTTCCTTAGAAAAAACATTTAAGGAAGTTAAAATGATTGATAGACAGTCACTTTTACAATATAAAAATAAAAACTTGACTCAGAGTGGAGATGAGGAAGTACCCCTGATTTTTAATTTTAGTACTCATAACAGAAATTTGAGGAAAATAATTAATAATAATTGGCATATCTTAAAAACTGATGATAAGTTGACCCATTTTATTAAAGACAAGCCAACAATTATTTTTAGGGGGGCGAGGAATCTTAAACAAGTTTTAACTAAAAGTTTTTTGGACGTTGATAAGAAAGATAACAATAATTTTTTTAAAACAACAAAAAGGTTTTTATTATTATGGGGAATGTAGCGGTTGCAAAATAAGAAAAGGGAAATGCAGAAAGATTTCCACATTTTCATCAAACACTACAAAAAAAGAATACGATATTAAATTGTTTATATCATGTAATAGTAAAGGTGTTATTTATATGTTAACTTGCACATGTGGACTGCAATATATAGGCAGAACTTCCCGTAGCCTTAAAATTAGGATTAGGGAACACATTTATAACATTAATCGCCAATTTATTAACCATAGTGTTTCCAAACATTTTATTGAACACCATAATAGTGATCCTAAAGATTTAGATTTTGTAGCAATTAAAAAGGTTGACATGCATTGGAGAGGGGGAGATAAAGATAATTTACTCAATAGAACTGAAATGATGTGGATTTGTAATATGGACACTTTAATGCCACACGGTTTAAATGTAGATTTTGAGATTACCCCATATTTATAATTCAATTTTTAGCCTCTTTTCCCCCTCTATTTATATATATATATATATATATATATATATATATATAAAAATAATTTTTAAATATATTTTTTATGATGCCGATATTTTTATATAAGTACTTCTATTATAACTATTTTATAAATATGAAAAATATAAAATTTTTATATATATATTTTTTTATATATATTGTATATATTTTTCTGGGTTGATCTCAATTTTCATTTTATGTATATTTGGTCTAGTAGTTTAACCCCTTAAGGACCAAACTTCTAGAATAAAAGGGAATCATAACATGTCACACATGTCATGTGTCCTTAAGGGGTTAAATTGTAACTAAAATGTAAAATATGAGTGTTAATTGATGTTCCATTTTTCTCTCCTCAACATATATGGTACATTTCTGTTTTTTATACTTGTGTATTTTATGTTGTGTAATTTAAATTCATAATGCATTGCACAAACAGTGGTTGCTTTTAGAATATATGGCAATATAGTAATGCTAATGCGATATATCTCTTTTATATGTTACAATAATTTTTGCCCCATTTGGACCGGGGCAGAAGGTCCTGCCCCGAAACGTACGTCACGACGTCAGTGTGAAGAGAGTGCCGCGACATCATATGCAGGGGACGCTCCAATCAAGGATGCGACCGGAAACCGGAACAAGGAAGAAACTGAAGTCGGGTGGACGAAAAGAGCGCCAAAAGAGGGCATTTAAATGAACGGTAAAGAAGAAGAAAAATGAACTCTGGATAAAGGCTACGTGCCAAAACGCGTTGAGTTATTTATGTCCAGAGGACTTTTAATATTTGTTTGTTTTTATACACTTATGTCTAGCTACCCATAGTGTGTTAAATAAATCTTTTGTTTCATCACCTCTTGCATCCTCATTGAGACAATAAGGATAAAGGACCACAGAGGGGAACAAGCTTGGAGTCTGGGTGTACTAACGCTGAGCTGATATGCTGTTAGTCTGAGCCAGCTTGTATAAGTGGCTCATGACCATGTTTTACCATCTGCAGATTTAACATTTATTGAGCTGCTACGTTATTACCCTATATACTTTTTATTCTTGCTTTTAGGTCTACAAGAGTGATTTTTTCATGTGCAATAAGGGTAACGTTTTATAGAGTGCTCTCACCACCCATGTTTTTTTGTAATACAGCAGTAAGGTAAACCTAGTCTCACATGAATATCAATGACAAGCACTATCACTGCTATGGCTTTGCTTTGAAGTAAGTATATTCTTTAACTTCTCCCTTCGAACTCTTTCTTAGTCATTTGACACTTTATCTGTAAATACAAATAACATTGACTGGCTGTCCCCTGTACATCAATTATCCTGTGCTTCCTATTTCTTGATTGGGCAGAAAATATAGCCCACATAACGAGGTAGACCCAGGGGTTCATCATGGCAAATAATGCTGCTTATTCCATCCGTCTTTTTTCTGCTGCCAGGAATGGCACTCTGAATAAAAAAAAACAAACTCACAAGCTTGTGTTGTGCAACTTGTTTGTTCCATGAATTTGGCACATGGTGGTTTAGAAGTTGGAATATTGGTCTATTACAAAATTGGCACAAATTCGGATAAATTGCAGTTCACCAAAAAAAGAGTGGTAAAATCTAGTGTCATTCAGAAATGCTTTAACTATCAAAAAGCGTTATAATTTTGTACCCCTGGAGAACTAGATTCTGAAAGTACAACTGTGTAAATAGTTTTTTACAATCTATTGTATTTAGTCCTCTATGCGTTTAATGCCTTTTTCTGTCCAAACAATTTATTTGATATTAAGGTGTGTAATGAACTGCAAAATATTTTCCCAGCTCAAAACTGTATTACAGGAAACTGACAAAATAAAGTATTTTTCAACTACAGCTAAAGTGTTATTTTATCATAACTGTGAATGCTGCAACACTTCATCATAAGTGGCTTTTTTATCTTTTTGAACCATATCAAGAGTTTTATATTGCAGTCACACTAGTGTTAAAGAGAAGAAAGCATTTTTTTATTAAAGAAATTTTTTTGCTGTTTCCTTTAGTCTGCTTCATAAAATGAGTTTGATTTACTAACCAGTGTAATTACCACGATATAAGGAAATGAGCAGGCCATTGTTTAATTTGGTCTGACCACATTTTGCAGTCAGGAGTTCAAAACATGCAGCCTATTAAACTTTAATTTAATGACTAGATTTATGGTATCCTTCTATAAGTACGTGCCCCATATATGCTGGGGGTTCCTGGAACCACCTATTAAGCACTGCAGATAAGCAAAAAACCCAGGACTCTATATTAACTGGAGAGGACTCACACAACATCTGAGTAGAGATGTCGCGAACCTAAAATTTTCCGTTCGCGAACGGCGAACGCGAATTTCCGCAAATGTTTGCGAATGGGCGAACCGGGCGAACTGCCATAGACTTCAATAGGCAGGCGAATTTTAAAACCCACAGGGACTCTTTCTGGCCACAATAGTGATGGAAAATTTGTTTCAAGGGGACTAACACCTGGACTGTGGCATGCCGGAGGGGGATCCATGGCAAAACTCCCATGGAAAATTCCATGGAGTCTGGTTTTAATCCATAAAGGGCATAAATCACCTAACATTCCTAAATTGTTTGGAATAACGTGCTTTAAAACATCAGATATGATGTTGTATCGATCAGGTAGTGTAAGGGTTACGCCCGCTTCACAGTGACAGACCAATCTCCCCATTTAACGCACCGCAAACAACCGCAAACAGTCCATTTGCACAACCGCAAACTCCCCATTTGCACAAGGTTGGATACCAAGCTAGCCATGTCCCGTTCCTTGTCCTCACTGATGTCATTGAACGTCTTTTCCTCCACCCAGCCACGTACAACACCAAGGGTCCCCGAAAAGGTGACAACAAGCTCCCTGGGACGCCTGCTGTGTTTGGTCTTCCACCTCCTCAAAGCCACCTTCCTCCTCTGACTCCTCTTCTTCAGACTCCTCTCTCTGCATTGCCTCTCTCTGCGTTATTTCAAGGTGTGTTAAGTAGTACTATTCTTATAAGTTTAATCCCTGTTATGTCCCCTATCAGGGGACGTGTATATGGCATCGATTTTGGGAACCGGGAGATGGAAAAAGATGCTTGGTTGGTCCTCCTACTTCAAATTTGGGGCACTGCGCCTGTAATCTAATGGGCCACCAGATAGGAGTGCTGTGTTAAGTAGTACTATTCTTATCAGTTTAATCCCTGTTACGTCCCATATCAGGGGACGTGTATATGGCATCGATTTTAGGAACCGGGAGATGGAAAAAGATGCTTGGTCGGTCCTCCTACTTCAAATTTGGGGCACTGCGCGTGCAATCTAATGTGCCACCAGATAGGAGTAGTGTGTTAAGTAGTACTATTCTTATCAGTTTAATCCCTGTTACGTCCCCCTCATCAGGCCTTTTTTAGTCGAATGTATTGCCTACTGTCAGTCCCTTCGGGATCCATCCCTCATTCATCTTAATAAAGGTGAGGTAATCTAGACTTTTTTGACCTAGGTGACTTCTCTTCTCAGTGACAATACCTCCTGCTGCACTGAAGGTCCTTTCTGACAGGACACTTGAAGCGGGGCAGGCCAGAAGTTCTATCGCAAATTGGGATAGCTCAGGCCACAGGTCAAGCCTGCACACCTAGTAGTCAAGGGGTTCATCGCTCCTCAGAGTGTCAATATCTGCAGTTAAGGCAAGGTAGTCTGCAACCTGTTGGTTGAGTCATTCTCTAAGGGTGGACCCCAAAGGGCTGTGGCGATGCGTAGGACTTTAAAAGCTCTGCATGTCCTCCATCAACAACACGTCTGTAAAGCGTTTGTCCTTGCCGGTGTGGTAGTGGGAGGAGGAGGATTACTTTCACCTCTTCCCCTGTTAGATTCCCGTTGTGCTGTGATATCACCCTTATACGCTGTGTAAAGCATACTTTTTGATTTATTTTGGAACTGCTGCATCCTTTCCGACTTGCGTTGTTCGGTAACATTTAAGGCACTTTCTGCTTATACCGGGGCTCTAGTAGCGTGGACACCCAGTACAGGTCGTTCTCCTTCAGCCTTTTTATACAAGGGTCCCTCAACAGGCACGACAGCATGAAAGACTTGCACAAGGTTGGATGCCAAGCTACTCATGTCCCGTTCCTCGTCCTCAGTGATCTCACTGAAGGTATGTTCTTCCCCCCAGCCACGTACAACACCACGGGTACCAGATAGATGACAACGAGCACCCTGGGATGCCTGTTGTGGTTGGTCTTCCTCCTCCTCCTCAAAGCCACATTCCTCCTCTGACTCCTCTTCCTCACAATCCTCTTCCAGCTTTGCCGCAGGTCCAGCAAGTGATCCTGATAAGGCTGTTTCTGGTGGTGATGGTGACCACAACTCTTCCTCTTCCTCTTCACGCTCATCTACGGCCTGATCCAGCACTCTTCGCAGGGCACGCTCCAGGAAGAAAACAAATGGTATGATATCGCTGATGGTGCCTTCGGTGCGACTGACTAGGTTTGTAACCTCCTCATAAGAAAGCATGAGCCTACAGGCATTGCGCATGAGCGTCCAGTAACGTGGCAAAAAAATTCCCAGCTCTGCAGAGGATGTCCTAGCACCCCGGTCATACAAATAGTCGTTAACGGCTTTTTTTTGTTGGAGCAGGTGGTCAAACATTAGGAGTGTTGAATTCCAATGTGTCGCAAATCAAGCGCCTCACTGGCATGTTGTTTCGCCGCTGGATATCTGAAAAGTGCGCCATGGCCGTGTAGGAACGCCTGAAATGGCGCACACCTTCCTGGCCTGCTTCAGGACGTCCTGTAAGCCTGGGTACTTATGCACAAAGCGTTGTACGATCAGATTACACACATGTGCCATGCATGGCCCATGTGTCAACTTGCCCAAATTCAATGCCGCCAACAAATTTCTTCCGTTGTCACAAACCACTTTGCCGATCTCCAGTTGGTGCGGAGTCAGCCACTGATCCACCGGTGCGTTCAGGGCGGACAGGAGTGCTGGTCCGGTGTAACTCTCTGCTTTTCAGGCAAGTCATCCCCAAGACGGCGTGACACTGCCATATCCAGGATGTGGAATAGTACCTGGGGAGCTGGTGGGGTGCCGTTGATGTGGAGCAAGACGCAGCAGCAGAAGAGGACTCAGTCGAGGAGGTTATGGAAGAGGATGGAGTAGGAGGAGTAGAGGAGGTAGCAGCAGGCCTGCCTGCAAGTCGTGGCGGTCTCACAAACTCCTCTGCAGAGCCACGCATTCCATGCTTGGCAGCCGTCAGCAGGTTTACCCAATGCGCAGTGTAGGTGATATATCTGCCCTGACCATGCTTTGCAGACCAGGTATCAGTGGTCAGATGGACCCTTGCCCCAACATTGTGTGCTAGACATGCCGTTACTTCCTTTTGCACAATAGAGTGCAGGTTGGGGATTGCCTTTTGTGCAAAGAAATTTCGTCCGGGTACCTTCCACTGCGGTGTCCCAATAGCTACAAATTTTTGGAACGCCTCAGACTCCACCAGCTTGTATGGTAAAAGCTGGCAGGCTAAGAGTTCAGACAAGCCAGCTGTCAGATGCCGGGCAAGGTGACTTTGTGACATTGGCTTCTTACGCTCAAACATGTCCTTGACAGCCACCTGACTGTGGGCAGATGAGCAGGAACTGCTCAAGGCGAGAGACGGAGTGGCGGATGATTGAGAGGGGGCAAGGAGGACAGCAGTGGTTGACGTGGCTGAAGATGCTGGACCAGGAGGAGGATGGCGGCTTTGAGTTTGTGTGCTGCTTGTACTCATGTGTTGATCCCATAGGTGTTTGTGATGTGCGATCATGTGCCTTCGCAAAGCAGTTGTACCTAGGTTGGTGTTGGACTTCCCACGACTCGGTTTCTTTTGGCACAGGTTGCAAATGGCATCGCTGTTGTCAGAGGCAGACACACAAAAAAAATGCCACACTGCTGAGCTCTGCAATGACGGCATTCTGGTGGTGGCAACAGCATGCATTGATTGGTGTGCTGTCTGGCTGACCCCGGGTGCTGATGCATGCTGTCTGACTGTGCCACTAGCTCCTTGCGACGACCTCCCCCTGCTTCCAACTCGTCTCCTCCTCCTCTCTGTCTCCCCATCTGAACTTTCCCCCTGTTCTTCTTCTCTTCTAGCGGGCACCCACGTGACATCCACGGACGCATCGTCATCATCAACCGCTTCACTTGTATCTGACAACTCAGCAAAGGAAGCAGCAGCGAGTACAACATCATCATCATCACACCGTACATGTGTAATGCTGCCTGTCTGAGACATATCCCTGTTATCTACATCCTCTGGCAATAATGGTTGCGCATCACTCATTTCTTCCAACTGATGTGTAAATAACTCCTCTGACAGATCAAGTGAAGCGGCTGTGGTGCTAGTGTTGGTGGTGGTGGCAGGCGGGCGAGTGGTAACTTGAGAGGTGCCCGAAGCTAAGCTGGAGGAGAATGGTGCGTCAAGGTTCTGAGCAGCAGCTGTAGAAGATTGGGTGTCCTGTATTAGCCAGTCAACTATGTCCTCAGAACTTTTCAAGTTCAGGGTACGTGGCCTCTGAACACTGGGCATTATCCAAAGAACTTGCCCACGTGTGTAAAATGACACAGAGCACTGTGATTGGTGGGCTTGGAATCTAACCAATCAGAGTGTTCTGTGTCATTTTACACAGCGGTAGGGGGTAACTTTTTTGGGGGTGGGGGTGGGTGACTAGGGGCTTGGGGACCCCTAGTTACCTTTGATTGGTGGTGGATTTTTATTTAGGGCCCCCACCCACCACTCAGGGGTGGGGGCTGGGGGGGACAGTAGGCCCCCCCTTATTGTTTTTTTATGGCCCCCACCCACTGCTCAGGGGTGGGGGCCAGGGGGAGGACAGTAGGCCCCCTCATTATTTTTATGGCCCCCACCCAACGCGCAGGGGTGGGGGCCGGGGGGAGGACAGTAGGTCTCCCCCCTCATTATTTTTATGGCCCCCACCCACCGCGCAGTGGTGGGGGTGGGGGGAGGACAGTAGGTCCTTCCCCATTGTGATTTATGGCCCCCACCCACTGTGCAGGGGTGGGGGCCGGGGGGAAGACAATAGGTTCCACCCCTCATTGTTTTTATGGCCCACACCCACCATGCAGGGGTGGGGGCGGGGGGAGGACAGTAGGTCCCCCCGCAGTGTGTATCATGGTCCCTGAGGACAGGTGTCAACCCTTATCTGCCAAGTGACCCTATGTAGGGGGAACAGTCCCTATTCTGCTCTGTGTCAGTGTGTATCAGGGATCCTTAGGATAGGTGTCAATCCATATCTGCCAAGTGACCCTATGTAGGGGGAACAGTCCCTATTCTTCTCTGTGTCAGTGTGTATCAGGGATCCTTAAGATAGGTGTCAATCCATATCTGCCAAGTGACCCTATGTAGGGGGAACAGTCCCTATTCTGCTCTGTGTTAGTGTGTATCAGGGTCTCTGAGGACAGGTGTCAATCCATATGTCTAGGTGTCAATATATATATATATATATATATATATATAGTTTACATTATGGTAGTTTTGTGATAGATGTCTAGATTGTTATATGTATATTACTAATTTTATTTATGTTCTTTTTTTTAAGTTGCCAGGGTTATTTTTGTACTTTATTTTCAATGTTATATATTGTTTTCCTCTTGCATCTAAAGTTTTTTGTCTTTTATAGAAATGTTTAAAATGTATTCCTTCATTGAGAACTTAAAAGACTCAGTTTAATTATAGTGGCAGAAGTCAAGAATGTATACCCCCACTGAGTAGGAATAACAATGCAGAAGTGGTTAAGATGAATATGCCAATTTATTATGCTGTTAAACGTGGTATATACATAAAAAATCCTAAGCTCTGAAGTGTTAGATTTTGTAAAACTGTTCTACTTTTATGCAGTGTGTGATGAATCTGATACAGCAGTGTGCACTTGCACCGAGTACACTTCTAAACACACTTAAAATCAACAATCCATTTTATATATACCGTATATACTCGAGTATAAGACGAGTTTTTCAGCACATTTTTTGTGCTGAAAAACTCCCACTCGTCTTATACTCGAGTGAGTGTCTGTATTATTGCCATAATACAGACTGGGGGAGAGGGGGGCTGGCAGAGCTGTAACTTACCTTCACCGCAGCTCCTGTCAGCTCCCTTCTCTCTCCTCCGTCCGTGCAGCTCCCAGGTCGGCTTCCTCTGCAACTCTCGCGAGAGCCGCGGGGTCAGAGCGTTGCCACGGGTTACCGTGGCAACGCTCCGCGCGGCCGCGAGAGTTGCAGAGGAAGCTGACCTGGGAGCTGCACGGACGGAGGAGAGAGAAGGGAGCTGACAGGAGCTGCGGTGAAGGTAAGTTACAGCTTCCTGACAGCCCCCTCCTACAGCCCATCCACTGGACCACCAGGGAGTGAGAGCCCCCCCTCCCTGGCCAGCTAACAGGCAGGGAGGGGGGACGAAAAAATAAAAATATTAAGAAAACAAATAATAAGAAAAAAAAATATTAAAATAATAATAACAAACAAAAATAATACAATTAATAATAAAATAAAAAAATAATTACCTAAAAAAAAATTAAAAAAAATATTACGATAATAATTAAATAATAATTAATAAAATGCCCAACCCCCACAAATGCTCTGCGCACACACACACACACACACACACACTGCATTCATACACACACTGCACTGCATTCATTATATACACACACTGCATTCATACACACTGCACTCATACACACACACTGCACTCATACACACACACTGCACTCATACACACACACTGCACTCATACACACACACTGCACTCACACATACACACTGCATTCATCATTCATTATATACACACACTGCACTGCATTCATTATATACACACACTGCATTCATACACACTGCACTCATACACACACTGCACTCATACACACACTGCACTCATACACACACTGCACTCATATACACACACTGCACTGCATTCATTATACACACTCATATACACACTGCACTCATATACACACACTACACTCATACACACACTGCATACACACTGCACTCATACACACACTGCACTGCATTCATTATACACACACTGCATGCATACACACACTGCATTCATACACACACTGCATTCATACACACACTGCACTCATATACACACACTGCACTCATATACACACACTGCACTCATATACACACACTGCACTCATATACACACACTGCACTCCATTCATTATATACACACTGCACTCATACACACTGCATACACACACTGCATACACACACTGCATACACACACACTGCATATATACACACTGCATTCATATACACACTGCATTCATATACACACGCTGTAAATAAATATTCAGTTAATATAATTTTTTTAGGATCTAATTTTATTTAGAAATTGACCAGTAGCTGCTTCATTTCCCACCCTAGTCTTATACTCGAGTCAATACGTTTTCCCAATTTTTGGGGGTAAAATTAGGGGCCTCGGCTTATATTCGGGTCGGCTTATACTCGAGTATATACGGTATATATATATAAACAGGTACAATTTGTATCTTGTAATACCTTTTTATTGGACTAACAGAATTTTTTAATGACACGCTTTTGGAGAACCTCCCTTTCTCAAGTCTGAAGCATTTCTGAGCAAGACAACACATAGAAATCAAAGCTGAGTTGGTATTATGGGTGTAAGAGCATTATGTTAAAGCAACATGAGTGCAGATAAGGTGGCAGTATAGGCTTTCTGCTTTTACCCCACTGTTCCTTTAAAACTCTGCCCACCCCACCTTCCCTCTCTTTTCCATAATTTGAAATTCATTCAATTCACCTTTTCAAATCATTCTCTGCTAACATTGCGGTTATTTATCATCCCCCTGGTTCCCCTCTCCTCTTCCTTGACCACTTTGCTGCCTGGCTAACTTACTTCTGCTCTTCTTATATTCAATCCCTAATTCTTGGGGACTTCAATATTCCCATTAACCCACTTTTGACAAACACATTTGAAAAGCTAATAATAATAATTGGAGGTAAATATAAGCAGAGAGAATTATCAACATTATTCAAAACCAAAAATGTATATTGACTGTGACAAACTGCCCTGCAACTCTGTTATTTTCCTTAAGCCCAAGTTGTTTTCCCCTTGGTTCAGTATTTCTATCTACTGAATGCAGACCACCCCCTGGCTCATTATCTTCAAAGCAACCACAAACTTAAGTGCTCTACCTGGGTGGCCGCCATTCGTATAACTGAAGGAAATGTGCTCTGGAAAATGGCGGCCATCTTGTATCCCGAACGGAGGCAGCAGTACTTGGTCGTCGAGTTTCTTGGTCGCGAACACCAGAGAAGCCCGAGAAGCAGCACTTAGATGTAGCAACCAAGCTATATTAGCCAAGCTAATGACCACAACCCTTATATAACTCCTAAATTCACCACCCACTAGGCATGTTTAACACCTGGTTAGGCCTTTGCTTATTAGCAAACAATAGCTATTTAACCAACAATCAATAGCAAGCACCTAGCTAATAAAATCAAATGCCTTACCAATTACCAACAGGAAATCAAACCTTGTGCAACCAGTAACCTTTTCCTATGGATAAATCTTACCTGTAACAGTAAAAAAGAAAACTCTTAGCAAAATCTTAGACAGTTGAAGATTCTGTAAAACTCTCCAGAATATCTCCAATGACACACTTAGAAGCAGCACTTAGATCTAGCAACCAAGCTATATTAGCCAAGCTAATTACCACATCCCTTATATAACTCCAAAAATCAACACCCACTAGGAATGTTTAACAACTGGGTAGGCCTATGATTATTTGCAAACAATAGCTAATTAACCAACAATCAATGTCAAGCACCTAGGGCTGGACCACCAGTGAAAGATGCTAGAGCCCCAGGGCTCACCTAAAAATAAAAAATAAAAAATAATAAGGTGCAATGTGTGGGGAGGCTAAATAGGGAAATAAAGCCTCCCATGCATACAATGTAACTCAAAACAGTCATCCTGTCACTCCACCTCACACACAACCACCATATCACATAACCCCTCATACACACAATCAGTCAACCTGTCACATCACCTCCTCCCCAACACAAATAGAGTCACCCTATCACATCATACTATACTCTCTCCACACTTACCCCCCACACACACTCACATCACACAGTCACCTTGTCACACTCACTTTGTTACTGTCACCATAATACAATCACTCTGTCACAACTACCCTGCCACACTCACCCTCATAAACACAGGAATAGGCAGCACTCCACAGACAACAGAGCCACACCATAAACACAATGCACACAACAAGACCACAAGCAGTGTCCCCATGCACACAAAACATTGCAAGTGGCTTCTTCCACACAAACAATAACATACACAAATATACAAAGACACACACAGACACATATACGCATAGCAATTGCAGTCATGGATACACATACACACATATATATACTTACAGATGCACAAGGATATCCACTGCTAGATGCATACTCTCAGGTATATACATGCTACTACAGTACCAGATATTCACACACTGGTACCAACACAAACTGACAGACACATGCTGTGATTGTGTGACTGTATCTATCAATGTATGTGTGTGCATGTGTGTTATTGTGTTTTTGTGCATATCAAGGTGGGCATGTGTGTATTGAGTGTATAGATTGCAACAAAGCTGCAATGTGAGGGTGATATGGTATGGGTAATGTAACATAATAATACAATATACAAATACATTATATATATATATATATATATATATATATATATATACACACACAACTGGGAACTGTGTGCATATTGGACAATGTATGGGTGAGAGCATTTTAGACTATATGAGGAGAAAAGTCTATGTTGAAGATTGAGAAATGTTATTTATGTACAACTCTGTAACCTTATTAATTGGTAAATGTCGAAAAAAAAAAGTTTTGCATTTTTGTTTCACCTAAATAATGAGCTCACTAGACATACATTTAAAGATTACTTTCTAAAACACACACAATTCTCGGATTTTGATTTTTGTTTTTCTGCAAACCACTTGAAAGTAAAGGTAGTAATGAGGAGCAGGAAAATGCAGGAAATTTAAATAACAATTTTTCATCAGTAAATATTGAGGAGGAACCTATGGAAACAGATATGCAAACAATTGATGCAAAAAAAACCTTGCAGAAATATTGTGATCAGGTGAGTCAAGACCAGGGGCTGCAGCAACTAAAGAGAGATAATGTACACAAAGCCACATGGCCTGATGGTATTTCAGGATTAGTTTCTTTCAGCAATTCTACTGGAGGCATGGAGAAAGACAGATATGGTTCCTACATTCAACATGGTTCAAAATCTTTACCTGGATATTATAGACAGCTTAACTGCTGTGGCTGAGAAAGTACTTGAGGGGTTATAAGGAATACATTTCAAGAATTAATTGGGAAGAACATTGTTAAAAGTTAGCATGGTTTTATGAAACATAGATCATGTTAAACTAACTTAACTGCATTCTACAAAGGAGTTAGTAGAAGTATAGATCAGAGTGCTGCATTGGATGTGACCTACTTGGATTTTGCCAAGGCATTTTTTACAGTTCCACACAATAGGTTAGTGTTCAAACTTAAAGAAACTGGTCTACTTGAAAATTATTCTTCTTGGATAGACCATTAGTTTAAATATAGTGTCTTGTTTTATTGCATTTTTTGTGAAACCCTTTTACCCTAATCCAATCTTGCTGTGGTATCCGTGGTGTGGGAGAAGTACCTTACTACCAGATATCAGTGGAGATAGCGTGAACAAGCTTATTATTCAAAGCTTTCATAGTTAGAGCCTGCTTCCTAAGGCTTTACAGCAGTTACTAAGGCCAGTAAGGTATTGTGATTAATAAAAAATGGACATTCATTCTAAGAATAAAATATTATTTTGTAAATCAATAATAAGACCAAAGCTTGAATGTGCTGTGCAATTTTAGGCACCTGTTATAAATAAGAATATTATGGCACTAGAAAAATTACAAAATGAATAAAAGGAATGGAGCATTACAGTTATGAAGAAAGGTCAACAAATTTAAATATGTTTAGTTTAGAAAAACGGCACCTCAGAGGGGATATTATAGCATTACACAAATATATTCTGGGCCAATACAAGCCATTATCTGGAAATCTGTTCATAACCAGTACTTTACATAAGATACAAGGTCATGCATTTAGACTGGAAGAAAGAAGATATAGTCTAAGGCAAAGCAAAGGGTTTTACAGTATGAATAATAATAATAATGTCAAATTCTCTGCCTGAAGAAGTGGTTTTATCAGTCAGTACAAATGTTTAAACAGCAACTATATGAATACCTGAAAAAAGATAAGGTTATATCAGGGATATCATTTTTAATGTGGGGATAACAGCTTCTTTATCCAAGGAGTGATCTGATTGCCATTCTGGGGTCAGGAAGGCATTTTTTCCTAGTTTGTTACAAAATTGAAAAGTGCTTAAAACAGAGATTTTTGCTTTCTTTTGGTTCAAAAGCAAAAATATGTGAGAAAGACTAAACCTTAATGGATGCATGTCTCTTTTTATTCTATGTAAGAATGTAACCTCTAGCTAATTTCATAGCCAGATCACCTCCTTTCTATTCATATTTTACAATTACAATTTATTGTACACCAAGCCTTTACAACTATTATTATGATTTGTAATGAAATGTTCTGCAAGAGGATGTTTATATTGCTGCTTTTTTAAAACTTTTTTGCTTTCCATACATACTGGAAACATCAAGAACATGGAATGAGAAATCACATTTTTAAAACAACATGTGATAGACTGATTAATATTATAATATTCTCCAGAAACACTAAACATTAAAAGAATTAACCCGTGAAAATGGAGATCCAACCATTTGACATTTTGTACTCAAATCACATCATTTAAAAATGCAATTCAGGTATAAAACATCTCACAAAATTATTTTTCAAATTGGCCCTTCCTCCACCCCCTAAAATGACTCCGGGTCTGGTAGAAACATTCCCATGACCTAATCTTCTTTTAACTAAAGCCAGTGTTTCCTTAAAATATTTAAAAAAAAAAAAAATATATTTATTTGTGGTTTTAAATAGTTATTGTGGGGAATACTGTTTTTGACTGCATCAGCCTATAGTATTAATATATAAGAAAAAAGCCCTTTAGTAATCAATTGTATAATAACGGGACAGTACAGGGGATAACCCTACGTAAAGAATGCAAGCAAAAAGGAAAAGGGGAAAAGGGACTGTCCCTAAATAGCGAAAAGTATAAAAAAAATTACTTTAATAAATTGAGATAAAAACACACACACCAAAGACTAACAAAGTAGCTGTACACTACTGCCTCAATAATGGATAATTGGGGCAGACGAGGTGACTGTAACTACATTTGCTGGGTGTACATAGACGGAAAGACAGTGAACAATCAAAAAGGACACACATATATATAAAAACATGAGCTGATATCCCCCTCGGGAATAACCCTGTGTTAAAGAGTGTGTGTATAGAACAGGGTCCCAATGGGTATATAGTAGGATATAGCTCAACAAACAGCACGTTGCTTACACGAGAAGGGTATTATAGTATTAATATGATTATTTAGACTAGATCAGGGGTAGGCAACCTTTTAGCAGCACTGTGCCGATATAGGATTGTGATGTCCCGTAGCGTGCCAGTCCTATTTTTTTAAATTGAGGTGTGTATGCTGCCGTATTCTGCTTGTTATTTTTACTGTAATTGCTTTGTATCGTGGTATTTATGCGTATATGCAGGGCCGTCTTTAATAGTGACTGGACCCTGGGCAAAGCATTTTCCTGGGGGCCCCTGGACCCCATCCCCCCTCCCCAGGCATGCAATCACGTCCTCCACCTCAACGCAGTGGCGGACCTAAAGTAGAAAGGTGCAAGAATTTTTGGGGGTCTCCCTGTTGCACGGGTGATTAAAAGGTAGATCCCCATCTGTCGTGCAACTCCAGAATGCATTGACAGTTGGGGCTCTACCATTTACCCATGTTTGCAGGTCTGTATTTAGCACTAAGCAGTTTTTGTGTGTTTGAATGTAAACAGGTTTTTGTATGGAATATGTTTGTATGTGGTGTTGGTGTGATTGCAAGCATGTGCTTGTGTAGTGTTGTTTTTTGAATGCAGGGGTGTATTTACATATAATTTTGGTGTGTAACACAGATATGTGTTTGTACGTAGTGTTGAAATTTGAATGCAGGGGTGTATTTGTGTGTAGTGTTAGAGTGTGAATGCTGAGATGTATGCACATATACACACACACAACGAAATGCGCGCACACACACAGACATACTGACACACACACACACACACAGATATGCTGACATACAAATATACTGACACAGATATACTGACACACACACACACACAGATATACTGACACACAAAGACATACTGACACACAAACATACTGACACACACAGATGACACACACACACACACTGACAGACATTCTGACACAGACATACACTTTAAAACCCACCCTCCAGTTGGTGGCTGAAAGGTGTTGGGAGTTGGGGTCTAGCGCTCTCGGCCAGCCCCCCCTCCAATCTGCCTACTCCTCTTTCCCGCGTGCTCCTCTTGTGGAACGAAATGATGCGCGGCTGTCACTTCCTCCCAGACTGCTGCCGAAAAGCAAGGGGCCCGCTCGCGCTGTTAAAGCGCCTCAGCGTGCGACCGTGACCCTGCTGACAGAAGCCCACAGGGTGGTCCTTTGTGCATGGGCCACCCGGTGGGCCTCCTTAGTGTCCGGATTACCGGCCAGAGGGTTAGAAATAGTTGAGGCCAGTTGGGCTCACGGTGCAGCTGGCCAGTTTGCCCCGCGTTAAAGACGGCCCTGCGTATATGAGCTATTATATTGTATATGTTCATGAGTAGTTTATGGTATTGTGTATGATACATATGAATGTGGGCTGTGTATGGGGGCTGCTTGTGGAATTGTGTGTGTGGATGGATATGTCACATTGTGTGTTTGGTCGTGTGTGGAGCTGTTTGGGGGTTGTGTGCATGTATGTGGATTGTTAGTGGTTCATTTGTGTGGATTGTGTATGTTTGCTTGTGGGCTGTCTGTATTATTTCTATCAGGGGAGGGTTATTCTGCATTTATTTGTATATCTAGCAGTGTGGGTGGCTTCCAGTGGGGACCAGACTGGCCAGGTACATGTCAAGGTGCAACAGCAACTGCGAGCTGCTCTACTACAGTGTGGATTCCTATTCACAAGTGCAGGGAGGAAGTGATCTGAGATCACTTACTCTATGTGCTGCAATACATAGATTGAGGATTGTCCTTCACCATCTTTTCGGATTAGCAGATATCTGAAGTTTTACTGGGACTCCTGATAGGCCAGAGCATGTTTGGCTGTAGCAGCCTTGAGTGCCGTGCAAAGACACCTCGAGTGCCGTGCATGGCACTAGTGCCGTAGGTTGCCTACCCCTGGACTAGATTTTAGATACTGTTTTGTGAGTGCACTTTTGTATATTTTAGTTATTAAAGTTCTATACATATTTAATTTTTAATGAAGAAATTATGTTTAGGTAATTTGTCAGTTTTCATCTAGCATTCTAATAGACGTTTATTTATATTAATGTTTTATTCCCATGTTGGTGCACGATAATCTCTACAATGTAACAGCAGATGTAGGGTGAGACCCATCTGAAACTCAGCAGGTTGGCAATGAACAACATCACTGACAATGGGGGTTCTCCACTACTTTGGATACATATATCCTCATCTATTTACTTCATATCCTTGCCAACAAGAACAGATGGAACGCTCACACTACTAAAGCATGGAAAAGGTAGAAAATCATCTTTAGAAAGCATTCACATATTTAATAATTTAAAGGTCAAATTTGTATCTGTTCATGGTTGACTGATTTTCAATCATGTCTGCAATTTTTATTGAGCATTTATTGAATAAAATTGCTCAGGAGCCTGAAAGGGGTTTCAGTAAAGGTTTGAGAGAAAAATAAAAAAAATTAAGACAATGCAATTAGGAAAGCAATTGCACAAATGCTTAATAAAACCAAAATAAATACATTAATAAATGCTTAATAAAACCAAAATAAAATATCATTAAAATCAACACATTATAAATATTACTACAAAGTATACTAATTTATAAACTATGTCTATATGCAAATATAATTATCATGTACATACAGACACACATCTACACACATATATATATATATATATATATATATATTCAAATGATCACGAGTATATTTATAAATTATTTATTTGAGCATAGTCATATTTTGTGAGCATCTGGGTTATTTATATGGAGGCATTGAGTCTGATATGTAATATGCACAAATGAAATAATAAAAAGAATACAAACTACTTTTAAAAAAAAGTAACAGTAAAATGTACGTAACATTTTTTGACTCTCAAGAATGTTAACACTTAAGTGCTCATCTGCATTGTCTTGTGCATTATCTGCTTTGCTGCTTAGGCAGGACTGGCACAACCATAAAGCAGCATATGTGGCCTCCTTAGGATACACCGGTCCAAGTGTACAATGGGTTTTAGAAAGACAGATAGAGGTTCTATGGGGGGGAAAGACACACAGATGGGCTGGTAAAAAGAGAGAAGGTGCTGGGGCAGAGAACCACACACATGGCCTGGGAAAGGGGAAAAAGAGACACAGAGAGGAGCTGGAGAGACAACGATAAATTCCTGGGGTAGAGACATACAAAGGGGCAAAAGACAGAGAAAATGGGCTTGGGGGAAAAAGACACACAGAGGGGCTGGGGAAGGGAAGAAGGAGACACAAAAGGCTGCTGGGGAGAGATGCACAGAGAGAAATAGTATTTAAAGGAGCTGGGAGTAGTAAAAGACACACAAACTGTAGAATGAAGTGACAGGCAAGGGAGTGTAAGACACACAAAGGGTTAAAATAATGTATAAGATACACTAAAGTGAAGTGTACAACACAAAAGGGGGGTGAGCTACACAAAAGGGGATAAGACATTCAAAAGAGGGGATAAGTAATACATTGACACAGGTGAAGAAGCATTTTTTTAGTGAAGCAACAGAATGCATCTTTACTTGTGTAGCCCAAAACCCGTGCCATAGGAGAGCAGGAAGGGAAGCAGTGGATGCTGGTATATAAATATACAGGTGAGGGCGCCACTATCACAAATATGTGGATAATAATTACCACTCAGTCAGCAGAGATGACATGTAAAAAGAAGCATAAAAATACATAGTGAAGTATTTAATGGTTAAAAAACAGATATTAATAACAGTCAAATCGAACTCACAAGAGAAGTGGCACAAACAGAAATATTTCTAAAGGGCTTTAAAGCCTCACAGGGGGGCTTTCTCCCCAGTCTCTGTAAAGAGCCGTTGGTACCTCTACAAATCAGGTCAAAAAGTCCTATAAAGAATGTGTGGCACCACAAAAACAGATTCAATCTCCTTATGACAGCCCAGACTTCCCCCAAAAAGAGGAAGGATGGTATTTTTTCTGAAAAATATCTGATCTTGCGAATAAATGTACCAGCAACATTAAAATACTTATCAGCAACATCTAACAACCACTCTACAAAGTGTATGTGATTTCACTTTGTGGCTGTCTTTTAATGATCCTGGCATTTGCTTCCATTGCTTAGGTTTCTGGATGAATTACCCTCATTGTAAATATCCATCCTTTTTGCTAAAAAAAATTATAGCCTCATTTAACCCTTTAGTGACCAGACCATTTGTTATATTTCTTACTGTTAAGGGCCAGGGCTGTTTTTACATTTTTGCTGTATGTGTTCAGCTGTAATTTTCCTCTTACTCATTTACTGTACCCACACATATTATATACCGTTTTTCTCACCATTAAATGGTCTTTCAAAAAATACTATTATTTTTATAATATCACATAATTTACTATAACATTTTTTTATAAAATATGATGAAAAAATTAAACAACACTTTTTCTAACTTTGACCCCCAAAATCTGTTACGCATCTACAACTGCCAAAAAAACACCTGTGCTAAATAGTTTCTAAATTTTGTCCTGAGTTTAGAAATATCCAATATTAACATGTTCTTAGCTTTTTCTTTAACCCCTTAAGGACACATGACATGTGTGACATGTCATGATTCCCTTTTATTCCAGAAGTTTGGTCCTTAAGGGGTTAAAGTTATAGGGCTATAAGTACAAGTAGGACATCACTGTTTCAAAATATATATTTTTAAACGGTATCAACAGTGACATTGTAACAGTGTTATCTGTCATAAATCTCTGAATCACACCTCACATGTACTTTTTTGTAAGTAGACAACCTAGGGTATTCAATATGGGGTATGTCCAGTCTTTTCAGTTTACCAGATTGTTTTGCTGGGTCTATGTTGCCCCCCATGTACTGGTTTTATGGTGTTTTGAAAAGTTACAGGGTCAAAATAGGGCTTGCCCAAATCAGTTTGCCAGATTGGTTTGCTGGGTCTATGTTGCCTTTTGAGACCATATGGTAGCCCACAAATGTGAATTAACCCCATCATGGTATACCATTTGCAAATGAAGACAACCCAGGGTATTCTTTTGTAGTAGCCAGTTAGTCATGAACGCTGGCCAAAGTTAGGGTTTTTATTTTATTTTTTATGTGGTTTTTTTTTTTAAACAAAAACTGCACTTTTACTGGTAATATCATCGTCGTGATAAGTTTTACTGTTTTGAAAAACTCATATTTGTGTTCAGCGAAGTCTCTCGAGTATAATAATACCCCATGTAAAGGTTTTATGGTGTTTTGGAAAGTTATTGGGTTCAATATAGGGCTTGCCAATTAAATTATCTGGACTGTCTGCCTGTTGTCAGGCAGGCCCCTCAAATTATAATTAAAACAAACAAATAATTATGTAGTTAATAGTTAAATATATATGTAGAATGTGTGTGTGTGTGTAGAAAGTCCCAGACGAGGACTGAAATGTTGATGATGATTCTCCATTTTTAATGGATCTTCAATAAAATATTGCTTTTTAAATACTACAAGACTGTGAGGGCAAGCCTGTCCCTTGATACATTATTCTTATTGGCCCTGGCTTTTGGCACCCGGCACTGTGAAGTATTCAGCTTGTGCGCAGGGCACTTTGGAAATAAATATATATATATATATATATATATATATATATATATATATATATATATATACATACTCTTTTAATGGGAAATTAAAAAAGTTTGTTATTTTTTTTTTAGTTCTGCATGGCATTTTAACATGGCACAATACTGTAAGCTGTTACTGCAATAAAGTACACATATTTGTATTCAGTTATGTCTCACAGGTAAAACAGTACCCCCAACGTACAGGATTTATGGTGTTTTGGAAAGTTACAGAGTCAAATATAGCACATTACATTTTTCAGTTTATACAAATTGAAATTTGCCAGGCTAGTTATGTTGCCTTTGAGACCAAATGGTAGCTGTAACGGATCACCTGGCACCCCGACTGGGTACCTCCATTGAAGGATGCTCCTAGCGCTTCCTGAGGACTCCAAGCACTCCAGCAGACACCTCCAGGCACTGGACGCTACTCAGTCCTGGGAACTCTGGAACCGAAATGGGAATTAGCTCTAGTCCTTACAAGGACTTTCCCTGGTGAATCTCCTGTAAGCTGGAACAGCAGACACAGGAGCAACTCTTCCCTCCAATAACAAGACGACACACAGTTTTGAAGTGTAAGCAGGATCAGACAGAGCTGTGGTTCTATTGCTTCTTTTATACAAGTTTTTACACAATGTTACCACCCACATTGTTTTGTGGCACGGCCAATCAAATACATTATAATACAGTTAAACACTCCCAGTTAGGACACACAAACCCTCCCCTCTGCCTGTGATATAATTACTGTACACAATGGGTTAACTTAATTATCACAGGCAGGAAAATATACAATATTCATAACTCCTAAACTATACATGCAAAAATATATTTTAACATATTCTAAATCAGCATACTCCAAATACAAACATACTTAAAAATCAGACAATTCCCTCCAGTGGTTTGAAGGTTAGGTGGAAGTCCTGTTTGACCGACCGCAAGCATGGCTTTCCTGCCCAAAACAGTTCCATAGATTTGGGCTTTGCGGTCGTTCAATTTTCTCCTCTATCCTGGAGATAATTGGCTTAAGTGACTGTAGTAAACTCAATTATCTCCAAGTACAGAAAATATCACTAAAAGTCACAACTGCAACAAAACACATTAAAATACATAACTAATATTCTTTAGAACTGAACCCCACATTTGACCTATCCCCAGATAGCTTGGATCTGAGCGCTCACTATAGCCGAACAGCGCTCAGATGCCACAAACACAGTCAAATCGCCATGGGGTTAAAGTTTAGCAAGGGCTGATGAGAGACCGAGAAGGGACAAAGCAGCCAGTTCCAACTGCTCTGGCAGTTTCCCTGGGACAACGCCCTGCTGGAGAACAATGGGACAGGAAAAAGGGGAGGGGAAGAGGCACACCTCCCCATGGATTCAAAGGGGCAGACAAAGTGTCCCAAAATCCAATAAGCCCATACAGACTTTTTAAATGGCAATACTTCCCAGGGGCCATTGTCACATGGCAAGAGGCTGGCAAACAGGCCCCTCCAAAAACCAGTGGCGAGGTCCGTTTCGCCACAGTAGCCAAGGAATGACAATTACCCCCATTGATGGAATACCATTTGCAAAAGTAGACAACCCAAGGTATTACAAATGCGGTATGTCCAGTCTTTAGTTAGCGTTCACATTTGTTTGTGTGTGAAAAATGCAAAAAACTAAATCGAATGCTAATTTTGTGGCTACTAAAAAAGACTGGACATACCCCAATTGTAATACCTTGTGTTGTTTACTTTTACAAATGGTATGCCATCATGGTGGTAATTTTTATTTCTGGGCTACTATATGGTCTCAAAGGCAACATAACCAGTCTGGTAAATTTCCATGTAAAAAAAGGAAATTCAAGCCTTGTATTTGACTCAGTAACTTTTGAAAACACCAGAAACCTGTACATAGGGGGTAGTGTTATACTCAGGATAATTTGCCAAACACAAATAGTGTTTTAAAATAGTAAAACATATCACAACAAATATATCATCAGTGAAAGTACCATTTGTGTGTGAAAAATGCAAACAAATAAATTTTTATTGATGATATCATCATTTTGATATGTTTAACTGTTTTTAAACACTAATATTTGTGTGGAGCGAAGTTTCCCGAGTAAAACAGTTACCCCCATGTACAGGTTTTATGGTGTCCTGGAAAGTTACAGGGTTAAATATAGGGCTTGTGAGCCAAATTATCTGGATTTTCTGCCTGGGTTGTCAGGCAGGTCCCTTATATTGTAATTAATAAAATGACTTGATTATGTAAAAATATTATATAAAAAAAATATTATATAAATATATTTGTAGAATTTAAATATATATGTATATATATATATATATATATATATATATATATATATATATATATATATATATATATAAATATTATTGTTATTTATATATAGCCCCTATTAGATAGATAGATAGATAGATAGATAAATATATATGTATTTATAATGTCATTCTAAATGTGTATATTAATATCAAAATACACTTAGAACAAATCAAAACTGGTATATAATTGTTTTAATGTATTTTTATTGTTTTATTGTATTTTTTTTTTAATTTTTATATATATATATATATATATATATATATAATGACGTTATATAATTATAATTTTATATATATATATATATATATATATATATATAGAAAAATGAAAGCTTGGCACTCTCCTTAAAAAAGAAAAAATATATCACTTGCCTGGGTGCAAATCTCTGGCGTCAAATATATAAACAAAATGAAGGAATCAAGATGCACTCACAGGTCTTCAAACGTGTGGAAAAAATGGTGCTTTATTAATCCATATGTAGTATACAAAAAAATCAATCGACGTTTCGACCCTGCCGGGTCTTAAAAGACTGGATGTTTTATGTGTATATAAAAGTACTTAAAAGTACTTAGATCATATATATATATATATATATATATATATATATATATATATATATATTATAATTTTATATATATATATGTATATATATATAGATATATGTATGTATATATATATAGTTAACGTCATTCTAAGTGTATTTTATTTTACATAAATATTAATATTAAAATACACTTTTATTAATGATGTATGTATGTGTTATGTTTATATATAAGTACTTAGATCATATATCTGCACTGCATAAGCCGGCAATTGAAACCAGGTGCTACATAATGTTTAGTGCCTATTATTCATTTTAATGAAAACATTTTTACTACAGCCATAATGTGGTTGTCAAAAACATGCAAGGTGCTCTTAATGATCCTACCAAAATGTATAATAGATTTCCTATTGCTAGTCCTATGGGTGGCTAGGTATAATGTACATTGACAGTAATACAGTCAGGGAAACACATAGAAACATTGAAACATAGAATGTGACAGCAGATAAGAAGCATTTGGCCCATCTAGTCTGCCCAATTTTCTAAATATTTCATTAGTCCCTGACCTTAACTTAAATCTAGGATAGCCTTATGCCTATCCCATGCATGTTTAAACTCCTTCCCTGTGTTAACCTCTACAACTTCAGCTTGAAGGCTATCCATCCACTACCCTCTCAGTAAAGTAAAGTATTACTTCCTGACTCCCTTTGTAATACTTCCTGATAGTCAGGTAGAAAGGGAGCCAGAAAATCAGAAGACTGAGAGGCATAGCCAAGTCAAGGATGCCAGAGAACAGAGTATTCAAAGGTAGCCGAGTCAAAAACAGAAAAAAAACTGAATCTATAAATTGCGATATTGACACCAAGAAAGGAACTACAAAAGGGCAGTGAACAACTGAAAATGTCTGTATATATTTATAAGGTGTTTACATCATAACTGCATCCCCAAATCATAAAAAAATCTGTTTGATGGACATGATGACATTAGCACAGAGACGTTGCATCATAAAAAAGGGGAGTGACCCCAGTGTCTAGCAACAGAATCACCAGGAGAGGGATCAGAGATGGGATGAAAAGCATAGTACCGAATTGGAGTAACACATAGTTGCCACAAAATGAGTGCCATCACAGGCATTATTACACTTACCTACTGAATGATGATGCTAAAAATTTGTTATATTGTGCCATCTTTTTCCCTAGCATTTTACAATTATACAATAGAGTTACTGAACAAATAATTAGCATACAAAAATAAGGTTGACAGTCTCAACAGGCAAAGAAAGCTAAGTCCAAGTTAACTTACAATCTCTGAGTAAATAAGAGATTGTAGCAAGCATAGAAAGAAGCCCATTGCTGAAAATACTGAAAGTCAACTGGACAACGTCTGTGTTAATACCTGACATCAGATCTCAACTAGAATCTGTTCAAAAATTGATTTGTTCTGACTATAGAATAACTTACTGAAATGTTTAAATGATATGGAAGCTTACACAGGCATTATATTAAAGTCAGAGATCATTACAGGTGTGTACCTAATACAGATTTCTCATAGCATGCTCAAGATGCCCCTGAGATATGTTGTGTCATGAACGCACCCTACTTCAAGAGTGTGCATGACATAGTTGTGGTGGTGAAAGGGTTAAAGTTCACTATTTGTCTGCACTAGGCTGGAAATAATGATAAAATCCCACTAAACACCACCCACACTTAACCATAATAAAATAAATATTATTATTTTAACGCTGCCACCACCAAGACAATTTATAAATGGGGTTCCTTGGTGCCCCAGGTAACTTAATAATAAAAACCCACCAAATACAACTATACTATGTAATTAAAAAAACACTAATTACAGGTAATGTGATTCTTTACCAGACAAAGGCAGAACTTAATAAAGTAATATTTTTTATGACAAAAAATAGTCACAGTGCATACAAAAATATAGATGACGATAAAATCAGTTTCACCAACAACAAATAAAAACAAAAGGGATAAAATAACAGAAGTCCTAATCAATTACTCAGGTTTTAAAAAGTAAAACGTATGCCCAAGGGGTCTCTGGTAAAGGGAGATAATGACTCACTCGGAATTAGATTCCACCACCCAAGTCCTGACACCTTTCAGAATCATTAGATATATACCCTGTGGATTACCAAGTCTTGCCCAGGGGTGGAGATAAGGTGTACCTATAGTAACTATAGGTGACCACCCTCTTGTGTTCCAGACCAACATCAATCCAAATGGAAACATTTGATTCTATCTCCTCTTATGTATTTGCCACAGAAATAATAATTGCATCTTTGAATATGTTACCATTTTTCCATTCCATATATATGTAACACTCCTTACTTGTGACCCAATATAGCGGACATCACAATCCCGTCCCTTATGGTTAAGTTACACAAATTATGTTTGGGCTTGATTAGAAGATTGTGCTTGTTCCACTCCAAATATAATACAAATGAGGCTTCATTATTAATCTGTGGGTAAGTCATAATGTGTTTTTTTAATACGATACTGGAACACAAGGCTAATGGTCATTAACATATCAAAGGACCTCGTATCTAAAAGGGAATCTAGATATTTGTCAAATTAGAAAATTAGTTTACATTTAAAACAGACTTCCAGGCCACTCATGTGCGAGTTCTCACGCCGTGCAGAACCTTTGATTAATCATATATATTCCTATGCAATTTACATTATCCCTTGTGTCATCTGACCTTACAACCAAGTGGCCAATTAATATATGCACTACACAAATTACATTAAATGGCAATATTCTATTGTACAACAATGAATTATACACCCTTGGCGTGACATGTAGAAATTAACTTTTCCTGCTAGAATTGGAGCAACACTCCAGCTAGTATTAACTATACATATAAATGGTGAGTTTAACATGTCTGTCCTATCTCCCTGGTCACCAAATCTACAGGTATATCATGTTTAATAACTCTTATTTTAATATGTGCCATTTGCCATTTATTTGACATCTATTCTGTTCTAAAACTGCCTAGTATCCAGAAAAATAAACAAAACAGCTCACTAGAATTCATACATATAGGGCATAGTATTTCCACCTTTCTCTGTTTGTGTGCAGAGAGACAAAAAAACATTTTGCTAATATACCAATTTGAAACCTAAAATTCATACATCTAGTAATACTTGGCCAATTTCAGGCTGTTGTGATTAACTACTGTCATAATTCCTGTACTAAACATGAAATAGGTTTCAATAAATTATATTTACTTAAAAATCCAAAAATGAATTCCCTTCAATATTTCATTTAGTTATTATCTTTCCAAATATCTAATGACAAAAGTCATATTGATATGCACATGTCTTTTTGTCAAGTGCACTTGAACCTACTAAATGATAATTGCCTAGTATGCAATAAATGTATTTCTGCAACACTCAACAGCACCATATGTCCGCACAATTTTTGCTGGTGGAAGCAGTATCAGCATTGTCAAGAGACCACTCTGGAAAGAGAAAAGAGAAAAAATAGAAAACACCAATGATGAAAATCTACTGGAACCACTCAAATTTGAAATCTGCCATCTGTGTCCGAATAGTTTAATTGTATTGAATATGATATCATTATCATCAGTCATATATTATTTTTGGTTTATTTATACAGCACATATAACGATTGCTATTATGAGATGATTTAAAAAAGATATTTTATGTAAATATAACCTTATCAGGATTAAAAAAAGAAAAGCAATTTTGTACTTACTCTGTACATTCTGAAATTTAAGATATCAGTGTACCTTTTAAAACTTTTTTTTTTTATAATTTCTTTAGTGCTTGGTGCAACTTAAAAAACAACACATTATTTTAATGTAAATCTAACTTCTAATGTGACCTGGCATAATGTCCTATTAGCCTTACAATGATTTACTTATTAGAAGGAAGGGTATAAGTAAAGGCATTTTGGAGGAGTGAAAGTGTGTGAGTTTTGGGGTATCAATTTGATAGGGACTTTGGAACCCTTATCCTATGGTCTTATTTAGGGTAATTGTTAACATGATTTCTTGGGGTATGCTTAGAAATCTGTTTCTCTTAGGGTTCCTTGACCCATAATTAGCTTAACATCCACCCCATAGTGAAGAAAGGTTAGGGTCATTAGCCAGGAACCTAACTGGTTAACAATACCTAACCTACCCAGTAAAAGGAATGGAGGAAGAGAGATCCATTCCCTTTGCTGCTACCTGGTTAATCTTGTAGGCTGGTCATTTGTTTTAACCTCCTCCCTGTTGTGCTGCATGTGTAAATGAAAAAGCCACTTGACTCAGTCTTGCTACATGATATATGTGAACGTGTTTTACTGTTTGTGTCTGTAAAAAAAAAAAATGTTTTGTCAGATTTTTTTCTGTCATCATGCCAATTCTGCAGTTATGCTTTAAAATATGTATTTGTTTCTCCTCACTTTCTCTTACATTACCTCTTTTCTGATATTGTACATTGTTTTGCTCTGTTTTCAAAAATTCTCTCTCTTTTGGCTGTGTTCCTGATTCCTTCAAAACTGAAGTTGTTATTCCTTATCTGAAAAAGCCACCCCTGAATCCTGCCTTAGCTACTAACTTCTACCCAATCAACCTCCTCCCCTGTGTTTTACAAACTCTTGGAGTATGGTGTCCACAAACAGCTATATGCCTTCATCTGTTCTCATAAAGATTTTTACAACCATCCAATCTAGCCTTTGGTCCACCCACTGAACTCAAAGCAAACTCTTTTCTGTTAATAATTTTCTTGCCAAGCTCAGCAGTCTTGCTCCCTTCCATCCCTATTCTCTTTAACCTCTCTGCTGCTTTTGATAGCGTCAACCATCCTACCCTTCTGACTATCCTGATAAATATTGCTATTACTGGTACTGCTCATCCTATTTTACTGGTTATGCCTACATATTCTCATTCAACAATTCATCCACACTACCCACCATTCTTTCTGTTGGTGTACTGAAAGGCTCCGTTCTTGGCCTCTCCTATTCTCTCTAAATGCCACCCCCTGGCATAAATCATATTCTTCATAGCTTTAATGCCCATTTCTTTGCAGATGACATCCAGATATTTTTCTCTTTTCCTCTATCACGCCTGACATCTATCATAGTTCATCCTGCCTTTGTGATATTGCCTCATGGATGTTCTCACACGTTGTATTAATTAACCAATCCAAAACAGAAGAACTGTTCTTTACTCCACTATCTCACCCACCCTATTATTTTTGATACCCTGACCATTTCCCCATAACCCACTCTTTCCTCATCTTCCAAAAACATATAGCCGCTTTGACTGCCACCTATAATTTCCACAATTTCAGTATCCAGAAGAGCCATTCTCTCCTCACATTCTCTGATCCTCACTAGGCTAGAATACTGCAACTGTCTGCTACCTGGCCTTCATGAATATGCAATCACTCCCTCCAGCAAATCCAAGTTGCCTGTATCCCTCTCAATCTGTTTTGGTCTGCTTATGCCACACTCCTTCTTCAAAATCTCCATTGGCTTCCTATTTATCAGCACTATTTTTAAATGCCTCACTTACCCTCCACAACCTGTCCCCAACTATCACTATATTCTGATATCCTGATATACCCACAGCCAGCCTCCCTGCCACATCTCTTAATCCACCCATGTGCCCTTTCTTGATTCCACTCCTAGCCTCCTGCTACTGGAACAAGCCACCTCCCATCCTTTTGCAAACTTCTGAAGACACACCTCTTTAGCTAAATATTCTATAATACTCAATAACTTATCACTCTGGTTATCACTCCTAAGTTCACCTGATCTGATCCTTTCCAAATAGCTCTCTCTTTCAATTCAGATGACCCACCAATCCCCCCAAATACTTACAAGTATCAAAATGTTTGAAAACGAATGCACAGATTTAACAAATACCTTGCTAACTCAAGATTTCTGTAAAACACAGAACATGCTGCCACTATAACCTTTAAATATGTCATGCAGTGTGCATAGAGCCCTTCCTCCCTTGATCCTACTCACTGACTTCTGAACACAGCCATGTACCTTACTGAGCCTCTTAAAGTTCTTTAGAGCAAGGTAGGGCATAGGCTTTTACAGTTAATCTGATAAATGCAAATGGTTTCCCTACTGTGGGAATACCAGGAAGAAGATGGCCATAATGTTGCGTATTTAATGCTTACCAATGCTCACCTAAAAATTTTGACAATCTATACAGTAAGTTTAATGTAAAGAGTTTTAATACACTCAAAATTCTTTCATTTTTTTGTTTATTTTTTTCATTACCTTATTATGAACTAATAAAAGTGATTATATTACACTATTTATCTACTTTAAAAACTCTGAATGTATTTGTGAATATGAAATATATGAAATATAAAACATATGTAGAACATTTTGGGTAGTTGTCCTCCCAATTGCCCCATTTGTGGAATAAAAAAAAGGTGCTTACATGTTTGGAAGACTCAATTGCAGAATGTAGTTTTTAGGAATTAAGAGTATATTATTATAATTAAAATCTATTTATAAAGTGTCCCTACATTCTGTAGCTCTGCCCATGGGTACAATAGGTACAAGTAAAAAGACCAAGGTATAATTTATCTACAAGACTATACAAAATATGACAAATAGAATAGTAAATAAGGGCCCTATTTCCATGGGAACATGTGATCTAGTTATGGAATTATCATCATTGTAAACGAGAGCTATACATCACTATAAACTATTTGTAAAAATTAATATTGAATTTAATTAATTATTAAAAAAAATTACAATTATAAAAGTAAATAAAAAGTAAGTTTTTCAAACATAAAAATTAATTCAATAAAAGTGAGGATAAAAAAACGCATTGCAAAGATTACTTTTGCTCTGTCATGTCTAAGCAATTCAAGTTTTTAATGAAGCTTTCTTTTGTTGTTTGTAATCATATAAGTATTGTACTGAGGTTTTCGAAAACTCTCCAAAGTTGTGTATTATTCCTTTTCAAATACAACCAATTATATAAGTAATTCATTTTCAATGTTCTCTTATTTTGAAAGAACCATTCAACAAAAAACATTTCTTATCACCCGCAAACCGTTCTTCAGCTTTAACTTATATTTGCTTCTTTCCTTTTAAAATATCAGACATCAGGATCAACCTGTTTTTATCTTATAAAACTTTTGAGACATATTTCTAATACTTAGTCCTTTGAGTTCACTAAGATTATTGTAAAAAAGTATATATGAAAGAAGAAACAATTATATAGCTTTTGAACACTGATAATACAGAAGTTGAACATATTGTTCTACTGTACCAAATACTAATAAAGGATTACACTCAGCCTAGACAATGTATACTTCATGTGTAATATTTGTAATGCTCAATTTAAAAGTAAACTGACACTTTTCATGATTTGTTTTGTACATTCTTTATTTTGCAGTGCAGAATGAAACATACAATCTTGCAGATGCAACTTAACAAAAATATACACAACAGGTAAAATTGTGGATTTAACAGAAAAAGACTAGCACTTTTTGTAGCATAATGATGACAGATGTTGCAAGAGAGAGAACATTGCTATACATTTGCACAAATATTTAGTATAAACAGGCTTGCTCTATGATTGTTAGACAGTAAATTAGAATATTGAACCATAGGGGGCTCCTGAGGTGTCAATGGTATGTCCAATACCCATGTAGACAGAGAGAGTTGCTAGAACTGTTCGAGAATGCATTTCAGGAGAGATTAAAGAAAAATAATGCAACAGTAAAATTATTATGATTTGCAGATTTCGCTAAAAAACTTTGAATATCATGTGCAGTCAGTGTATAATAGAATTAATCTTTCCAAGGGGATCAGGGGCACACACAACATTGACATTTTGTACATACCACTGTTGGAAATATCAAAGACTGTGGTGTTATCATCAAAACCAAACTAGTCTTGGGAGCCTCCCAAGTGCAAACTGATACCACCCCCACAGGTCCAAAGAGGAGGGGTTGCAAGTAGCCAGCTCCTGTCCAATGAGGTCCTGCATGCACCCCGCCTCTCCTTTCCACAGCACCTGTTAGGCCATCAGCAGCAGTAAAAAAAACTGTGGCTGGATGCCTGTAAATTACCGCAGGTAGCAGTCCCGGGCCAGTCAGTCAATTCAGGGGTCCAGGATTGTGTTGCCAGTATTAGAATGAGCGCCAACATGTCAGGTAAGTGAAGTTTATTCATTAAATCACTGGGAGTTCTCTGATGTCATGTCTTGTTTTCATGACAGGCAGACCCCACTCCCCCATGATTTTTAATATTATGTTTGTTTACCTAGGTATTTAATATGAACAGAGTGAGGGTGGGAAGAGCTTAGTGAAAATGCAGGATATTGTTTGTATTGGATTTGTTGCAATTAGTGATCATTTTGAGGAGATAGAATGAGAACATGTGAATTATGAATTATTTGTTTCTGATGGTAAGTATAATATTTTTCACAGTTATTCGACTTTTGCCCTTACCCACTATTATTAAGGTGACAGTGAATGCAGTAATTTTTTATTGGAGGGTGAATAGGGGTGTTAGTACCTTTAACCAACCTGAGATGGATTGAGAGGTTGACACTTGGTACATTTTGAGGGATGGACAATGGTATGTCCCACCCCCTCTTTTATATTTAATTATTATCCCTTATGGTTGGTCACTGGGGAGAATAAATATTTCAGGTTTCGGCCTGGACTTTAAGCATCAGACCTAGATTTTAACAATCTTGTTCTGGATTTTGGTCATTTGGCAGCTATCAGTCTTGCTAAAATCTGAAGCAATCTCAGGGTCGTTTGGAGCCTGCTCTGTATAATCTGGATGTTATTAGATATTTTGAACTTTGTCCAGTTTTTGCAGTATGAATGGCCCTGTAATGCTCCATGTGGTTTTCATCCATTTGGTACAAGGCCATTTGAACGTTACTAAATAACCCTGTTGATCTTCAATAAAGCCTTTTAATTGGAAAATATTTTTACTTTGTTTTTTTCAAGATTCCCTCTTACTATTATTAGTGTGAAGGGAGCAGATATGACTATATCATGTGGTCAACATATCTAGATAATTATATTATGTTCATATTTTCCTTTGGTATGATGAACTTTTCTCATTACTGTTCATATCTTGCAGATTATATAGGTTTAAAATCCACTTGGAAATAGTCCTGTATTTCACCTGAGATTACTGTATTACTTTATAAAAAAAAAAAGGTCAGTGTAGGTTTATTTGTTTTAACTGATGTTGTTTCTTGAATGAGAAACCTGAACATTTGATATTGTTGAAGTAATGCTCATTACTTACTTATGGTATTATAATTTTACTTTAACTTAACTTAATTTTTTACAAATAACCTTCAAATGTTCATGGTAAAAAATACTAATATGATCCTAGATTCTATCCTACAATATTTATGTTACAGACACTGTCATGAAAGCACCCTACTCCAATTTTGCGCGTGACTTGGTTCTGATGGTTAATGTTCACTATTTGCCTACACTAGACTGAAAATAATGATAAAAAAAACCTTAACACCACTATGAAGGACTGCCTAGCACCCCGACCGGGTACCTCCATCAATCGCTGCTTTCTAGGAATCCTTGAGCACCATAAGCACCGCACTGTACACCATAACCACCGTAAACCCCACAAAACCCCACAGCTTGATTGGGGTCTCCCTGTCCTCCACCCACCCTGGACCCAAGACCACCAGTGGGTAGACTACAAAGTAACAATTAGACTTTACAAGCTCCAGGGTGGTCTCCGGTTTGTGCGGCTGTTCGGTTTATGGTTTCGGTTCCAAATATAAAATCCCACGAACCAAGTCTGTTTACATAGTTTTTTAAAGGGCCCATAGTCTTTTGGTAAGAGGCTGGCCAACAGGCCCCTCCAAGAGCACGTGATGAGGCTCAGTTCATCACAACCACCCACACTTAACCATAATAATATAAATATTACTATTTTTAAAGCTACCACCACCAAAACAATTTATAGATGGGGTGACTTATTACCCCACACAAACTGGATTAAAAAACGCACAAAATACAATTACGCACAATATCTAGGCCACTTCAAAATACTAATAAATTGACCTGATCAGATAACATGTAAACAGGTAATGTTAGTCCTTTACCAGACAAAGGCACAACTTAATAAAGTGATATTTATTATGAACAAAATATAGTCACAGTGCATACAAACAATAGATGACAAACAAATTATTTACACCAATCAACAGATACAAATTAAAAAGGAGAAATGCACAGAAGTCCTAATTAATCACTCACTTAGGTTTTAAAAGTAACAGTGTCTTCTGCCTGGAGAGGTTAAGGAGGGTTCAGCAAGGAAAGATAGTGACTCACTCAAAATTAGATCTTTGCCCAAAGCAAGAACACTAGACATTTTTGTATCATTATATTCATCTCAGGTTTCCAAGCCTGGCCCAGAAGTGGAGGGAAGGCGTACATATGGGAACAATAGGTGATCTCCCCCTTGAGCTTTCAGCCCAACATCAATTCAAATAAAATATTTAGTTTTTTTCTCCTCTCTTTTGTGCTTGCCACAGAAATAAAAATTGCATTTATGATATTGTTGTTATTTTTCCATTCCATAGATATGTCAAACCTCTTACTTATAACTTAATACAATGGACCTCACAATTCCTTCCAAACATCTTAAGCTGTGCTAGTCATATTTAGACTCTTTCTGAAGGGTGGGATTTTCCCATTCTAAATATGTACAAAATGAGGCATGATTATTCATCTGTGAGTTATTAATAATGTTTCTTTTGGATATGACAATGGGGAAAACTGTTCTCTTGAATGCTAATGGTCTTAAACATATCAAAGAACCCACTATATAAGAGGGAATCTAGACATATGGCAAATTAAAGAGTTAGTTTATATTGAAGGAAACTCATAGTCAACTTATGTGCAACATTTCACACCTTGCAGATGGGCTCTGGTGTCACAACTTCAAAGGAGTTGTAAACCTTCTGACAGATCACATTATTATATATTTTAAATTAACCCTTTCTGAAATCTGTCCTCTATAATCACATTGGCTCTACAACCTCTGCCAAGTGGCCAAATCAAATATGCACTACACAAATTACATTAAATAGCAATAATTTATAGTGCAACAATGAATTAAGCACCCTTGGCGTAAAAGACACAATGGAGTTTATTTATAACAGTGGTCTGAAAAGTGACAGTTATATTCAGTCATTATTTTGATCATATTTATAAGCATTCTAAAAGTGATCAAAATTGTATGTTTTTCTTCATAGTAAAATCCATCTCACTTTGCAGAAATGTTCGTTTCAGATGATTGCCAAATTTAGAGTAGTGGAAAAAAATAATACACTTTTTTAGTTTTAAAACTTTGTGTAAAGATTGATAAATCTGTGCTTCTATGAAAATATGTATATTAAATAATTAAAATTATGGCACAAAACAGATTTAAAAAAAAGTCAAAAGATTTAATAAATTGTACCAAACAATTGCCAAGAATTAGACACAGACGTGTCAACAACACCTTGATATATCTCCCCCAATGAGGTGATCCAAAGTGCTAAAAATTTGACAACCACTAAGAAATAAATGGGATTATCAGGAATATTCCATTGATAACACCTCTTCCATGACATTGTTACACTATTTTTTAGAACAGAACACTGGTTAATCTTCCTGAATGTCCAGTGCACATTTTCAAGAAAGTTTCTCCCAATGTGGAACTTATCTGCTGATGTTGATGCTACTTTTGAATTGTAGTTTGTGTTGGAAATTGAAATTGCAGGTTTGTATTTTACTTAGATCTGCAATAAAGCCAGTATAAAAAAAAAGTAAAGGACACTTTTTTTCTCTCACGTAAGTGTACATTTTGCTAGAGGTGTAAAAGAGGCGGGTTTACAAATTTCACCTGCAAGGGATTCTGTGTGGGTGTGTACAAATGAGCTTAACAAAGAACCATATTTTGCCTCATTTTTTCCACTTTCTACATGTCTTCCTTAGAGTATGTGTCTGCTGTATAATGTGGTTCTTTGTTGAGCTCATTGGCATTCGCCCACCATGAATCCCTTGCAGTAGTGAGAACACTGTTAAAGTGGAACATTTCTGTGGAAAAAGCAAGTTTCATGGCTTGACAAAGGTGTGCATATTTGTGTTTAATATTGTATTAAACTATTCACTTACTTCAGGTGGAAGGGATTTTCATCCACATTTTTTCCACCACCACAACTATTTTGATATGTGCTTCACAAGTAACACCGAGCCTTCATAGCAAGCCAGTAACCAACCTCATGCTTTTTAGTTGCATTAACAAGGAAACAGCTGTTCATGAGTGGTTCACTGGCTTTGTACCTCTTCCTGAGTTATGTTTCAAAGCTGTTGTATACAGCAGACACATACTCCAAGTAATCCATGTATAAAGTGGAAAAATTGAGACAAACCTGTGTTTCTTTGTTGAGCTCATTTGCATTACGCCAACCCAGAACTCCTTGCAGTAGTGAGAGCACTGTTAAATTGAGATTACTGTGCGAAAAGCAGGTCTTATGACTGGTGTGTGCAGATTTGAGTTTAACGATGTATTAACGATCTTCTTGTCTTATGGATAGACTCCATTGACTTGGATTCAGATAGCACCAGGAGAAGGAAGCAGTTGGAAAAGAACATATTAAGTATGCATATGTTAAAATTTGGGAACAACTTCAGATTGGATTATAATGTGAAATAGAAAAATTGTATTCACTGTATCGATTCATACCTTATGTGACGGAAAGCGCATAAAATATTTTCAGGAGCTATCAAGTAAATACAACCTCACACCTACAGAGATCTTTAGATATATAAGGGTCAAGAACTATATATAGGACTATAGGAAATAGGACTAGACAGCTTATTGAAACATAGAGATAAAATTAGCGCTATTAAATAAATGCACCCTGTCTACCAATCAAGTTGTGAATTCAGGGGAAAATGCCATCTCTATAACAAACAAGTAAGAAAATGATTTTGTTATAAAGATTTAATCCACAGACTGGTTTAAAATTATTCTTAAGGTAAAAAAGTATATACACTCATATAAACAGATGGTACCTTTTATCTAAAAAAAAATAATATTCAGATGTATCCACTGCCTTCCCCACTATGCTGGTGCTGTAGTAAGATGGAAGCGTCATATATACATATTTGGTTGTCATGCCAAAAAATAAGCACTTTATGGAAATGAGTGTTTATAATTATAGAAGACATGACTAGGAAGTCTTTGGATTTTTCTCCTAAGGCCACACTTTTACATTTAAGGCTACATAAACTGTCATCAAAATATAGATATATAATAACTCATATCTTGATAGCAATAAAATAAATAAATACATGTTTTAAATAATTTTCTATATGATACTAAATGAGCAAAAAAAGAACACACATTTTTCCTTGTGAGGTATCTCAATTTATCAGTCTATAACTTCTAGTACGAGAGACAGATAAATCTTTAATGTTTTAACATTTAGTGTTATGACAAAGCTACTTCAAGGGAGGGGACTCAGCATGAAAGATGACCTACAGCCATAAATACCTGGGGAGTGAGTAGATTCATTCCTGTCATATATTGTGATTTGATTGTAGATGCATTAGATGAATTGCTAAAAAGCTCTTGGATTCTAATGCACAGTGCCAGTCAAGAGGTTACCTCCCTAGGTGAAGATTTTTAGTGACCTATATGCAGTTCATACAGTAGATATAAATAGGCAATGGAAAATAATTCAATGAAAAATATCACTAAAAAATATTTCAAATCATATTACAAATTTACAGTTGGCTTGTGTAGCTGTTGTACAGAGTAGAACAGAGAAAAAGGAAATCTGATTTGATATCCAGCTCTTGTTCATTCTTATTTTTGAAAAACAAGTAATACTATGATAGAAATGTGTATATAAATATATATGTACACCTTTACTGCTTTTAAAGAAATATTTAAATTTTCTTTAACATTTTTACATTGCTATTGCAAAAGAGGTACCATACATTTCATATATACTTGCATTGAGTAATTATATCATCCCCTGTAAAAGGACATTTTTCCTTACTCTTGTAGTGAGATTTCTGGCAATAATTAACACAAATGATTGCTGCAGTTTAGCGTATAATGGCTTGACAGGGAGATAAGTATAAATAAGTTTTGTTTCCACAGGTGAAGATCGTTGTAATTGTGTAAGAGTGTTTTTGAGTGTAACTACTTCAACCAAAAAGGAACAAGTCAACAAACTATGTTTCAATGATTCTCTAGAATTGCAAGGTCTCTAGAAAAATGGTGTCTATATATTTTGGAAAATGTTGTTTTTATAAAATGCCACTGAAATTACATCTTTTTAGGCTTAGTAGAACTGGTGGCTTTAGAAAGTTAAGCTAGGCTTTAGAACACTTTAAACTGGAATGTGTCACCGCATAATTTAAGGAAATTTGGCATAATCCATGGTTCCAAATAAATACATACAGACATATCACGATCTAGCTAAGCTATTGAGGTGAGAATATAGCTTGGTTGCTTAATCTAAGTGTTGCTTCTAAGTGTGTGTGGTTGGAGATATTCTGGAGAGTTTTACAGAAGCTTCAACTGTCTAAGAGTTGTGCTAAGAGTTTTCTTTTTTACTGTTACAGGTAAGATTCATCTGTAGAAAAAGGTTACTGATTGCACAAGGTGTGGGTTTACTTCAGGGAGATCATGCCAAACTAATCTTATTGATTTTTTTTGATTGGGTAACTAAAATTATAGATCAGGGTGGTGCAGTAGACATTGCAGACAAATCCTAGATTTCAGTAAGGCTTTTGACACTGTTGCACGTAGAAGGCTTATCAATAAACTACAATCTTTGAGTTTGGATTCCAATATTGTTGAATGGGTAAGGCAGTGGCTGAGTGACAGGCAACAGAGGGTATTAGTCAATGGAGTATATTCGAAGCTTGGGCTTGTCACCAGTGGGGTACCTCAGGGATCTGTACTTGGACCCATTCTCTTTAATATTTTTATTAGTGATATTGCAGAAGGTCTTGGTAAGGTGTGTCTTTTTGCGGATGATACTAAGATATGTAAAAGGATGGATGTTCCAGGAGGGATAAGCCAAATGGCAAATGATTTAGGTAAACTAGAAAAATGGTCAGAGTTGTGGCAACTGACATTTAATGTGGATAAGTGCAAGATAATGCATCTTGGACGTAAAAACCCAAGGGCAGAGTACAGAATATGTGATAGACTCCTAATCTCAACATCTGAGGAAAGGGATTTAGGGGTGATTATTTCTGATGACTTAAAGGTAGGCAAACAATGTAATAGAGCAGCAGGAAATGTTAGCAGAATGCTTGGTTGTATAGGGAGAGGTATTAGCAGTAGAAAGAGGGAAGTGCTCATGCCATTGTACAGAACACTGGTGAGACCTCACTTGGAGTACTGTACACAGTACTGGAGACCATATCTTCAGAAGGATATTGATACCTTAGAGAGAGTTCAAAGAAGGGCTACTTGTCAGGGTACCTGTTGTCTCTACCTCAGAGGAGGTGAGATACTTAGACGTTCATCCTCTCAGAGGGGTTGACTCACTCGTTCCTCGCAGTTCTCTCGGCCGTTTACACGCCGGCCGCGAGGGACCCGCTTCCTTTTATGACGCGGCGCTCAGTAGCCGACGTCATGACGACAATCCGTTCCGACCTGTCAATCAAGTCCCGACCACGAATCAGGACTCGTCGGGGGCGTGATTACCTATCTAGAACCAGGGTATAAAGTAGGGCTTTATGCATTTGTTCATTGCCCTGTCGTGGTTATAGCTTGTCTAGTCACTCAGTGCTCTTGTTATCTATTTGTCTCTTTGGTTTTGACCCGGCTTGTTTGTTCTATCCTGCTTACCTCTATTACCCTTTGACTCGGCTTGTCTCTCACTTATCTGCTCTCTCGTTCCCTCGACCTTGGCTTGTCTCTAGACCATTCTTTGCTTACTCCTTACGTTAGTCCGGCCATTCTAAGGTCCGGTATACGTACCTACCTCCTGTTTGTACTTTGCGTGTTGGATCCCTGTCCCGATCCTGACATTACGACAGGGCCAATGGATCCTGCAGGTACAAACACTCAGGTTGGTTCTTCCGACTCTAGATTTGAGGCCATGGATCATAGAATGGATCAGATGGCTCTAGCGCTGCAGGCTTTATTATCTCGTTCTAATAATCAACCAGAAGAGATGCGTACTACATCCATCTCCCCTGTAAGTTCAGGTCTAGAGGTAGCCACAGTAGGTGCTTCTTCCCGTATTACTCCTCCTGTACGTTATGGTGGCTCTCCGGATAAGTGTCGTGGTTTTTTAAACCAGATAGGTATTCATTTCGAATTACAACCCCCGCTCCTACCCTACAGATAGGGCGAAGGTTGGATTCATTATCACACTACTCATTGATAAGGCTCTGAGATGGGCCAATCCATTATGGGAGAATGATAACCCGTTAGTCTATAATTATAATGCCTTTGTCGCTGCTTTTAGAAGAACTTTTGACCCTCCAGGTAGAAAGGTCAATGCAGCTAGATTATTGTTGCGCCTTAGACAAGATAACCGAACCCTTGTGGATTATGCACTAGAGTTCAGGTCCTTGGCGGCAGAAGTTAAGTGGAATGAACAGGCTTATATAGACGTATTTTTAAACGGATTATCAGATGAAATTCTAGACAAGGTTGCTACAAGAGAGCTTCCTGAAAATTTGGAGGATTTAATTTCTTTTATTTCTCGTATTGATGAACGTTTAAGAGAGAGGCAGAACACTCGAGATAGAACCCGTAGACCTTCCTTTAAACTAGCTCCCTCATTTCAAAGTCCTGAATCCACAACCTCAGCTTTTCCAGAACCTATGCAGATAGGCAATACTCGCCTCTCAGAAGAAGAGAGACAGTACAGGAGAAGGGAGGGGTTGTGTATGTATTGTGGAGTAAGAGGGCACCTACGCCTAAATTGTCCTAATCGCCCGGGAAACGCTCGCACCTAAGTTTCTCTAGAGGACAGGCCTTGGGTGTTTCTATTTTGTCCTCTATACATAATTATAAAGATCACAGGCTTCTGCTACCTGTTTCTTTAGCTTGGGAGAAGGGAGTACTAAAAACTATGGCGTTGGTAGATTCCGGAGCTGCTGAGAGCTTTATTGACCAAGTTTTTGTTACTAAACACTCTATTCCATCCCAACTAAGGGATACACCCTTGGCCGTTGAGGCCATAGATGGTAGACCATTATCTGAACCTGTTATTTTTCGTGAGACCATACCTGTTAACTTAACTGTTGGTATCCTACACGAGGAAGGTATATCTCTTATGCTTATTTCGTCTCCTTCTGTTCCTAAAGTCCTGGGGTATCCGTGGTTAAAGAAACATAACCCTATTATTGATTGGGAACTAGGGGAGATAGTCTCATGGGGTCAGGGTTGCCAGAGCAGGTGCTTACAGAAAGTCTCACCGGTTTGCGTAGTTAACGCACCGGCTAATTCTACCCAGTCTACAGACGTACAAATACCGCCTCTGTAGCTGGATTTAAAGGCAGTCTTTGACAAAAAGAATGCTGACACTTTACCTCCACACAGGCCCTTTGACTGCAAGATCAGACTCCTGCCTGGGACCATGCCTCCGAGGGGTACGGTATACCCTTTATCCACTAAGGAGAACTTAGTCTTAGAGGAGTATATTCGTGAGAACCTAGACAAAGGATTCATTAGGAGATCCTCCTCTCCTGCCGGGGCCGTTTTTTTTTTTGTGAATAAGAAGGATGGTACGTTAAGGCCTTGCATTGATTATCGAGGCTTGAATAAAATAACGATTAGAAATGCCTACCCGATTCCTTTGATTACTGAGCTCTTTGATCGTCTAAAAGGCTCCAAGATTTTCACCAAGTTAGATCTCAGAGGGGCGTATAACTTGGTGAGAATTCAGCAGGGAGACGAGTGGAAAACAGCGTTCAATACCCGATATGGGCACTATGAGTACACGGTAATGCCTTTTGGGCTCTGGAATGCACCGGCAGTATTTCAGGACCTGATCAATGAAGTTCTTAGGGAATTTCAACAGGATTGCGTTATTGTATATTTGGATGATATACTAATACACTCTAGAGAAATTGAGACCCACCACAGACAAGTCAGAAGGGTATTGCGCAAACTTCTACAACATGGGTTGTACTGCAAATTGGAGAAATGTAGTTTTGACCAATCTCAGATAAACTTTCTTGGTTACGTGATTTCTGGGGACGGGTTTAAAATGGATCCGGATAAACTCCAGTCTATTTTAGATTGGCCATTACCCAGGGGTCTCAAAGCCATTCAGAGGTTTATTGGATTCTCCAATTATTATAGGCGTTTCATTAAAGGATACTCTTCTATTATTGCTCCTATTACCAATATGACCAGACAGGGGGCTGACACTAAGACTTGGTCTACTGAAGCTCTCGTTGCTTTCAAGACACTCAAGGAACTTTTTGCTTCTGCACCAATTTTAGTTCACCCTGATACGACTTTGCCTTTTCTACTCGAGGTAGACGCCTCAGAGACAGGTTTAGGCGCTATCTTGTCTCAAAGGTTAGGTGTGGATAAACCGTTACATCCATGTGGTTTTTTTTCCAAGAAATTATCTGGGCCTGAAAGCAGATATGACATTGGTGACAGGGAACTACTAGCGGTCATCATGGCTTTAAAGGAGTGGAGACATTTATTGGAAGGGACCTTGCATCCTGTTACTATTTTGACGGATCACAAGAACTTGTCCTATATTGGGGAGGCCAAGCGCTTGCCCGCCAGGCAAGCTCGTTGGTCCTTGTTCCTCACTCATTTCAATTACGTGCTCACTTATAGACCTGGTTCTAAGAACTCTAAAGCCGATGCTTTGTCTCGCCAACATGAACCTTCTACTATATCTGAGGCGGTTTTGTCTTCTATAGTTCCCAAGCGCAATATTATCGCCAACACGAGTCTCAGGATTCATTCTCCGTTGCTGGCCGAGATCATGAAGTTACAGCATCTGGCTCCTAGACAGGGTCCTGGGGCAAGGTATTTCGTTCCTCCTGAACTCCAACTGGAACTGTTACAGTGCTTTCACAACAGTAAGGTGGCTGGGCATCCTGGCATTCGCAAGACGTGTGCCTTGATTTCCAACGATTTCTGGTGGCCTTCACTACGTAAGGATATTAGGGATTTCGTCGGAGCATGTGAGGTCTGTATGAAGACTAAACAACCTCATACACTTCCATGTGGGCTTTTGCATCCCTTGGAAATTCCAGAGAGACCGTGGTCCTGGCTATGGACTTCATTGTCGATTTGCCTGTTTCTAAAAAACAGACTGTTATCCTCACGGTGGTTGACAGGTTTACTAAGATGGCTCATTTCGTGCCCTTACCTAAACAGCCATCTTCTCCCGAATTGGCTGAGATATTCGCGAGAGAGATTTTTCGTTTACATGGGATACCCTCCGAAATTGTTTCTGATAGAGGTTCCCAATTTGTTTCCCGTTTTTGGAAATCCTTCTGTTCTCAACTGGGCATCAAATTGAATTTCTCTTCTGCCTATCATCCCCAGTCTAACGGAGCTGCTGAATGCACCAACCAAAAGATTGAACAATATTTACGTTGTTTTGTTTCCGAACACCAGGACGATTGGGTCGGTCTGATTCCTTGGGCGGAGTTTGCACACAACAATCTCATTTGTGATTCTACTCGTTCTAGCCCCTTTTTCATGAATTATGGCTTTCATCCTTCCATTCTTCCCTCGGTTTCTCCTTCCCAAGGGGTACCGTCGGTTGATGTTCATGTTGCCAATTTGAGGAAGTTGTGGGATCAAACTCGACAAATTCTCCTGCATAATTCCGCGTTGTTCAAGAAACACGCTGAAATAACAATGAAGCACTGAAATAACATAGTATGTTGCCCACTGAGGGTCATGTGAAACGGACGATTCAAAGTCCCATTGAGGGCATTTTGCAAGGACTATGTATATGAGACCAAGAAGGGACTCAATGTAAGTCCTGAGGTGCAGGGTGGCCACATGAGGCTGTGATAAAAGTAATGGAGAGGGTGATTGGTAGATCAGTTATAGGTTGTAGAGTTTGTTTAGAAGTAGCAATTAAAAGAACTATGATCGTAATGCGACAGTAGAGAAATAATAATAAAAATAATAAGCATCTAGCTTGTGAAATGGTTAACATAAGGAATGTAAGAAAAACACGTTAAAAGCGTAGGGGGAAAAAAAACTGAATTTACGACAAGAATGAGGTTTAGACCACTAGAATGCAATAGTGCTGAATTGATTTTAGGCTATGATACGCTAAACATAGGAAGAAACAGAATTCATAAGACATACGTTTATAAAACGTCTAGCTTGTAAAAAGTGAACATAATTTATTTTTTTTATTATATACATACGTTAATAAGGCATACTTGTTTAGGAGGACAATTAACACTTATGCATACATTGTGGTATAGCACAATAGGGTTGAAAGCAACAGCAAATGCTAGAATAACAGAGTAACATGCATTAACGTGAGGCTAGTGACGGTCGAATCGAATGACAGTACCATGTGTTAGAGGCCCTGTAGGGCTTGTTAAGAAACACTTGTAAATAAAATCCTAATTAAAAATGTTATTTTTTTTTTTTTTTTTTTAAATGCATGTTTTCATTTTGGGTATATCTACTAAGCAGATTTTTTGTTGTTGTTTTTTGGGGGCAGTGGAATGTCCCCAAGTGGCAGACCTGGTTTATGGCATGTCTTGATTAAAGGGCGACTATAACATATTTAGGTGAGGGCCATGTATATGGCCGTATAACCATAGAACAGACATAATTTTAAAGTATGATTGACTAATCCCGTGCTGAGACCAGAACGGGCTTAAAACAATGTAAGTATTGACAGACAGCTAAATAAGACTAAGTATTAACAGGTTGTACCATAAATGCTGAACACATGTATAGGCCCAAGTTTGGCCTGACATGAATTTACACAGTCAGTAGCAACACTGAGCCACATAATTACTAAACAGTGTAGCCCTATATGTGCCTGAATACTAAGAGGGCAACCATGAAACATACATGTAGGTACTGAGGCCTGGTGAAAATAAGTAACACAAGTTGCAAATATGAAAATGGAATATGGCATAGCATTTATTATACAAAAAAACATAGGGTGACTAACTGAATTGCATATTATAAGATACGATATGTTCGAATACAGTAAGCACAAACCAAATTGAGGTATCACTGTGATGCTGTGATTGAAATAAGCCATATTTGCATTAGTAGTGAAATTCGCCATATCCAAATGAGCAAAGAATACAGACTAAAATGCTAATGCCACCCTAGTTAGTGAAAGGCCAAATGTGGGCTGAATACGTGTGGAATGTCAGTGATAGCGCGGCCCTACGCGGACCAAAAAAAACAAACGTATGGTTTTGATGAAAAACATGTGAACAGCAACAGGATGTGGCAGTGCCCCATGAGCTTTGAGGGAGGGCTGTTTTTTGTTTTTCACTCAAATTAGGTAAAATGAATACTTGCGTCAGCCACACTAGGCAAAGACCAGCTTGTTTGTTTGTTTAGAGTTTATGCAGTTTGTGTTGATGACCTTTGAACTGGAAGTAGATGGATCTTTACTGAACCATGAAGTCTCGGCCCAGAGGAAGGGGAGGCCTGTGAATTTATAGGCCGGACAAACCCCTCCCACAACTACAGGCTCTGTACTTTTTAGCAGTCACTGTCTGAGAACCAGGTTTGAATCCTGGTCAGACCACCACACCAGTAAGTGTCCCTGGGCAAGACTGCTAATGATATGTACCCACCCACCTCAATAATAATACGAAAGTAACACAAAACAAGATAGGACATCCTCTGGATTAAAAAGATCCACGTCAAATGCTAGGGAACCACAATCTGACAACAAGTGGGCTTTAGCAACAAACTATTCCTGGACATGAAGTGAGAACCTAGACCTGCTTGCCTGCTACTACAAAAGCAGACCCAATTAGAGGGGCTGAATTAAACATATGTGGGAACTGTGCATAAATAAGAGACCATCATCTACACTAACTAAATAGCTAGCTACATACCGTTTCAACACTTTCAAGAGGAAGCTAGTGTCACATCATTCATGAGCCATAAGGAGAAAGAAAGTCTCATACCAACACTTATGCATACAAAGGGTTGCCAACATGACTGTAGATGTCATCACAGCAGATGATCATAGAAAATCTAGGAGTCCTTGACCATGGGACTAGATTGACAAATATCTAGCAACCAGTATGCTAGTAGCAGTTAATGAGGCACTGTCCACAATCCCAGCCAACACTCTCACAGAGGAAAACAAGTTTATATATCCCACAGTATCTACATGAGAAACAATGCCACTGAGGAGACTAAGACTAAAATCCAAAATAAAGATAACACAGGCAGAAAGAATCATGACTTAACACCAATGCCCAGTAGCTGCTAAACCTGAAAGCAGACTTCCAGAACAGGAACCAATAATCATGTTAGTGGGAGTGATCACTGAGTAAAGCATGAGTAGCCTACACGAAGAGTTGGTCTGCTCCAAGACCTGACATCATCCACACCTACTGTATAAAGAAACTATCATGGCTTGCAGCACAAATGAACCAGTTAATAGCAAAAGGCTCCCACACATACTGGCTAAGACAAGGCAGAACAATACTGGTAATGGAGGACTCTTATTTGCCCCAATCCCCAATGCCTCTAATGTGGTAAAAAGATAAGACCAGTCCACTCTGTTAAAAGCCTTTTTGGCATTAATAAAAAAAATAATAAAAAAGGCGATAGGTGTGGCATGTACTTACCTTCTAGAGCCGTGCAGCCTTCCTCTTGCATACTCTACCTTCACTTCCTCCTGCCGTGCGGTCCAGCCGATCCATGCTGCCGTGCGGCATGACAGCCTTATATAGAGTGTAGGCGTGATGTCACACTTGTTATTAAAGTGACTAGGTCATCAGTGCGATCCTAATCTATTTTGAATAACAAAATAGAAGGAAAGTCGAGGTACTCCAAGGTACAAAACAGGCAATTTTATTGAACCCACTCCATCGCAACGTTTCGACCTACACGGTCTTTGTCAAGCTACTAAGTGCATGTATACATTCATTTTTATAGGAATACAAGTGATTAACAATTAACAAGATCCCATCAAACAATTAGTTAAAATTACATCCATATACAACCCCCAATATGGCCACATTGATAGTAAAGGCTAACAGCTGTGTCACGAGTGCAAATTAACTCAATGTCAGGGACCAGGAACCAGACAGAGACAGAACTAGATGCAAACACACCTTTATTAATAAATAACAAATAAGTCACAAAAGCAAAGTCCAGGAATCAAGCAGGGGTCAGTCACCAGAGCGGGTAGTCAGACAAGCCAGGATCAGGAGCACGGAGAGCAGCGCAGTCAGGAACAAGGCCGGAGTCAGGAACCAGGAAAAAACAGGAGCAAGGAGACTTCTGGGAAACAGGAAACCACGCAAGGGCAAGGAGGTTCTGGGATTTGCTGCTTAAATAGGCAGAACTGATTAGCAGCAGGGTTGATTACTACTCTCAGGTGAGTAACCGTGGCAAAAAGCAGAAGGAGCTCATAGTAATTGCAGCTGAAAACTCATTCACTGAAACAGAAAGGGTTGCTGTTTAAAACAGCAAAGAAACCCTGACACTCAATTGGAAGCTTTCTCAACAAGTACCATCCCTGGGATATGGAGACAAAATTAGAAAAAAAAGAAAAATTAAAAGGTAAATATCACAGTAATAAACAATAAAATGAATCAAAGCCAGATCGAGTCCAATTTCTCTTCAAGCATTACTATTAATAACTTTTGTATGATAATATTTGATTCTCTGACATATATAATATAGAACATATACGTATGTAAAAAAAAAGGAGAAAAGAACATATATAAAAGTGATAAAGATAAACAATCAGTATATGTGTTCCAAAAGTTATATATACACACACACATATATACACACATAAAGAAACGTGTTGTATATAAGAAAGGTCTACAGAATTTGGATAGACAGTGTACATGTTAATAGACAGATTCCAAAGCTGTGAATAGTTCTAGTTCATAATTATATTTTAAGTGTTGAAGTGTATTATATGAAATCTCACAATAAAAAGTAACCATATAACCAAACATAAAAAGCAGGTGTGAAACCCATTATTCTAAGATAAAGTGCATAAAGTGAAAAAATGATCATATTATAGAATTTATCAATAAATCTATCAGAGATCTATATTAAGTAATCAAAGTCATGAAATTTTCTATGATTAAATTATTAGAATATAAAAGATAAAGACCTGACTGGTCCAGAATTCATTTATGTGCATTTAGTAGATATGTCCCTAGCACCAATATCACAGATTAAGAATAATCTGCAAAAACAAAAAAAATTTTAAAATCCAAAAGTTAAAACCAATATGACAATGTCTATAATAACGGATTGAGATCATAATAATTAGGGCCTATGGAAGGGTCAGGGTTTTAAATTCCCTAATTTCCAGTGAGCTTCTCTGAATAATAGCCTTATGTGTGTCCCCATTAATTGACTGTTTAACTCTATGATGTAATCAATCCTGTCCAGCATCACTATAACACCACCCCTATCAGCTGGTTTAAAGACCAAATCCTGCTTTATTTGAAATATTTTTAAAGCTTTATATTGTGCTTTTATTAAATTATTAGGGTGTGTATACGCTGGACATACTTACACCATGACTCACCAAGTTAATAAAAGTTTCAACAGCATGATTAGCAATAGATGGATTAAAGGAAATTTGATATCACTTAATCTTAATATTACGTTACATGGGGTATTCAGATCAGTAGAAAGCAGCGGTTTACTAAAGAACATTTTTAACTTCACATTACGGAAGAACCTACACAACACCAAATTATCTATAGCATTTGGAGTACAAGTAAGACAAAAAGTCAAATCTTTTCTTAATGCTGTAGTATCGTCTTTAGACAAAATCTCAGATAAATTGATTATTGTGTCTTCTTCATCTTCTGGGGGACTTTGTTTCTCCATATTGCTGGTAAAGTCCTGCTTCTTATGGCCACCCCTTCGGATTCTTCCGATGTTTCTCCGCTGAACAATCCCCCTGTAAGGGGGAGTTTCTTCTAAACAAATACAGCGGTTACTGGATTGATTTTCTTGTGAAGGATTAACCTAATGTTGAATGGAATGTACCTTTTCTATTTTGATTGGCTCTTTTTTCTTAACAGTAGAGCTTTGTAAAAATTCCTGATTTAATAATATCCAGACCATGGAACATTTATTCAAAATTCCTTCAAGCTTTGTACGATATTCAGTATTATCCATCAATGAAATAGGTTGTGCATACATACACGTCCCCCTTGGAATACATTTCATTTAATCGTACTCCACCAATGTGACACTGTACAATGTAAAACTCATTTTTTCTTTAAGGCTTTTACCAACTCTTTACTTATAGTTTGCCCAATTTGGTGTCACAATGATGATGTGGACCAATCAGTATACAGGTAAGCCTATTTAAGGCTTGGTTTGGATTCTATTCTTTGCCCTATCATGGTTTCTGTTAGATCATCATTTACTGCTCCTAGAGATTCCTTTGTGATTCCCTGTGTTTGACCTCTGACTTCGTATTTGACTTGTGATTTCTGGTATCCTGACCTCACCTTTGTATTTGAATTGTGATTTCTGGTATCTTGACCTTGACTTCATATTTAACTCGTGATTTCTGGTATCCAGATCCGGCTTTGTCTTGACTCTGAGTATTTCTGTAATCTTAACCTTGTTTCTTGATTAATATGTTAAGTCCAGCAATTCTTAGGCTAGGTACGTCTTTCAGATCCACCTTTTGTGGACCCCCATGAGACCATAAGACCCCCATGGCAATAGGCACCTTGGTGCAGGAGATTCAAGATTTTAGTTGTATTATCCCTTGCCTCCATGCCCAGGACATAACTTGCTTGACCAAATTGGACTAGTCCAGGCAAAAAAGGCTTGAGGTGAAGGGCAAGGAGCTTAGCAAATATCTTCAAATCATTATTGAGAAAAGAGGAGGTCTGTAACTGGCACATTTATTCTGATCTTTCTGCGTTTAGGGAGAACTGTAATTGATGCTCTAAGCTTTGGGTCCAGTAAGTAGATATCCTCATTAATACAATTTAGTACTGAAAGGAAATATGAAGAAAGATGATGTGAAAACAATTTGTAATAGTGATTGGTCATTCTGTACGGTCCTGGGCTTTTTCCCTGTAGCAGAGATTTTATTACACATTGCAGCTCCTCAATCGAAAGAGGTGCTTCTAAGGACATATTTGCCTCTTATCTTATAAAATGTTGGGTATATTTTTCACATGAGCTTGGAGATCTTCCCATGAACTAGATGTTTTTGGGAGATAATATAAATTCTGATAGAAGGAGCGGGAAGCTCCTGCTATTTATTCTATTGTGTTATATTGAATTTACTTCATGTCAACTATCTTCGCTTTCACTAAAAATCTGCCACCTCGGTTACTCTGTGTATAATATTACGAGTTAAAAGAATAGAACGTTGCGCCCTCATGTTCAAAAGACTCTTAAACTCACCACGTAAAGCTGTGAGGCACTAAAGTGAATCTGTCAACAGGGCAGTTTTATTTATATTCTCTTCTATATGATTTTTACTTAGAAAATAATTTTCTTTGCATTCCTTTCTCTTTTAATCCTCAATCCCCACTTTATAAGAACTCCCTAATCACTCCTATATGCGCCTCCCACACCCATGAGGCCGACAACTCTGAAGTAGTATCTATTATATTCTGAATATCTTCCACTACTATTATGTCATCTAAAAGGGTCTAATTAAGATGCAAGTGAGAGGTTTGGTTGTATCGCTGCTTGAAGTGCAACAGAGAGAAAAAATAGGGGTGTGGTCAGATCATTAAAGGACCACTATAGTCACCGAGACCACTTCAGCTCAATTAAGTGGTCTGGGTGCCAGGTCACCCAGGTTTTAACCCTGCAGCTGTAAACATAGCAGTTTCCATTTGTATGGAGACACTGAACTTTCCTCATATACATGCATTCATTCAAGGTGGCGTTTGGCTCTGCACCAGCCCACCTCCTTGGCTGAGATCATCAGTATTGACAATCACAGCCAATCCAATGCTTTCTTATGGGAAAGCATTGTGATTGGCTGAGATCATAACTTCTGATGATCTCAGCCAAGGAGGCAGATCAGAGGCAGAGCCTGCACCAGCAGACTGGAATAAAGATTACATTTTACTATATTTAGAGGGGTAAGGGGAATCAGGGGGATAAATAGTGTTTTTAACACTACAGGATAAAGAATACATGTTTTTGTTCATGACCCTATAGTGTTCCTTTAAGTGCTTTTGTGATTGGCTTGAGAGCTCTGAGTGCCTGCAATCTGGTTTGGGATAGATCTGGAAAGATAAGCATGTGTTGCCCATGAAGTGTTATATATATTTTTTTTTTCTAAATTATTACAAGCTCTATATAGGCTTATTTATATATTCGATTTTAATTACCTTTCTTAAGTTAAAATACTCTCAAAGTACTTTTAGGAATCTATAATTTGTCTTTATATCCAATGTAGCAACAACACTTGATGGATTTCTGTTTAAGCTGATATAAAGTTTATGAATTGTGTACAGGTAAAGGTTAAATACTTCTATGATGTGTTAAACAAGTGACCATTGTATATGTATAAACACGTAGATCATGCCTTTCCTACCCTTCAGACTTTCTCCCCGGCTACTGAACAAGAGGTGGCTGCACTTCTCCTTTCCTCTTACCCCACCACTTGCCCACCCCATCTTATCTTATTAGATTTATCTCCCCTTGTCTTGTGCCTTCCTTAACACACATTTTGAACTGCTCTCTCTCTTCTGGCATTGTCCCTGCTGCCCTTAAACTGTAGTACCTATTCTGAAAAAAATCATCTCTTGACCGGTCCTCCCCTTCTAACTATTGAGACATATCCCTGCTCTCTTTTTCCTCAAAGATTCTGGAAAGACTTGTTTTACCCATCTGGCTGACTTCCTCAATTCCAACTCACTCCTTGAACCTCTCCATCCTGGCTTCCGCCCCCTCCACTTTATTGAGACTGCTCTTATCAAAGTTACTAACAAACTAACCGCAGCTAAATCCAAACGCCACTACTCAATACTAATTTTCTTGACCTCTCTGCTGCCTTTGACACTGTTGATCATATTCTCCTTCTTCAAACTCTTCAATCACTCGGTCTCTGTGACACTGTACTCTCATCGTTTTCCACCTAACTCTCCGAACGCCCATTCAGCGTCTCCTTTTCTAATGATACCTCCTCCCTTTGTCCTGTCTCGGTTGGAGTTCCCCAAGACTCTGTCATTGGTCCCCTTCTTTTTTCTCTTCATACTGCCTCTCTTGGCAAACTTATCACCTCATTTGGATACCACTACCACCTGCATGCCGATGACACCCAGATATATCTCTCCTCCCCTGACCTCTCCCCTGCTGTCCTGCAATGTGTCACTGCTTGCCTTTTTTCCATTTCTGACTGCATGTCCTCCCGCTTTCTGAAACTCAATCTCTCTAAAACTGGACTACTTGTCTTTCCTCCTCTTAATACTGATCCTCCTCTTTCATTCTCCCTTCAAGTTAGTTGTACACACATTAGTCCATCTTTGCAAGCACACTGTCTTGGCATATACTTGATTCTGGCCTCATCTTTGAGTCTCACATCCAGTATGTTACCAAATCCTGTAGATTCCACCTTAAAAACATAGCCCGCATCCGCCCCTTTCTTACACAAGATACTACTAAGGACCTTGTCCATGCTCTAGTAATAATAATAATATCTCACATGGATTATTGTAACCCTCTCCTAAGTGGTCTTCCCAAAAGTGTATTGCCCCACTACAGTCTGTAATGAATGCTGCCGTCAGACTGATTTTCCTCTCCTGTTGGTCCTCTCACACCTCACTCCTCTGTCCTTCCTTACATTAGCTTCCTGTATCCTATAGGAGTCACTTCAAAATACTAATACATACTTAGAAAGCATTAAACAATTCTAGCCCCCCGACATCTCTTCACTGATTCATAGGTATGCCCCTTCTCAGTCTCTACGCTCTGCCCATGACCGTCTCCTGTCTGATGCTGGCACATGTACGGCCAACTCACACTTGCAGGACTTCTTGCAGGCGGCTCTCTTCCTATGGAATAGCCTGCCTACCACCATCAGACTCTCCCCTAGTCTTCAATCTTTTAAGAAGTGCCTTAAAACCTCTCTCTTCAGGAAAGTTCTACCTCACATACCTGTCCCTTGCTCTCTCCTAAAGGGCAGCACACTACTCTCTCCTCCAACTCTGCTTCACTGCCACCCTTTTTGATTGCTCTCTCCTGTCCTATTGTGTTTTTTTACCCCATCTCCTATAGACTATACGCTCATTTGAGCAGGGTCCTCTTCAACCTATCTTTCCTGTTTATTTTTGTAATTGTCTTATTTATTGTTAATGAAATCACAGGGCACAGTGTCACCCCCTTTTATAATATTGTAAAGCGCTACAGAATACGTTGGCACTATATAAATGCCAATAATAATAATAATGTCTATGCCTATATGTACCCCCATGAGATAATTATGCCTCTTGTTGATGCTGATTAAACTTAAATTATATTAAAAAAAAATATTGAAAGTAGAAAACCTAAACTGAGGATTTAGATTTAGAAAGGTTGACCACATGACAGGAAATTGTGTTATCTTGCTGTATTTGACCAAGCACATCTGCAGATGAAGTAGACAAATGGTGGTATCAATTAAGAAAAGGAGAATGTAATCTGTGAAAATGCTTAGCTTAACAGGTAGTGATAAACACTTCCTAAGTTTAGCAGCTGGCATCCTATTAGCTTTATTAGAGTAAAAGTGATTTTTTTTTTTTAAATCTAGTGTTCATTTGCCAGCATGAAGAGAATTTAAAAATGAATTAAACTGTTTAATATTTTCCACTAATATACCAAAAGGAGAGCATATGTTGCAATTTTCCTCAAATTATTTTTCAAAAACCTTTTAGAACTTCCTTAACCAAGCAAAAGCTGGATGAAGATTGCAGCTATATGGGTTATCCATACTGTATCAGAGGCATATTGGAGTTGTTTTTAATTGAAATGTCATTGAAATTTTTAATGCTATGGTGCTATTTACATTTTTTCATACTCATATCCCAGATTTTCCAATTCCCCACCCCACAAATCGATATGACTTGACTTAAAGGTTTAAAATATCTGGACCATGACCAACAAATATAAAAAAAAAAAAAAAAAAATACTTTTTACCATAGTTTGTTTATCTAATGTGTTCATTAACAAACATTGATAATTAAGTAACATAAATGTGTGGAAGAACAAAAAAGATGATATCCCTCTGGGTGGGATCTAATGTACACAAATAGGTCAAATGCTATACATATATTTGAAATGCATAGACCATGATAGTGTAAATTTAGAAAAAATAATGACAATCTCTAGTAGTGATATCCAAGGTTGGAAATTGAGGTTGATTAAACGCTGCACAAATCACAATATTTATTTTAGACTTGTCCACAAGATTTTAGAAAGCAGAAGCAACCAATTACATTTAGGAATGATCTGAAGCTTGCAATAAAACTAAAATATAGAGAATAGAGTTTATAGTACACTCTAGTATCATATAATATAATCTTCTGAGTACAGATCATTTGTACCCTATATTTACATCCCTCTTAGGTAACTAAGTATCTGTTGTGGAGCATTACAGTTTATATAAATCAATAACTTAACATGGGAACCCTATCTGTAGATGATGTCATTTGGTTGGCATTGCAAGGTAGCTGTTGAGAGATCAGAAAATATATTTGTACCAACTTAAAAAAAAAAATACATTCTAGGATTCTCTATCAGGGCTGACCAAGAAATATGAATGTGGATGATGATATCATTTGAAATAGACTTGTACAAGGAGATAGCATTTGTTTTAGCTGAACCATTTTTTATAAAAATATATATTTTTTCGCGATTGCAGAATTTTTGGTGATATGACAGTATGGCTCATCAGAATTTCAGTAACAAAAAAACAAAATACAATTCAGAAAATGAATCAGATGAACCAAACATGCGTGAAAATAGCCCAATCTCTGTACTGCATAATAAATACAAAAGAACATGCTGGGTACATGGGTGAGTCACTTGAATTATGATTCGTCTACATTTCAACTCAACATTTGGGTATTAGAACGATCACCTGATAGGCCGAAATTTGGATGAATTGCAGTTAAAAATAAAAGAAGTCTTCAAGTCTACTTTGAAAGAATTTCAGGAGCTGATTTTGAGTTAGGGCATTTGTGTGCACTGTTAGGTAGTATTTGTACAGTGACTTCATTTAAAAGCGGCATTACTACTGGATAACACATAATTAGCAGAAACACATAGTTCAGGTATTAAAGCGGCACTGTCATGCCGAACTTAGCTTTCTCCAATCCCTTCCTCTTCTCTCCCTCTCTCAGTATCTGTTCTTCTTTTTTTCCTATCTGCTCTAGTTTTCTTTAAAACATAAGACAAAGTAGGAACTACTTTGTCTTATGTATTTTTCCTACTCCTGACTCACAATGCTCACTCTTTCCTCCGTGATCTTGCGATGCATGCTTTCATTATTCCCGAACGTCCTGTCATTTAGACAGAACGTCGTCGAAACTACAGAATTTAGTCCTAACAGAATGAGAACAGTTTTTTTATTCATGTTAGGGCGACATTCGGTGCTTTTAGGTCGATTCGAAATTTCATTTGAATGAATAAAATTCTGATCCGATCTGTTCTGTGGCTGCATCTTGCAACCGTTTAGTACATAGCTCCCTAATTTCCACGTATCAGGGAGCTATCTACCAAAAGGCTGAAAGACCAAGATTGGACTTTCAGCACACTTTACTAATACTACATAAAGATGACTAAGTATTAGTAATTAATCTGCCCCTACTCGTTATATTATGAGTAGGAACATGTCTAGTAAACAGTGAGCAGCCCCCCTTCTAAAAAATGGCCCCATGGTGGGGCATCTATTAAGCAGGGGGGGCATAGTGTCTCCCCCAAGACCCTACTCATGCTCTGTGAGTGGGGGCTATTAAATTAAACGAGGGACATAAAGTCCCCTCACAGCCCCCACCTCTGAGCGGTGGGTGGGGGCCTTAAATGACAATGGGGGGACCTATTGTCCCTCCTGTGGCCCCCACCCATGAGCAGCAGGTGGGGGCCCTAAAAGACAATGGGGACTATTGTCCTCCCAAATCCTCACCCATGAGTGGCGGGTAATGGCCCTAAATTACAGCGGGGGGGACCCATTGTTTCTTCCCCTACGGCCCCCACCCATAGGCGACGGGTGGTGGCTAAATGAAGAAATACTCCCCCGTTGACTAAGGTCCCCCAAGCCCCTAGTCACCCCCTACCCCCCAAAAAATGTAAAAAAAAGCCCCACCTACCCCCTCACCCTAAAAATAGTGAGAAGGGAACATTAAAACTAAATATCTGTAAATAAAAAAACTTATCATTTGATGTCTTCTTTTTTCTAAAACCTTCTTTTTTTAGTTCCAAAAAAGATCAAATTAAAATCCATTAAGCCCAACAAACTCCTAAAATAAAAAGACCTGAGCACAAAAAAAAAATCAAGCCAAAAAAAAAATTCAGACGCTAAAAAAAAGAATGTTCCATGCCCTGCAATTTGATTCAGAGTGCTCTGATTGGTTGGTTTTAACCAACCAATAAGAGTGGTCTGATAGGTAAATAGTGAGCCTTACAGGTACCCGATCAGGTAAGGCTCACTATTTACCTATCAGAGCACTCCTATGTTAGATTGTAGCCTTTTTGGCATGTTATACTTGTCACACTAGTTATGGTGTCATATCATGTGACCATTGACTTATTTTGCATGTTCACATGATTTAGAAGTAATAGGACCATGACAAGATGCAGCTTTTGGTTCATTGGAGATATATTTTTTCAAACATCATTTCTTATTTAATGACGAATGACGAATATCTACTATAGTGATGTTTCATGGTCTATCCATTTACATTTTTGGCATATCTTTTTTTATTTCCTTTTGTTTTTAATTTATTTGTGTCTCCACATTATTTTTTCACTCATTTTTCTGTTTTTGTCTTGGGTTTTATGATTCAGTCTATCTATTATTGTATTTCATTATATGTCATGAACGTTCTTTTTCCTGCTACCAGACTTTTTATTTTCATTTGTTTACCACATGTTAATTGGCTCCTTTATTCAGTTTAGGAGTATGCCAGCCTCCGACCGCTAGGTGGCACTCCTAATATTTTTCTGTTTAGTATGGTTGCTTGCTGGAACCCAGGATACATTCTAAATGTGAATTGTGCATACCCGATTCAATTATTGAGCATCTTAGAAGGGTTTTGGGATGTGGGGTTCATCTAGCACCTTGCATACAACTTTATTCTTCTCTATTCAGGAGGTAAGCATGCGCTATGCTAATTTGCGCATGCACAGATTTATTTGTATGCTGTCCTAGGCACTCCCGCAGGTGGAACGCATCTTGTATTCCACGTACTGGCATCCCAGTGATACAGCGGTTTTAGCGTATGCGCATATAGCCGCTATACTGAGATCTGCACCCGCCAGATGGCTGAGGCTGTCTGGAGGATTGGGCTGATTCCGATTTGGATTGCGTTCCAAGGTTGTTTACAGGTATTCTTTTATTTTTCTAGATATTGGGATTCAAAAAATGTTTGGGGGGATTCCTGCAAGCTATTTATTGATTCTATTTTCTCATGCTTATGATTCCTTGTATTTCTGACCATCATAGATATAATATGGATGCATAATTATTTCCTGCATATTGGTTTCCTTGACAACCATAGCCATGTGATTATGGTTGGGAGGTTTCCAATCATCGTGGGTGGCCACCCATTACACTTAAGTGTTTCTCATTGTTAATCTAATATTTTGTATATAAAGGGTTTATTTTCCTTTCCCATTATGCTCCCTTGATAAAGGCATTCTTGTGGAAATGTTTTTTTATTTTTTTTAATTTTTCTCCCTCGTCTCACTCATTCTGGTACTTTTTTTTCTGGTATGTATTAATTGTTGGGCAGTTTTTTTTTCATGTATCTATTAGATTCTGTATCTGGATTGATATTACTGTTTTCAAGTATTGAGTATGTATATTTGTGATTAGGATACATTGTATATAGCTTTATCTATGCGGAGGCTTATTGGTATACATTTGTGATACCTGTTATTTTGTACCTTATTAATAAAGTATGTTTTATTAAGATGGTTGTGCTCCTCATTCATTACTATAGTGTGATTGTGTGTGTCATGGTGTGTACCTGTGTGTCAAGGTGTGTGTATATGTCACAGTGTTGGTATGTGCCAGTGTGTTTGTGTATGTTTCAGCATGTGTGTATGTTTCAGTGTGTGTATCTATGTTTGTGTCATTGTAAATGTGTATGTATATCTGTGTACATATGTATATAGTAGTAGTGGTAGTTTATGTGTGTATATTATCCCAACAAACATCCACACAACATGCAAACACACCCCTGCAAGCGCAAACATTACATACAAACATACCCTGTATTAAAATGCTACAATTATATACAAACACCCTTTCATTTAGATACCAACACTACACACAAATGTAAACCAGCATTTAAAAGGCATACACTACATACAAACAAACCCTTGCATTCAAATGCAAACACTACACAAAAGCACACCACTGCATTCCAGTCACAACAGCACATAAAAATATACCTCTACATGGGCACATATACTCTTTACAAAAACATGCTTACATTCAAACGCACAATACTGCTCACGAATAAACATTTGCAAGGATGGGCAAATGGTAGATCTCCAGCTGGCATAGCATTGTGGGACTTGTACAACTGATGGCGATCTATCTTTTGGACACCCTTGTGCTAGAGTGGGGGGCAAACATATTTCTTGCACCAGGGTCTTCTCTGCATTAGTTCCACCTATGTAATAAGACATTGTGGAACCATTAGGTACTGGTGCTTTGCCAGTAGGAGGGTTTTTAGTAGCATCCAATAATCCTTATTGGGAAATAGCCACATTCAAAATGTCTAATGTATCTGGGGAATTGTTTGGTAAATTTACATGAAGTAAAAATGATCTATTTTTTTCCAAATCAGGTTAGGTTAGGTGGTGTTGGAGTCCAAGTGTAAATTATATAAGGATTTATAATAAGCAGCAAATAAATTACTAATAGTGATGTCCTGAACGTAGCTTGTACGCGTTCGCCACGGACGGCGATCATATGCGATGTTTGGTCCGCCCCCTATTCGTCATCATTGAGTAAACTTTGACCCTGTACCTCACAGTCAGCAGACACATTCCAGCCAATCAGCAGCAGACCCTCCCTCCCAGACCCTCCCACCTCCTGGACAGCATCCATTTTAGATTCATTCTGAAGCTGCATTCTTAGTGAGAGGAGGGTCAGTGTGCTGCTGCTGATTTAATAGGGAAATCAATAGCTAGGCTAGTGTATTCAGTGTCCACTACAGTCCTGAAGGACTCATCTGATCTCTGCTGTAAGGACAGCACCCCAAAAAGCTCTTTTTAGGGCTAGAACATCAGTCTGCTTTTTTTTTCCGGTGTAATCTAATTGCAGTTGCCTGCCTGCCAGCGTTTGTGTCAGGCTCACAGCGTATACTGTGCCCACTTGCCCAGTGCCACCACTCATATCTGGTGTCACACTAGCTTGCATTTAAAAAAACAAAACTTTTTTGACTGTAGTATAATAGCAGTCAGTTTCCTTCACACGTGTGCGTTTCAGGGCCTGCCAGGGCACAGTGTCACACCAGTGCAACTCATATGTGGTGTAACAGTAGTGTACATTTAAAAAAAAACTAGAAATTTGACTGTGAAATAATAGCAGTCAGTTTCCTTCACACATGTGCATTTCAGGGCATGCCAGGGCACAATGTCACACCAGTGCAACTCATATCTGGTGTAACAGTAGTGTACATTAAAAAAAAACTAGAAATTTGACTGTGAAATAATAGCAGTCAGTTTCCTTTACACGTGTGCGTTTCAGGGCCTGCCAGGGCACAGTGTCACACCAGTGCAACTCATATCTGGTGTAACAGTAGTGCACATTTAAAAAAAAAAAAAACTAAAAATTTGACAGTGAAATAATAGCAGTCAGTTTCCTTTACATGTGCGCGTTTCAGGGCTTGCCAGGGCACAGTGTCACACCAGTGCAACTCATATCTGGTGTAACAGTAGTGTACATTTAAAAAACAACAACACTTTTTTGACTGTGAAATAATAGCAGTCAGTTTCCTTCACGCGTGTGCGTTTCAGGGCCTGCCAGGGCACAGTGTCACACCAGTGCAACTCATATCTGGTGTAACAGTAGTGTACATTTAAAAAAAAAAACACGTTTTTGACTGTGAAAATATAGCAGTCAGTTTCCTTCACGCGTGTGCGTTTCAGGGCCTGCCAGGGCACAGTGTCACACCAGTGCAACTCATATCTGGTGTAACAGTAGTGTACATTTAAAAAAACCAACACTTTTTTGACTGTGAAATAATAGCAGTCAGTTTCCTTCACGCGTGTGCGTTTCAGGGCCTGCCAGGGCACAGTGTCACACCAGTGCAACTCATATCTGGTGTAACAGTAGTGTACATTTAAAAAAAAAAACACAATTTTGACTGTAATTGAGTAGCAGTTAGTTGTCTGCAAGCGTGTGTGTCAGGCCTACAGCGTCTACTCTGCCAACTTCTGCCAGTGCACAGTGCCACTCATATCTGTTGTCACAGTAGCTTGCACGCATAGTACCACTAATTGAAAAAAAATGACAGGCAGAGGCAGGCCACCCCGAAGGGGCCATCGTGGTCATGGTGCTGTGATTCCCTTTGGCCCTAGAATAATGCCCAGTGTTCAGAGGCCACGTACCCTGAACTCGAAAAGTTCTGAGGACATAGTTGACTGGCTAACACAGGACACCCAATCTTCTACAGCTTCCGCTCGAAACCTTGACGCACCATCCTCCTCCAGCTTAGTTTCGGGCACCTCTCAAGTTACCACTCGCCCGCCTACCACCACCACCAACACTAGCAACACAGCCGCTTCACTTGCTATGTCAGAGGAGTTATTTAAACATCAGTTGGTAGAAATGAGTGATGCGCAAGCATTATTGCCAGAGGATGTAGATAACAGGGATATGTCTCAGTCAGGCAGCATTACACACATGGACGTACGGTGTGATGATGATGATGTTGTACCCGCTGCTGCTTCCTTTGCTGAGTTGTCAGATACAAGTGAAGCAGTTGACGATGACGATGCATCTGTGGATGTCACGTGGGTGCCCGCTAGAAGAGAAGAAGAACAGGGGGAAAGTTCAGATGGGGAGACAGAGAGGAGGAGGAGATGAGTCGGAAGCAGGGGGAGGTCGTCGCAAGGAGCTAGTGGCACAGTCAGACAGCATGCATCGGCACCCGGGGTCAGCCAGAGAGCACGCCGATCAACACATGCTGTTGCCACCACCAGAATGCCGTCATTGCAGAGCTCATCAGTGTGGCATTTTTTGTGTGTGTCTGCCTCTGACAACAGCAATGCCATTTGCAACCTGTGCCAAAGAAATTGAGTTGTTGGAAGTCCAACACCCACCTAGGTACAACTGCTTTGCGAAGGCACATGATCGCACATCACAAACCCCTATGGGATCAACACATGAGTACAAGCAGCACACAAACTCAAAGCCGCCATCCTCCTCCTGGTCCAGCATCTTCAGCCACGTCAACCACTGCTGTCCTCCTTGCCCCCTCTCAACCATCCGCTACTCCGTCTTTCGCCTTGAGCAGTTCCTGCTCATCTGCCAACAGTCAGGTGTCTGTCAAGGACATGTTTGAGCATAAGAAGCCAATGTCACAAAGTGTCATGCCTTAATTACGGTATTCCCTTACTTCCTGGTTCCACGGAGCCTAGCCACACCTCTTTATGACACGGTCTGCCTATTTAATCTGACCGCACCAGCTGATCGACGCTGGATTATTAAACTACGTCCCGTACCTACCAACCGGTACAACTTCGTTGTGAAAGCCTCTGCTACCAGACCGGACTGAAAGACTCTGAAAAGTTCCCTTCACCTCTCCTCATCCACGACTAAAGCCTAAACACTCTTCATCCGCCTCTGAGGAGATCTCGGGAACCAGTGTTCTATGTGCCGGAAGCTAAGTAAAACCAATGTGATAAGCATTGCATCTAAAAGCTGTTATTACCTGTCTCCAAAGTCCTACGGTAAAACCAACCCCGTTACAGCTAACTTCAACTCATACTTCATATCAGTTATCTGCATCAGTCTTGCTTCAGTTAAAGTTATGGAACAGCTATTGTAACTACTTATCACCTAAACCGTTAATTCTACTAAGAGACTTTATTTGATTCAGTATCTGCAATTTACTATCGTTTACTCCTTAAAGCTACAGTGCCTATAATTGTGGACTTCAGTTATCGTTTACTCCTTAAAGCTACAGTGCCTATAATTGTTGACTTCAGTTATCGTTTACTCCTTAAAGCTAAAGTGCCTATAATTGTGGACTTCAGTTATCGTTTACTCCTTAAAGCTACAGTGCCTATAATTGTGGACTTCAGTTATCGTTTATTCCTTAAGGCTACAGTGTCTGTAATTGTGGACTTCAGTTATCGTTTTCTAATTAAAGCTACGGTGCCTGTGAATTGGACTGACGTCCCATTATCTTTTACCTTTTATAATAAAAACTTCAAACTATATGAAATCTACAGTTGTGTTCCTTCATATCAAATGTTTAGACGTGACACAAAGTCACCCCCTTGCCCAGCGTCTGACAGCTGGCTTGTCTGAACTCTTAGCCCGCCAGCTTTTACCATACAAGCTGGTGGAGTTTGAGGCGTTCCAAAAATTTGTAGCTATTGGGACACCGCAGTAGAAGGTACCCGGCCGAAATGTATTTGCAAAAAAGGCAATCCCCAACCTGTACTCGATTGTGCAAAAGGAAGTAATGGCATGTCTGGCACACAGTCCATCTGACCACTGATACCTGGTCTGCAAAGCATGGTCAGGGCAGGTATATCACCTACACTGCGCATTGGGTAAACCTGCTGACGGCTGCCAGGCATGGAATGCGTGGCTCTGCAGAGGAGTTGGTGACACCGCCACGACTTGCAGGCAGGCCTGCTGCCACCTCCTCTACTCCTCCTACTCCATCCTCTTCCATAACCTCCTCAGCTGAGTCCTCTTCTGCTACTGTGTCTTGCTCCACATCAACGGCACCCCCCCAGCTCCCCAGGTACTATTCCACATCCCGGATACGGCAGTGTCACGCCGTCTTGGGGATAACTTGCCTGAAAGCAGAGAGTCACACTGGACCAGCACTCCTGTCCGCCCTGAACGCACAGGTGGATAAGTGGCTGACTCCACACCAACTGGAGATCGGCAAAGTGGTTTGTGACAACAGAAGAAATTTGTTGGCGTCATTGAATTTGGGCAAGTTGACACATGTGCCGTGCATGGCACATGTGTGTAATTTGACTTACAACGCTTTGTGCATAAGTACCCAGGCTTACAGGATGTCCTGAAGCAGGCCAGGAAGGTGTGTGGCCATTTCAGGCGTTCCTACACGGCCATGGCGCACTTTTCAGATATCCAGCGATGAAACAACATGCCAGTGAGGTGGTTGATTTGCGACAGCCCAACACGTTGGAATTCAACACTCCTAATGTTCGATTGCCTGCTCCAACAAGAAAAAGCCGTTAATGACTATTTGTATGACCGGTGTGCTAGGACAGCCTCTGCGGAGCTGGGAATTTTTTTGCCACGTTACTGGACGCTCATGTGCAATGCCTGTAGGCTCATGCATTCTTTTGAGGAGGTGACAAACCTAGTCAGTCGCACCGAAGGCACCATCAGCGACATCATACCATTTGTTTTCTTCCTGGAGCGTGCCCTGCAAAAAGTGCTGGATCAGGCCATAGATGAGCATGAAGAGGAAGAGTTGTGGTCACCATCACCACCAGAAACAGCCTTATCAGCATCGCTTGCTGGACCTGCGGCAACACTGGAAGAGGATTGTGAGGAAGATTAGTCAGAGGAGGAATGTGGCTTTGAGGAGGAGGAGGAAGACCAACCACAACAGGCATCCCAGGATGCTCGTTGTCACCTATCTGGTTCCCGTGGTGTTCTAGGTGGCTGGGGGGAAGAACATACCTTCATTGAGATCACTGAGGACGAGGAACGGGACATGAGTAGCTCGGCATCCAACCTTGTGCAAATGGGGTCTTTCATGCTGTCGTGCCTTTTGAAGGACCCTCGTGTAAAAAGGCTGAAGGAGAATGACCTGTACTGGGTGTCCACGCTACCAGACCCCCGGTATAAGCAGAAAGTGCCTGAAATGTTACCGAATTACCGAATTAATTAAGTCGGAAAGGATTCAGCAGTTCCAAAATAAATTAAAAAGTATGCTTTACACAGTAATCCTCCTCCTCCCACGACCACGCCGGCAAGGACAGCACGCTTTACAGACGTGTTGTTGATGGAGGTCATGCGGAGCTTTTTAAGTCCTACGCATCGCCACAGCCCTTCGGGGTCCACCCTCAGATAACGACTCGACCGACAGGTAGCACACTACCTCGCCTTAACTGCAGATATCGACACTCTGAGGAGCGATGAACCACTTGACTACTGGGTGTGCAGGCTTGACCTGTGGCCTGAGCTATCCCAATTTGCGATAGAACTTCTGGCCTGCCCCGCTTCAAGTGTCCTGTCAGAAAGGACCTTCAGTGCAGCAGGAGGTATTGTCACTGAGAAGAGGAGTCGCCTAGGTCAAGAAAGTCTAGATTACCTCATCTTTATTAAGATGAATGAGGGATGGATCCCGAAGGGACTGACAGTGGGTGATACATTCGACTAAAAAAGGCCTGATGAGGGGGACTACTTAACACACCACTCCTATCTGGTGGCACATTATATTACACGCGCAGTGCCCCAAATTTGAAGTAGGAGGACCAACCAAGCATCTTTTTCCATCTCCCGGTTCCTAAAATCGATGCCATATACACGTCCCCTGATAGGGGACGTAACAGGGATTAAACTGATAAGAATAGTACTACTTAACACACCACTCCTATCTGGTGGCACATTAGATTGCACGCGCAGTGCCCCAAATTTGAAGTAGGAGGTCCGACCAAGCATCTTTTTCAATCTCCCTGTTCCTAAAATCGACGTAACAGGGATTAAACTGATAGGAATAGTACTACTTAACACACCTTATAATAACACAGAGAGAGGCAACGCAGAGAGAGGAGTCTGAAGAAGAGGAGTCAGAGGAGGAAGGTGGCTTTGAGGAGGTGGAAGACCAAACACAGCAGGCGTCCCAAGGGGCTTGTTGTCACCTTTCGGGGACCTTTGGTGTTGTACGTGGCTGGGTGGAGGAAGAGACCTTCAATGACATCAGTGAGGACAAGGAATGGGACATGGCTAGCTTGGTATCCAACCTTGTGCAAATGGGGAGTTTGCGGTTGTGCAAATGGACTGTTTGCGGTTGTTTGTGGTGCGTTAAACGGGGAGTTTGGTCTGTCACTGTGAAGCGGGCGTAACCCTTACACAACCTGATCGATACAACATCATACCTGATGTTTTAAAGCACGTTATTCCAAACAATTTAGGAATGTTAAGTGATTTCTGCCCTTTATGAATTAAAACCAGACTCTGCATCAACTATGTAATTTTCCATGGGAGTTTTGCCATGGATCCCCCTCTGGCATGCCACAGTCCAGGTGTTAGTCCCCTTGAAACAACCTTTCCATCACTATTGTGGCCAGAAAGAGTCCCTGTGGGTTTTAAAATTGCCTGCCTATTGAAGTCTATGACGGTTCGCCCGGTTCGCCCGTTCACGAACATTTGCGGAAGTTCGCGTTCGCCGTTCGCGAGCGTAAAATTTGATGTTCTCGACATCACTAATTACTTATCTTTACTGGATAAGTTATTTGTTTACCCTTATAATCTATTATATGCTCAATCCTGGACTGTGAGATCTTATGTCTCAATTTAGAGGCTAGCATTGCAGCAGCCTTGTGTCATGGAGTAACACTTCTGGGTTCGGCACTCAGCTGTGAGGAGCCGGACCCCGCCCCCCTCTGACACAGCTCTGACAGTATTTAGGGAGACTGGGCCAGAGGGAGCGTGCTTGGTGATTGATTGTTTGAGCTAACGTGTGAGCTGCCTCTGTGGGCTCCACAGGCTCAGCTACTGGGAACTGCTTCCACCATATCTCTGGACTATTGGAGGACTACCCATATTAACCTTAAGTATATCTTTCAGCTATTTGTCTGCAATATCATTTATTAATGAACTATTGCTTGCTTACTCAAATCTTCATTGCTATGAAGGACAACTCCCATCATGCTTATTCACTATGAACTGTTTCTTGCTTTGCAATTACATTCAGTGCTTCAAGTTACTAATCTCATGAAGGACAACTCCCATCATGCTTATTCACTATGAACTGTTCTTGCTTTGCAAATATCCTAAGCTACTTGATTATTGTTCCTATTGAAGATTATTCTCATGAACTAATTTTACTTAATGCATCTCTGAAGAAATACTTAATAATGAACTTTGTGTTGTTGATTACTAGCACTTCTTCTTATTGGATTATTGCCTAAGTGCAATTCATTTAAGTTTAACATTTATTAAAACTTCGGTTGAATCAAGTTACCAGTGATTCTCTCTTTTCTTAAAGCTACATTATTGATACTTAAGGATTCTCCATTTCTTCACTGTTGTAATTAGAGAGTTTACAAGCTGCAGTTGAGTTCCAACCCAAATCACCCCTAGTAGCGTAACACCTTGTATCCTTTAGAATAAAAATTAATTTTCAAGCACCTCAACATAACGTTTGTATGCTCTAATTGGATAGAGTAAATATTTTGCTTGATGTCTTTTATTATTGCCGATAATGAAGGGGGTACTCAAAATGATTTGCTTGATTCATATTATAATCAAACTCTTTCTCTAGAGTTTTCACATTTTTAGATCTAATTATTTCCAGGTTAGACGCTCGCTGAATAAAATGACTGTTCTGTCCTTCTAATTATACTGTCATGAACTTTACCATTTAATAGGGACACTGTAGGCACCCAGACCACTGAATTTGCTGAGATGCCCACTCCTGAGAAGATTGTCAACGGTCTTGAATGTTTTTCAATTTAAATATTCTTTCTCACTGTAGAATGATGCACTTTAATTTTTTTTAGAAATGGCCTTATAACCATTCCCAGTTTGATCGGCATCAACAATTGCTTCTCTTAGACCATGTCTAACTGATGTATTTCTTCCTTGGCACACACCTGAATGCTCCAGATCAGAAAACTGCTAAAACATTGGCTTTTAGAGAGGTGGTCACACTTGCTGATGATCAATTAATCAAGGGCATTTGATTAGCAGTGCCGGTCTCCTATTTAGCCTCTTAACTCCCATGGAAGCAGCAAAGGGTGTACTTAGTTTTTCACAAATGGCTTTTCAATTTTGGTTTTATTTTTGGTAAATAAATAATAACAATGTGTAATATGCCATGTGTTTTTGTCCATCTGAGGTTGTATTTACCTAATTTTAAGACCTGCTACAGAACAAATGATATTACTGTATCCTGATTTGTAAAACCATAGAATTCAAATAGTCAAATAGGGTGTACTTTCTTTTTCCCATAATTGTATATGGTTTTTCTAAGCAAACCATAAAAAAAAAATCAAATTTCATAATTAAATCATCCATAGTTTTTAGCTCCAGGTCCATTAATTCATAAAATCGAAGATGAGTTGGTATGGGAAAGATATATATGGATTACCTTGTAGGTGGTTTCTGTCTCATATGCAATTTGCTAAAGTTATCTTTGTAATGGTACAAGTAAGCTCAAACACATATGAGAACCAAGCCTTGAAGTTGTCTATTTTTTAGTGTTCTCGCAGACTTGTTTTTTGGCTAATTTGTTCATGACGTGGTGATACAAAGCCCATTAAGCATTATTTATACTTGTATATGATGTTTAATGTAGAATGCAACAGGGCTGCACTGGCGCACCGGGTAGCTGGGAAATTTCCTGACCTTTCCTGTGCATTCAGTTTCAAATGAACTGTGATGCATCCAAATTTGAGGAGATCCATTGGTTGTCTGGATTCCATAACTGTACAGCACCATTTGGACTTATCCTGAACAAACAGCAGAATGATAGTTCAAGAGGGGGTTACATTACAAAAAAAAAAAAAAAAAACTAGCCTAAATTTGTTCTGAATTTCAGCCTGACCAAATGCTGCCGGAATGCTGAAATTGGACCCGAATGCTTCAAATCCAGGCCTGGAAGCTAATCCATGAGTGAATTTAATAAAATCTAAACTATATGCCCACTGGTTAGCCAGCTGCCACATTAAAACAGTAAAAAAAAAAGTAATTATAAAAAAACAACAATTTAAAAAACTTACTGTAATGGAGGTTTAAAAATCCCTTATGCACCAATCTGCCATGCTTCAGGTGGAGGCATATCTACAAATTGTGTGAAACTAGTGACTGGACAGCTAAAAATTTCACAGACTTAGACAGTAATCACTACTGTCAATAATACAATAATTATTTTTTTTTTATCTCCCAGCCTCCAACTACTGTTCCTTCCAACCCCCACCCGTTGCTGTCAGGTGGGGGCTCTAATTATAAAAAATTGATGGGAGGATCTTGTGTCTGCCGCTGCCACCAGCCACGGGAGATGTGTGGGTGCTCTGAATAATTATAGAAAGAAGACTAACGATGGTAATTATAATTTTTTAGTACCAATTGTCCCTTTACCCTCCAGAGTGAGGGGGAGTAGGTAGGCCTATTTTATTTTAATGGTGGTTGGCTAGGGGATTGTGAAGCCCTTGCCAACCGGAGGGACACTAAATAATATAAATATTATAAATAAGGAGAGGAAACTAGATCCTCTATATGAATATTATAATTCACCCACCAAAGGCCTTGTTTTAATATTGCTGAATAAGCTTTTTTTAAAATAGTTTCATATTTTTTGATATAAACCTTTAAAATGATCTGACATTATGAAAACTATTTTAATGTGGGAGTATTTTTATTTTAAATATATATATATATATATATATATATATATATATATATATATATAAAAATATAGTATACATCATATGTTTTGATATTGTAATATTTGGAAAAAATATTTTAAAAGTTAAAAATAATAAATCATTTGAAAAAAATGTATGCATCAATATTAAATCAAGGCCTAAGTTGGGTAATAATGATATGAAGATGTATTTATAATCAAGTCAAAGTAAAAAGTATATTTTATGGTTAACTGCTTTGATAGTGTTATTATGTTTTGTATCACAATCCATGCAATAAATAAGATTCAAGGTGTTTCAGTTATTATTTCAAAAACATTTAGAAGTATAAATTATTATTCAACATACACTATGTGTTTGTGAAAATCTACACAATATCACACATTTGTTTTGGCAGGCAAAATTGCTTTAACAAGGCAGCATCTGTTACAGAAAGACCAGATGGATTATCATAAAAATAGACATTTTCAAATGAAAGGTGTATTTCAAATGGGGAAAAAATATGTTTAGCTTTCTTGAGTAATTTTTCTAACTACAGTTGAAATCATATATATTCAGTTGTCCACGCAAGCTATCAAGAGTTGGTCCCAGGTTTGATGCCTATCATTGAGATATATGTGCATCTCTGCAATAGAAAAATAAAAAAAATCACTTTGCAATGCATAGTTACGGTTAAACTGTTAACCAGGAAAAACTCTTCACTGCCATTTTTTTTTTCTGGTAGGATGAAACATGTGTAACATTTACATGAAACATGAGATGGATCAATATCACACAAAAAGCGTAGAACAAAACATTCTTCATACAAATCTTGGTTTCTAAAATACCTAAACTTTCTGAACTATATAAATGTAATACAGCATTATATGGGAAATGCTATTTCTTACTTTGCAATATGTCTCTAAAATATTAGCATACAAGAAAAAATACTATAGTTATCAGAGTATGTGTATCAAACATAGGTATACAAATTTATCAAACTTCTTAAGGTCATTTAAAGGAAACATGACTACAATTTGCGATTTCTGAATGTGTTTTTAACAACACTGATACAGAACATATAGTAAAATCAAACATCTGTACCATGTAAGCAGCCTGCAAGTAAGTTCTGTAGTGTGCTTATAGCTCCTTTCTCCCTATTGCTGGCTGTTTGAGTCATCTACAATGTCTGAATTACAAAGGTACAGTGTTGAAGAAGCAGAAGGGGGTATTTACAACTTCTCAATTGAGATGCCCTAAGGCTAATAAATCATGATGCTAAAAAAAAAAAAATGCTTAACAATACATAACCTTGTCCATGCATGTATCAGGCTGTAATGGATGAAGATGGTGGATTTCACTATTTAGTCATAGATCATGAAAACCAAACGACTTCAAGTGTGTCTGAAAATATCTAATAGATCTAACCACCCAATAAAATGCATGTTCTCATTTTCATTTATTTAGTATTGTTCTCATTGTTTTTTTTTTTTTTTCTAGGATTAAAAAGCTTTTTAAAAATGATGGCAGGGGAGAATTTGAACTTGATGTTTCAAGAATTAAAGGGCGCTGTAGAAATTTCTGCAGAGAATTATACTTCATAAAGAAAAGGACATATCATTTATGCTTTCAATGAGAATGGTAGCAATGGTAGGTTGAGAGATAAACATGTCAAGACATGTCTTCTCTGAACATATTAAAAGAAAACTGTTTGCCTCTGTTAAACTTCTGGAGAATTTTGCAAAATACCGAGTTTGCAGTAAAAAATGCATGTTATAAGTGATTGCAATACACTAGAAATTGAGGTTAAAGTTGAGGAGTAAATCTTTAGCTATCTGGGCCTAGTAAAGGAAATTCCATTTTGGGGGATGTGGTTGGGTTTTTCATTAAGAGCAAATGAATTGGACATTTTTGGTACTATAGCCATTAGGAACAGAAGCTGTACATACCATTTTCTTAGGGCTACCAGGCTAATGTACAATGTATCTTTCATCATGTGACAGACCGCCTTGCACCCCCGATTGGGTACATATGTCAGTCGCTGCTTCCTAGTACTTGCAAGCACCATAAGCACTGTACTGGAACACCATAACCACCGTAGACCCCACGACCCAACGCACCTTGGTTGGGGTCTTGCCGTCCTCCACCCTCCCTGGACCCAAGACCAGGATTCAGCTTACAGTGGGTAGACACTACTCCACAGAGCGTAGCAGGAACAGCTCTTATAAGAGCTAGTTATTATACTCAGGGGAATATTGTAATTATAGAAATCCCCAGAGTGAATGTAGTCCTCCAAGACTTCATGAAGGGGTAAACAAGTCTCTGTTTAATGGAAACCACACTTGGCCTTATATGACAAATCCCCATGCAACGGGTATGCCCACAGGGACCTTGTGGGGGACTGATTTGCAACTTCACAGACCAATAACAATAAGGTTACAAGGCACAACACTCCCACACACAGCACACAATCCCTCCCTTCTGCTTGGGCGATAATTGGATCAGTAACTGTACTAATTCTAATCAAATTATCACCAAGCACAGAAAAAACGTATTTTTTTTTTAAACACCCCAAAAGTACCCTAAGAATACATAAATACATCCCCTGATAGCCCTGATCTGAGTGACCAATATATTAAAAAATCACCCAGATCAGTTCAGGGGTTCAGGAGTTTCCTGGAAGTCTTATTTTGAACGACTGTGCACATGGTCCCATGCCCAAAAAGGTCCCAGAGAATTAGTGCGAACGGTCGATCTCTCTGTCTGGAGTACAAAAGTACATACTTCACATGAACAGAGCCTTTTAAAGTATTTTAACTAGGTTTATTGCAGGGGCCATAGTCACTGGGTAAGAGGCTGGCCAGCAGGCTCCTCCAAGAACCAATGATGAGGTTCAGTTTGTCACACATCACAAAATCCAAGGAATAGTAGAAAATGGATGGGGGTAATTTTTTTTGCCTTCTTATCTCAACTCTCTATCCTCTTTTATGTAGTGGGCAGAGGGCGTGGGCATTATTTACTCCAATGATGTCTGCAGGACTGATTTTGAATGGTTCTAAATTGTTACGTACTGTTTTATGCACTCAAGCATATTTTACATAATTTACACTTTTCTCCTTTTCGCAATATTGAAGTGAATAGTAAATTGTTTTACGCTCAGTGGCATTGACAGGGTTACACTAAAGCCTGATATGCATGCTTATTCAAGCTACACAATAAAGCCTCATAGTTATTACTGTCTCCGTGGTCTCACTTAGAATAGGCATAAGACCAGAAGGGCATTTTGTATACCCTCGAAACCACAACTCTAGTGAGGACATATGCCATGACATTGCTGTTTATGTGTATATAGGATATAGAATGCACACCATAACAATCTCAAAAAAATATTTAAATTTTATTATGTACAAAAAAGTACCAGAATGTAAACATATAAGAAAAAATAAATATAAACAAAGTAACAGAAGTAAAGGCAGATACAATAAAATAATAGTAATAAATTACCACAAAAATCCTTACAAGCCTCAGACAGAAACACGAGTCACCAAACCCCCCCAACGTTTCGGCACCAACTGGCTGCCTTTATCAAGGGCTTGGTGACTCGTGTTTCTGTCTGAGGCTTGTAAGGATTTTTGTGGTAATTTATTACTATTATTTTATTGTATCTGCCTTTACTTCTGTTACTTTGTTTATATTTATTTTTTCTTATATGTTTACATTCTGGTACTTTTTTGTACATAATAAAATTTAAATATTTTTTTGAGATTGTTATGGTGTGCATTCTATATCCTATATACATTTGAATATTTAAAGCACTTGAGGGAGTGCTTATATGGTTTGCACCTGGCTGTTTTTATTGTTTTGTCTCTCCATGTGCTGTTGATTTGAGAATTGCTGTTTATGTGGTCATTTTTACAACAACAGAACAAAAATAACTGGGTCTTTGTTTTTCACTGCAAGCAGTATTAATTTTATATTAAACATAAATTTTAACTTAAATTTTATATGAATATAAAAAACTATATATAAAATAAAAATTATATTATATCAATATTTACATAGAGACATGTTTTTGGTGTTGATCCAAAAGTAGGAAAATAAAAGTATAAGCGTATTGTTCTGTATTTTGATTACATAGTTACTAACTAATGTGCAATTATCATTACATGGTACAAGGCTGATTTATTAATTGTCAGTGCAACTAAAAATGTACTGCACATTATTTTATAATAAACTTGGTATAAATTGCCCTGGACATCTCTGCTGTGAGATGAAGAGGAGTAAAATATAAAAATGCAGTGGAGATATGCTATTTTAGATTCTATTTTTTAAAGTAAATCTGAAAAGTCTTGTTGCCTAAATATCTGAAAATCATATTCAATGAATCCCTTGTTTTGCTCTGTTATAGATACTACTAGTCCTATCAATGTTCAATTGACACCAAATAATAATCTGATTTGTATCTGTGGATGACAACTTTCATGGAATATTTTCTAAGAAATATATATACCGTATATACTCGAGTAGAAGTCGACCTGAATATAAGTCGAGACCCCTAATTTTACCCCCAAAAACTGGGAAAACGTATTGACTCGAGTATAAGACTAGGGTGGGAAATGCAGCAGCTACTGGTAAATTTCTAAATAAAATTAGATCCCCCCAAAATTACATTAATTGAGTGTGTGTGTGTATATAATGCAGAATGTGTGTGTGTATGAATGCAGTGTGTGTATATAATGCAGTGTGTGTGTATGAATGCAGTGTGTGTGTGTATGAGTGCAGAGTGTGTTTGTGTATGTGATGCAGAGTGGTGGGGGGGTGGGCATTTTTATTATTTTTTGAAATTATTATTATTATTATTATTATTATTATTATATTAAATAGTGTTTTTTTATATTATTAATATTTTTATTTTATTTTAATATTATTAATTTGTTTATTTTATTATATTATTATTTACATTTTTATTTATATTTTTTGTCCACCCCCCCTCCCTGCTTGTTAGCTGGCCAAGGAGGGGGGCTATATTATTCCCTGGTGGTCCAGTGGTGTGTACTGTGCAGGAGGGGGGCTGGCAGCGAGCTGTTACTTACCTTTCCTGCAGCTCCTGCCAGCTCACTTCTCCTCTGTTCTGGCCAGCTCCCCACTGTAAGTCTCGTGAGACTTACAGTGGAGCTGACCAGAACGGAGGAGAAGGGAGCTGACAGGAGCTGCAGGAACGGTAAGTAACAGCTCACTGCCAGCCCCCAACAGGACCGCCGGGCTTGTAATGAGCCTGGCGGTCCTGGTCTGTATTATGGCAATGTAAGTTGCCATAATACAGACATTGACTCGAGTATAAGACGCGTGGGGGGTTTTCAGCACAAAAAATGTGCCAAAAAACTCATCTTATACTCGAGTATAGATGGTATTTCATATTTATATATATATATTTAATATAACATACATATTTAAAGGTTTTGAAGTATTAACCTCTAATGAAAGAACAAGCGATTTATTAACTTGATGCAACTCTCATATTAAACTGATCTTATAAAATCATAAATGTTTATCAATTGTATTGTCAAAAAGAAAATGACACAAACCAGACCTGTTTTTGATGTTCCCTTTCAGTTGCTAGGCCACAACAAATTAGATTGTTTACAGCACAACTTTGGGATGGGCAAACAAAGTAGTTATCTCCTACCAAAAAAGGGTGCAATGGCACAGAACCACTTATTTCTTCTTTGGAATCTGTGCAAGAATCAGTTAGATCTATGCTCATGCTTGACCTACATGCTAAAATAATGGCATGCCATGATAGCACAGTATCATACATCAATACTGTTAATAAAATTGTCATCAGGGAGCAGTGGATGAATCTGTGATTTGGATGCACCTGATGAAAATCTCATTCTAATTAAAACAAACCTATACTTTTGAGGATCTATCACCTCTTCAAGGTATATGATTGCATGGACTGCATCCATCATCAAACAAAAATTAATGTGTGAGCTTAAGCTCTTCCATAAGGAATTTCCTTTCTGTGTATGTAAACAATTGACGTATGCATGAAGCAAGACATAATGGAATACAACAACTTGAAAACTTTTTCAAGTATGTTTGTGTGCTACATAGCAACATTATTAATCAAAGTGTTGGTACTAAGAGATTTATGTCTCTTTCTGCAAGTCAGATTAAGGATCACATTTTAAGGAACCATTTGAAAAATATAATAAACAACATCCCTAAAAAATTCAATTAGACATCCAGACTGCAATACATTGATTCCACTTTCTCTGGAGGGAATGTTTTTGTTCTTCTGTTTTTCCTCACACCTCATTGCATTGTTTTCCTTGTTCATCAGCTGTCTGTACAAAGTTGTTTAACACATATGACTAATTTTAATAGAGCTCCTGAAAGTAATTTCACCTGAAAACACCATTATATCATTTTAGTTCCACTTTAATTTAGATTAGCACATTATACAGATTAAGGAAAAGTGCACCCATAAAAATACAGTGATACATTTTATAAGGCTACTTAAAATCAGCTATCTCAGCAAACAAAAATGGGATTTAATTCCCGCTGCCTGATTCAGATGCCCCTTTGGAGGTGACCACAGGAAAGAATACATTTGAGGAAGTTTTGAATAGCAATGTCACTTTAATTATAATGTTCACTTGCTGTAGAGCAGATATATTATATGATTTGTGAGTATATACATCAAAGCACTATCACTTTAACTGTTTAGTTTTGACACTGTATTTTTTATTGCTTTTTATCTTAATACTTTTGCATTATATATATTCACAATGCTCTTACAACAGATTATTTAAACACACTTTACCTCTATTAGCACTAGCACTATTTAATTTGTCTCCCATGTCTGAATTAGTGAAGGACCCACAGATATTGGGGTAGTGTGAAGTATTGGTGAACTTAACACAATGGTGGCACTGAATACATTTATAGAATACATGCACTTCTTACATTGGGGTTAGCAGGTTGACCTAACAGAAATAAGTGCCCAGGAGGCCAGGGTCTCTAACAGTTCCAAATCAATATTTTGAATCAATATTTTGAATGTATGAACATAAAATAAAACAGAAAACAAATATTTATACAGTAATTCACAAAGTGAAAAACACTGTATATCCTAGAAATGAGAGCCATCACTCTTCCATTTTGTTCATTTAATCAGTTAGATATTTATCCATATGAGTGAGGCAATCGGTTAGTTTCACAAACCAAGATCATCGGCAGATCCGAGAATACTTTACAATTCATACTGAACCCGGATTATGCCTATAATCCATTACCGGATTTCAAGTGTGCCTTAGCCGCACGGAGCTGGATGGAGAATGGGACTCCTCCTACCTGCTTGCTATAGGTTTATATTGTGAGGTGGGTGTTGTTCACCTCGGTGGAGAAGGAGACTCCACCTACTAGCTTGCTATTTGAGTATACTGCAGCTCGGTGGCTTGAGATTGGAATACAGTGCGAGGTGGGGGGTGTTCACTTGGATGAACCTATATGCCCCACATAGTACGTGGATGGTGTCACTTCATAGACAACGTGGCAATTGGATGATAATAGCGAACGGGTGATTTACACATGACACACCCCTCAATTGAGATTTGGACAGATCATTGGCTAATATTAGATGTACCCACATGGGATGTACAGTTATAAGAGGGATCTCTGCCAGTATATTGTTTTTTTCCTGATGAAGGTGCATGTAGCATTGCACCGAAACGCGTGTCGGGCGTTCTTGTTTGGGTTATGAGCACTTCATTTTTATTTTTTAGCACGATTGACTAGCATGTTGCTTTAATTTACTATTATCTTCTATCTTTTATCCTATGTCTATGTAGCTAGTTTTGAAGGGATAGAGGCTGTTTAACTTAATTATTGCCGGTTGTTTTCTGGCATTTGTCATTCTATTTTCCCTCTTTACCTATCTACTTTGCTTGAAATCTGATTACCTGGCAACTGAATATGATGCAAGTGTATCAATTATGAACCATCTTAATATACATTACATACTTTACAGTGTATCTAGATGTATCCTGTGCCACAACATTTTTTTAACCCCTTAAGGACAGAGCTTCAGAAGCTTGTCTTTCACTTAATGACAACGGCATTTTTTGAATTTTTTGCTATTTGCGTTCAACTGCAATTTGCATTTTACTAATTTATTGCACCGACACATATTATATACCGTTTTTTAAAGGACAGAAAGGGCTTTAATTTGATGTAACACATATATATATATATAAATGCTTATTTTTCCAGTAATAATGTGTACATAATTAGTGCAGGTTAAGGAAAGTAATTAAAAATAAATTCATTTAGTTGTTCTGAATTACAGAATATATAATGTGTCTGGGATTTTAAGTTTTTTTTGGTAGTTACAGGTCACAAAGCACAAGGAGTAAAATAAACTTTTTATGTGGAGCGATTTTAGAATTTGGTATGTTTGTCTTGTAAGCCTAATAGCCATAAAAGAAAACAAAATTGCCACACAAAAGTATATATTTATATAAAGTAGACACCACAGGCTATTTACCTAAGGTTGTTTTGACACTTTCTACGTAGCCATTTTACCGCCAACCTCTGCTAAATATTGGAGTAAAATTGTGTTTTTTGGGGGTTTTCGCACACAAACTTATAACAAAGAACTTCTCATGTGTATTTTGTAAAGTTGGTGTGTGCTATTCCTGTACAAAGTTTTATTATGTGTTCAGTTACTTCTGCTGAGTACAACGGTACCCCCATTGTATGTCTTTGGCACTATTTCGTGAAGCTACAGTGCCATATAGGAGACCTGTCCTTTTCAGTATTCACAGTAGAATTTTGAGAGACGGATTTAATGAGCCTATGCTTCCATTTGGGGTATTATAGTAGTTTGACTGTTCAAAAAAACCCCACAAAGGCCTACCATTTGTAAAAGTAGACACTCCAGGGTATCTCATAAGGTGCATATTGTGCCTTAACATGCCCCCATTTTTTTACCATTACATGCCAAAGTATGTGGTAAAAAATAATTTTGTGCATATTTTACATACGGATTGCATTTTTGCTGGGCATTTTGTATATTTCATGTGTGCCACTAAGTTCAAACCCCCCAAATTATGCTCAGCTAAGTCTTCTGAGTAAAAGGACACCCCCATTGTATGTCTATGGCACTATTTCGTGAAGCTACAGTGCCATACAGGAGACCTGTCCTTTTCAGTATTCACAATAGAATTTTGAGAGACGGATTTAATGAGCCTATGCTTCCATTTGGGGTATTATAACAGTTTGACTGTTCAAAAACACCCCACAAAGGCCTACCATTTGTAAAAGAAGACACTCCAGGGTATCTCATAAGGTGCATATTGTGCCTTAACATGCCCCCATTTTTTTACCATTACATGCCAAAGTATGTGGTAAAAAATAATTTTGTGCATTTTTTACATACGGATTGCATTTTTGCTGGGCATTTTGTATATTTAATGTGTGCCACTAAGTTCAAACCCCCCAAATTATGCTCAGCTAAGTCTTCTGAGTAAAAGGACACCCCCATTGTATGTCTATGGCACTATTTTGTGAAGCTACAGTGCCATATAGGAGACCAAGCCATATCAGTTTTGACCGAACTTTGAATTTTGACGCCGGGCCTATGTGCAATTTCCAAGCATCTTTGCAGGTTTTAAATTCAAACTACCCCACAAAGGCCTACCATTTCTTAAAGAAGACATCCCAGGGTATTTCAAAAGGCATATTTTGAACCTTAGCGTGGGATCATTTTTCCGCTAGCTTGTACCAGGTGTAGTGGTAATAAGCGTTTTTTCTGCCTTTTTGACACACAAAGTGAGTTTGCACAGTATATTTTGCAAACCTTATGTGTACTACCACTGTATAATACTTCATATGTTGCTCAGCTATGTCTGCTGAGTACAAAAATACCCCCGTATGTACCTTTGCCAGGTATATGTGGACATCGGAGGGGCACATTTGGGACACAGCCATTCTATTTTTTTTCAAACTTTAAATTTTTACGCTGTGCCCATGTCCCATTTTAGAGTATTTTACCAGGCTATATAAACCAAATACCCCATAAAGCCATACCATTTCTTAAAGAAGACATCCCAGGGTATTTCAAAAGGCATATTTTGAACCTTAGCGTGGGATCATTTTTCCGCTAGCTTGTACCAGGTGTAGTGGTAATGAGCGTTATTAAATGTATTTTTTTACTTTTTAAAACTTTTTTACTTTTTAAAACCATTTTTTAAACTTTTGTTTTGATTATTCATTTTTTTAAAGTTTCCTAAACTTTCGTAAAACTTTTTTTTACAGATTTAACATTTTTCTAAGCTTTTTTTTTTACGTTAACCCCTAACTAGCAGTAAGCAGCACTAACAGTAAATTCCCCATTTTCCCATAACTCCCACCCACCCCAGCTAGCAAAATATTTAATTATACAATATTTAAATTAGTTAATTAAATAAATTTAACCCCTGAGGGTTAAAAAATAAATAAAAGTTAATCGTCAGGGGTTAAAAAAAAAAATTAGAACAGTATAATACTAAGATCTGTATTTTGATCACTGTAGGCAGTGATCGACTGGCAGGGAAGGGGTTAATTTTTATTTGGACTGGGTAAAGGGTTTATTTTTTTTAATTTTTTACTTAAATGTTATTAAAACTTTTTTTTAACTTAATTTTTTAACTTTTTAAAGCTTATTTTGAAACTTTTTTTAACGTTAACCCCTAGTTAGCGTAATACTAAATCCCCCAATTCCCCACTAACTTCCACCCTCCCCAGCTAGCTAAATTTATAATTTTAAAATATTTAAATTAATTAATAAAATAAATTGAACCCCTGAGGGTTAAAAAAAAAAAAAAAGAATTAACCCTCAGGGGTTAAAAAAAAATCAGATCTTAGTAAAATGTAATCCCTGCCAATTGATCACTGTAGTCAGTGATCAATTGGCAGGGAAGGGGTTAATTTTTTATTAAAATGGGTAAAGGGGGGGTAAAGGGGGGTGGGATTTTAATTTTACTATTTTTTTTTTCCACCAGGGGGCAGGATCACTGAAGATCCGTCTCCCTGCACTTCACACAGAACCAGGAAGTGCAGGGAGGCGGAGGTGAGTATAGAGAGCACATGTGCCCACTCAGACATGCTGTCAGAGCGGGCACATGTACTGGGGCAGCCCGATCCGGTGCTCCCGGTCTGCCTCTAATGCAGAGGCAGACCAGAGCACCATTAACCCCACGATCGCCGCGATTGCGGCGATCTGGGGTTAATTTTAACGGGTGACGGACGAGGTCCGTCACTCGTTATTAACGCATTCCCCTGAGTGACGGACCTCGTCCGTCACTCGTCGTTAAGGGGTTAAGTACGAGGACCATACTCTGGCAAGTTGCCCTCTATGTACCTGGTATGTTTCTACTTATCTATGCGACATAGCCAGTATTTAAGGGGGAGAAGCTACCCTCTTACATTCCTGTTTATTTTCAACAGGAATTAGTATCTCTGGTTATAGTTTCCATCTCCAATGATTATCCTATCTTTGTCTCTATGAACATAAAATACAATACATTATATGCATTAGATTTATTGTATATGATATGGTTGGGTCATCAAAGTGCCCCCATACTGCAAAGAATGACCTAGGTGAGTCTGACACAAAATGTTCTAAATTGTGGATGTATGGAAAGCAATAATTTTAAGAAAGTCATGAAATCCAGTCAGACTACCAGTTTTATAGATATTGTTTTTTTGTTGTGTAGGTTACTCGTGGATGATATCTTCCCAGTAGAGCCCATACTGGATGTAATGTTAACAAAATATTAATTGGCATTTATTTGAGCAAACATCTATCCATATTGGCATTATTTTTCGACAGCTCTACTATATGTGTATATATGACCCCTCCAGGTCACATCACCTCCAGTACTGCCATCAGGCACTAGAATTTTTTTTTTTACCCGTGTCAAATGTCAATGAAACTGAATTTTACATAAGCAAACATCTGTGAACCTCATGCCCAATTTTAAAACCTAGCTGGGCAGTGTATGAGTTTGGGCTTAATGTCTGTTAGCCTGTTAGATTAGAAAATATATACACTAAAATCTTAGCTATGTTTACAAATGAAATGCAACACGTAGTGTGTGCATGTGTTAATAAAGGTGGCATATTAGGAGTAAGTATCCTATTTAAGTATACATTTTTTTTATAGTTCTGTATATCCCTCTGGCCGAGGGATTTCCCTTCATGGATTAAGTGATTTTCTCCATTGTAATGGAACTAGTAAAACCACTGCTGGGTCAAATTTTATAGTACAGGCCTAGTAAATCCCTGAGTATCAGTCTGCCCATTTAGTTTGAGGTGGACAGGAGGCTGAGAGTGGAGGATGGTGGGCTGCTGTAGGGAATGGAGGTGGCGTAGAAACTGTAATCTTCTTGTTCTGCTCCCTTGCACTCCTTGCTGTGATGCTGGGATCCAGAATATTACATCACTCCGGCCCCAGCATCATTAAACAGTGCACAAAGGAGCAGAGCAATAAGAGTTTGAAGATTACATCAGCCACACTCCAGCTTTCCCAAATATAGGGAGGTTGGGTGGACTTAAATTGAATTAAAACAAATAATCTGTGAGTGTGTGAGAGAATATGTGTGTCTGTAAGTGAGTGTGTTTGTGTGTGTATGTGTGTGTGTGTCTGACTGCCAGTGTGTGCCTGTCTGTCCATGAGTGTGTATGTCAGTGATTGTGTATGCATATGTGACCAGACCCCCTCTGACCCCGTGGGATATGTGTTTTACTCACCTTTTTCCCACCCCGTGCTGATCTTGCTATGACTTACCCTGCCTCCATGGCTTAGATAATAAATCTTGATGATCTCAGCTAATCCAATGCTTTCCCATAGGAAACCATTGGGAGGCTATGGCAAATGTGCGGCTAAATGCTGTACCAACCAGCATCTCCTCATAGAGATGCATTAAAAAATGCCTATGAGAGCATACATACAGTCCTCCATCATATTAGCTTGCAGTGGCAGTTTAAGTTCCAGAAAGTTGCTTTGTAGCCACTTTATGCCCTCACTCTGCAGGAGCCATAAAATTATCTAATGTTCATTATAATTCTAAACGGGAATCCAAAGCAGCCGATCCCCTTTTTGCTGCTTGGGCTAATAAGTAGTCATTGGGCAGCTGTGATCACTTTCATCCTATTGCTGGTACAAAATTGGTAAGGCTGGAAGGATGCGTGTAATATCTAATTATCCATAGCTGTAGTAGGGGCCGAGTCATGGGGTCAGGGATACTTGTTTAGGGTTAAAAACACTGAATGGAGAGATATAACGCTAAATTAATGTTTTATGTTCACTTAAAACTCTAAATTTGCATAATTTGGGACTTTTTAGAAAAAAAAAAAAGTAGAACAATTGTTTTTCTCCAGATCTTAATATATATATATATATATATATATATATATATTTCCCTTAGAATTTGTATTTATAGATTACCATACTGTTATACAACATATATTTTTAGACAACTCAAAAGTAGTAATTTTTAAACTTTTTTTTTCATTTTAAAGACTATTTGTGCCATCACTGAGTTACTCAAATGCAAACCTTTTGCTTATTTGTCTATAAAGACAAACTTGAAGGAATGGTGCTGTGCCGCTAATGATTTAGATTCAATTTTGTGTAGATTAGAACTGCCTAATGTTCATTTTGACTGAACTCTGTACATTTCTCTGTTTCTTTCATTAGTGAGAGAGAAAGTGTGATTCGACTTGCCCTGACCTACATTTATGTGTCTTGAATAAGAAGTGTTCAATGATCGTATTGTATAATGAGGACATCAGTATTTATAGTGATAAGATCCATGTCATCTGATTTTTTTTTTTAAGGTAGTCAGCCCGATTAAAGGTGCAAGAGATAACAAGTTCACTGAAACAAACTAATGGATCATATTTTTCTTAGTGTGTACAGATTTATATGTAATTTATAGTACTTTACTCTGCCAGAAACAAAAAAGGAAAATAGAAACACAGAAACATAGGTTTTGATAACAGATAAAAAGTAATTTGACCATTCTAGTCTGTCTGTATCCTTAATAGAAACATTGGCAGTGTTTTGATATTATTTCCAGCATAAGATAGGAGTCTAGGCCATGTTTTCTAAAATTGTTTTATTGTATTAAATTCTACTACATCTGTTGAATGCATGTTCCCTGTATCTACAACCCTTCATTTAACTAAAACAAAGTGTTCTGCAATAAATATATTTTTTTTCACTACAAACAATATGTACATACACTACTATTTGCTAAATATTAGCAACAAAGGCTGTGAAAACCTTTTGATCTTTTGTTTAAAAACTGCACAAAAATACTCTGCTTTCATGGATATTAAACATTTGCAAGCACAACACAGGTTTTTAAAAAATAAAAATCGTTGTCACATATATGTGTGGCTCAATTATTGGCACCCCTATGAATTCATATGATAAAAATACATTTAAAAATGTATGTATATCTATATTGTCTCAATACACTGTGAAGTAGATGGTCCAAATGGACAATAAAATCTCCAAGGATTACAGCTGGATAAATGCAGAAGTTGCCTTTTTGGGTCAGAAAGTCTCCAAAACTACAATTAGACATCACCTACATCATCACAAGTTGTTTGGGAGGATTTCAAGAAAAAAATCTCGATCTCATCCAAAAACAAGGTCAAGCTTATTCAGTTTATTCAGTTTGCCAGACACCACTGGAAATTTAAATAGGATCAGGATCTATGGGCAGATGAAAATGTAATAGAGCTTTTTGCACACAGAAAGGTAGCCATATGAAAAAAATACCTAATGCCCACAATTAAATATTGCTTTGGCACTTTAACATGTTGGGGCTGTTTTTCTGCCAGATGACCTAGGAATTTTGTTATGATACATGGCATCATAGATGCTATAAAATGTCAACAGATATTAAATGAACATTTGTCTGGCTCTTCCAAAAAGCTTAAATGGGCCATTCAGCAAGACAATGATCCAAAGCATACATCAAAACCAACACAAAATGGATTTATTGACCACAAAAATCAAGATCCTGCCATAGTCATCGCAGTCTCCTAACTTGAACCCGATAGAAAACCTGTGGAGTGAATTGAAGAGGAGAGTCCGCCAGCATTAACCTCAGAATTTGAAGGATCTGAAGAGATTCTGTATGGAGAAATGGTCTCAAATCTCTTGCCACGTATTATAGAGAAGACTCTGAGCTGTTACCTTGGCAAAGGGAGATAGCAGAAAGTATTGACTAAAAGTTTGCCAAAAATACAAATCACTGTTTTAGTAGAAATACACCCAAGGAATATAGGCATGCAAGCTCTTCCCTCTTTCCCCAGAAAAGACTAACAGTCTCTACAAGATATAGCTCCTTGAGAAGCCTCTTAGGTTTACCTCCGTGCGTGCACACTTCCTCACACATGCGCAACACACTGTCTGATCTGAAGACTTGGAAGAAAGTATGAAGGTGAGGCAGGTACTCTAAAGTTAGAAGCAAACCTCCGTGTGGTATTGACAGCCAGGGGGTGTTTCATTAAATAATAATAAAAGTGTAGATTTCTCTGTCTATTCAGAACTTTAATAGTGACTTTGAAGTGTCTTGATTAGTGATGTCGCGAACATAAAATTTTCGGGTCGCGAACCGGGCGAACCGCCATAGACTTCAATAGGCAGGCGAATTTTAAAACCCACAGCGACTCTTTCTGGCCACAATAATGGTTGAAGGGGGGGGGGGAGATCTACTCTCCTTTCCCCCCCGGCCCCACCCCTTGGCGGCGGGTGGGGGCCATAAAGATAATGAGGGGGGGACCTACTGTCCTCCCCCTCTCTGGCCCCCACCCCTGTGCGGCGGGTGGTGGCCCTAAAAATAACAATAATGGGGGACCTACTGTCCCCCCCGGCCCCCACCCCTGAGCGGTGGGTGGGGGCCCTAAAATTAACAATAAGGGGGGGACCTATTGTCCCCCCACGGCCCCCACCCCTGAGCTGTGGGTGGGGGCCCTAAAATTAACAATAAGGGGGGGACCTACTGTCCCCCCACGGCACCCACCCCTGAGTGGTGGGTGGGGGCCCTAAAAGTAACAATAAGGGGGGGACCTACTGTCCACCCCGGCCCCCACCCCTGAGCGGTGGGTGGGGGCCCTAAAATTAACAATAAGGGGGATTTTAAGCCCACCAATCGGAGTGCTCTTTGTCATTTTACACAACGTGGGAAAATTCCAAAGAACTTTCCCACACTGTGTAAAATGACAGAGAGCACTGTGATTGGATGGATTTCAAGCCATCCAATCACAGTGCTCTCTGTCATTTTACAAAGCGTGGGGAAGTTCAATTTCCCACGCTGTGTAAAATGACACAGAGCACTGTGATTGGATGGATTTCAAGCCATCCAATCACAGTGCTCTGTGTCATTTTACACAGCGTGGGAAAGTTCTTTGGAATTTTCCCACGCTGTGTAAAATGACAAAGAGCCCTCTGATTGGCTTAAACCAGCCAATCAGATTGTTCTTAGCCTAATTGCAGGGCGTGGCAAGGCTTTATAAGCCTTCCCCCACCCTGCAGAGCTCAGTCTGCGCAGAGCCCTCCATGGGTGAAGATGGATTTTTTTATTTTTTTATTTTAATTGTGTCGGTTATTATGGGTTTTTATTTGGCCTTTTTTGGGGCTCAAAAAAGAAGATTTTAGAAGAAAGAAAACATCGAATGGTAAGTTGTTTTTACCTAATTTTTTTTTTTACAGGTTTTTAGTTAGAGGTCCCCCCCTCATTATTTTTTGCGTGAGGGGGGTAGGTAGGGGGATCATTTTTTTTTGGGGGGGTGACTAGGGTCCCCCCCCTTTGTATTTAGGGCCCCCACCCACTGCTCAGGGGTGAGGGCCGGGGGGGACAATAGGTCCCCCCCTTATTGTTATTTTTAGGGCCCCCACCCACCGATCAGGAGTGGGGGCCAGGGGGGAGGACAATAGGTCCCCCCTATTGGTATTTAGGGCCCCATCCCGCCGCTCAGGGGTGGGGGCCGGGGGGAGGACAATAGGTCCCCCCTATTGGTATTTACGGCCCCCACCCGCCGCTCAGGGGTGGGGGCCGGGGGGAGGACAATAGGTCCCCCACTATTGGTATTTAGGGCCCCCCACCCGCCGCTCAGGGGTGGGGGCCGGGGGGGAGGACAATAGGTCCCCCCTATTGGTATTTAGGGCCCCCACCCACCGCTCAGGGGTGGGGGCCAGGGGGGAGGACAATAGGGAGGGGGAGGACAATAGGGCACAATTTACTAATACTAAGTAATTTTTACTTAGTATTAGTAAATTTGGCCACAAAAAAAAAAGGGGGTGGACCAAACATCGCATATGTTTGCCATCCGTGGCGAACGCGAACACACTATGTTCGCCACGAACTATTCACCTGCGAACCGTTCGGGACATCACTAGTCTTGATCAAATTATATGCTACATTATGAAACTTAGATTGTTCTGATATTGCCATATGTACACTGGATTTTAAAATACCAAGGAGAGAATAATGTTTGCTGTTTTTAACTACTTGAATTCCAGGAGTATTCTATTGCTTTCTATTGAAATAGCTGTTCAATAGAAATAGCTGTTTTCTATAGAATAACTGTTTTAATAGCATGTGCTAACTTTGCATCCAACTCTCCAAATAACTGTCATGCTTAATTATTTTATTGAACATAGCTTCTAGTGAGGGTTAAGAATATCATATTTAATTTCCAGCTTATCCTTTTATTAGTTTGAGCAAGAACTGTTTAGATTACAAATATTTAATATGAATACTTTACTGTCACATTTTATCTTGAAGATTAGGAAATGTGTGCAGGGTTAGCAGAAAGTGAAATACTGAATAATTTAGTCTAACTATTTAGCTACTAGTCATGATGTTATCCCATTCACAATTTAAGCATTAAAAACACATTAGCACATCAATTATTTGAAATGTGAAATTTATAGCTAACCCTGAAATTATGTGTTTGAAGTTTTCTTCAAACATAAAAAAACTTAAAATTCTGCAATTTAGAAAGATTTTACATTTTATGTGCGTAGGTAGAGGGTATTGTGTATGGGAAAACCAAAGGTGAAACCACATTAACTATTACTTACCTGAAATACCGAAAACACAGACTTACTTGGTGACAGATAGGCCACAGCTTTTTTCAATAATATACATACCTTTTAACATCAAATTTCATAAACATATTAACATAATACAACTTAATCTGTTGTACCACCTTGCCAACCTAACACAATCACTTGGGCACCTGTCCCGCCCCCCTTGTCTCAACCACCACAAAGGCCCTTCTTGGGCCTTACATTATCGTAATGCTAACCACTAACCAATCATTGGCTCAGTGGGCACGTCTGTTATCCATACCTGTACCCGTGGTTAGGGGAGGGATCAGCCCCAACCAAACATCTTTCCACAGAGCGTTGGCAAGTGCCATTTACACCCATGCTGTGACAAGACAAAACCAGAAACAAAACCAACAAACAACCACAGGGGAGGGGGGGTACGGGAAGCTGTTACCAATCTAGATAAATAATATGGCAGTTTAGCCTGCAAAATGCTCTTCTACTTATATTGTTAATACCCCTTTACCCTAGCCTCCACCCACCATTCCTAAGACCTCCCTATTATTTCTTTTCACACACTCCCCTCCCTCTCACATGTCCCTGTTCTTTCCAGGCCTTGCCTGACTCCTCAGAGTCTTGTATTCATTTTTTTAATTTAATTGTTCATCATTTATTAAAAATAAAAAGCTTTAGATTAGTAAATATATTATTATATAAAAAAAGTTGTTTTTATTTACATCTCCTACAGTATATATGACATAAACATATAAATAAAAATTAAATTAAAATCATGCTTGTAGTTACTGGAAGGACCCAAATGGCATTACTAAGAGTGTAAAATGTAAAACTATATATATATATATATATATATATATATTTTTTTTTTTTTTTTTTTTTTTTTTGCAATCTCTGTCAAGCTAATGCAATGTCAAAAGGCATTAATTCACAGCTCTCTGCTTCCTAACTGCAAGCATGGTATATTCTTTGACATTTTCTTTAATGGAAAGAGGAAGGAAGCTGCTATTTTTTATAAAATTTTCAGATATTAAATGGATGAAAGGGGTTTCTGGAAGATAAATTCATTCCTCTACAAGCTCATGATCACTCCTGCAGGATAAACATAGGTAAGGATGCTTTTTGGACAAAATGTCATTTTACATAGCAAATAAAAGTTTAAAAAGTATACATGCAATATACATACAAAATAGACCTAGGATTTTTAAATAATTATTTATTGAATAAAATGAAAAACATTGGTAATCTGCAAAGTTATAACAGGAAGATTGCTATATAATATGTTATATTGAAATATTATTTATAATCTCACTTCTAAACTTTGTGCTTCTTATGCAAAGAATTACTTTATGAAACATCACAATGTGGGCGTCTGTTACAGAAGTGCAATGATTCTAAAATAAAGGATGCTCCATACGCGTGTTGAATAAGAAAAAAAAATACTGCGAACAGATTGTCTTAAAAAATAAATAATGTCAGATGCATTTGCAAAGCAAAATATTGTTCTATTTATTTGTTTATCTGCTTGGTAATTACTGCAAAATTATACATTATTAACAATTGTCACTTGTTTTGCAGTCCTAATTTGTGGAGAAATAAAAATCTCTCTTAGAAAATCTAAAAAAAAGTGCAATCAGTAAAAAAATTAATTTGCCCACATTTATTTGAATATGATACTCAGTTTGTACATGTATATTCCTAAACGGGATCCTAATTTCGGCTCTGTGTGTGGCAATAATGATACCTATAGAATACATTTTGACAACATTAAAATCAAACTATATATAAAGTCTGAGTTTAAAGGAACACTCCCACCCTCATTAACTTACTGAAGTTAGTATCAGTGCAGGAGTGCCCAGGCGCAATCTGACCTTTAGGGTTTTTCAATGATTTTACCCTGAAGTTCCTTTGTTCCCAACAACATTGCCTACTCCTTCCTTCCTCTTGCTCCAGCATGTTGAGGTTTGGCCAAGAAATTATTTATTGCCTGTGTCCTGACAATCTTGTTCACCCTTCATATTTAGAAAGGCAGTCGAAGCAAAAAAAACAGGTTGTGGAAGGCCTAGAAGATGGGAATTGCATGTCTTAGAAATGTGAAACTGCTTTTTTCCAAACAGCATGTAATACTTTTTTTTTTCTTTTTTTACTTGTAATGATGAATTTAAGAACAAGGTTACAATGCAGTTGCATTGATAATCCTTCTAGTATGTAAGGTCATTGAGAAGGGCCCTCAATACCTTTGTTCCTGTGTGTTCACTTCGTCTGGTTATAAATACGTGTCTGTTAGTCCACCCATTGTACAGAGCTGTGGAACTTGTTGGCGCTTTACAAATATTAATATTAATAGTTACATAGTTACATAGCTGAAAAGAGACTATCGTCCATCAAGTACAGCCTTCACATATGTTTTTGCTGTTGATCCAAAAGAAGGCAAAAAACCTAGTCTGTAGCGCTTCTAATTTTACAACAAACTAGAATAAAATTCCATCTTGACCCCAAAATAGCAGTCAGATGTCTCCTTGGATCAAGCAGCTATTACCCCACTAATTCGAAATTATATCCCTGTATGTTATGTTTTTGCAAGTATTTATCCAATTTCAGTTTAAACATCTGTATGGACTCTGATAAAACCACCTCTTCAGGCAGAAAAATTCCATATCCTTATTACTTTTACTGTAAACAAAACTTTTATTTGCCTTATATGAAATCTCCTTTCTTCCAGCCTAAATGTGTGACCTTGTGTCCTACGTATAGCACTGTTTATGAATAGATTTCCAGATAATGGTTTGTACTGGCCCCGAATATATTTGTATAGTGTTATCATATCCCCTCTGAGGTGCTGTTTTTCCAAACTAAAAAGATTAAACAATTTTAACCTTTCTTCGTAACTAAAATGCTCCATTCCTTTTATTAATTTTGTAGCTCGTCGCTGCACTTTTTCTAGTGCCATGATATCCTTCTTTAAAACAGGTGCCCAAAATGGCACAGCATATTCATGGTGTGGCCTTACCAGCAATTTATAAATAGGCAAAATTATATTTTCATCCCAAGAATTTATGCCCCTATTTATACATGACAAAACCTTACTGGCCTTAGCAACTGCAGATTGACATTTCATATTGCTGCCTAATTTGTTGTCTATAACAATTCCCAAATTCTTCTCGTGTGTGGTTATCCCTAATTCACTACCATTTAGGGTGTAAGTTGCTTGTGCATTCTTGACCACGAAGTGCATAACTTTGCATTTCTCTATGTTAAATTTCCTCTGCCATTTTAGTGCCCAAATCCCCCAATCTATCCAAATCCCTCTGCAGCAAAGCAACATCCTGCTCACATTTTATTACTTTACAGAGTTTTGTGTCATCTGCAAACACGTAAACATGGCTTTCAATGCCCATTTCAAGATCATTTATAAATATTTTAAATAGAAACGGTCCTAAAACAGAACCCTGAGGGACACCACTTTAATGACAACTCATTGTAATCTATCCTTAAACCAATGTTCTACCCAAGAACAAGAATAATCATCTAGACCAATTTATTTTAGTTTGAAGACTAACTTATTGTGAGGAACCGTATCAAATGCCTTGGCAAAATCCAAGTAGATCACATCCACTGCAACACCCTGATCTATATTTCTACTTACTTCTTCATAGAATGCAAGTAGTAGAATCCAACCAGTGATAACTAAAAACATAGAAACATAAACATAGAATGTGACGGCAGATAAGAACCATTTGGCCCATCTAGTCTGCCCATTTTTTTACTTTCATTAGTCCCTGGCCTTACCTTATAATTAGGATAGCCTTATGCATATCCCATGTATGCTTAAACTCGTTTACTGTGTTAACCTCTACCACTTCAGCTGGAAGGCTATTCCATGCATCCACTACCCTCTCAGTAAATGAATACTTCTGGATATTATTTTTAAAACGTTGCCCCTCTAATTTAGGACTATGTCCTCTTGTTGTAGTAGTTTTTCTTCTTTTAAATAAAGTCTCCTCCTTTACTGTGTTGATTCCCTTTGTGTATTTAAATGTTTCTATCATATCCCCCCTGTTTTGTCTTTCCTCCAAGCTATACATGCTAAGTTCCTTTAACCTTTCCTTGTACGTTTTGTCCTGCAATCCATGAACCAGTTTAGTAGCCCTTCTCTAAACTCTCTCTAAAGTATCAATATCCTTCTGGAGATAGGGTCTCCAGTACTGTGTACAGTACTCCAAGTGAGGTCTCACCAGTGTTCTGTACAATGGTATGAGCACTTCCCTCTTTCTACTGCTAATACCTCTCTCTATACAACCAAGCATTCTGCTAGCATTTCTTGCTGCTCTATTACATTGTCTGCCTACCTTTAAGTCATCAAAAATAATCACCCCTAAATCCCTTTCCTCAGATGTTGAGGTTAGGACTCTATCAAATATTCTGTACTCTGCCCTTGGGTTTTTACGTCCAAGATGCATTATCTTGCACTTATCCACATTAAATGTCAGTTGCCACAACTCTGACCATAAATACTGCATGTAATTCTGAAATTCATGTCCCACTATACGCAACCAGTCAAATTATGTGATTCTAAAGCATTCTGAGTTACTGGGCATAATTGATTGTGTAGCAGGTGTGCTTGTGCATGGGGTTTGAATCACGTATGCATGAGAGAGTAAATGTAGAAAAGTTCTCCAAGACATTTCTGCTTTCAGTTATTTTGCACTTTAATTTGGAATTCACTTTCAACGTTATTCAATAAAGTCCAAACATGGGACATTAGGGACTGTAAAATTTGCAATATTAGTAAGTATATATTCAACTTTACCAAATGGTTATGGGCCGAGGAGACATAGATACTCCCCCTCAATCTAATATCTACTGCCAACTGACCAGGGCAGGAGGCACATAAGAATATCCCTCATATATTATTTAAATAGCTTCTACCTGTTGGCCACAGGGAAGTCACGGGGTGCCCCAATTAATTTTAAAAATTTTAGACAATTAATTTTAAACATTTTAGACATTAAAAAAAATAATAGAGATATCCTCTCATGGTTATCTTTTAATGTTCCCGACTGATGCCCACAGGTGGGGGATCTGGGGGGGACTATGCACCTATCATTATTTCACAGGTCCCATCCACATGGCTGCTCAGTCACTAGTTGTAAATATTTAGAAGATATACCCTCATCTGCCATGTGGGAGGTGGGGGCATAGGCAGGCCTTAAAAACTGAATGCATCCGGACGATTGCTGCTCATTCATTCAGACTGACAGAATTCCGATCGTATTAGCACTCCGGGCAAATTTCAGTGTTTAGTGAATAACCACATCTGAATACACTTTAAATTCCCAACAATCCTCACTTTAGTACAGGGGTTCACAATTATTTTTTCCTGTGGAACCCTTTGCATAGTGTATCAACATTGTCGTTTTTTGTATGTGCCGGTGTGGTGGAATCTCGGTAAAAATAAATTTAGTAGGCCGAGATTACCACGTGGCATGTGTACGTGCATATGCTGACGTATCGATCAGTTGGTTGCACGAGGCAAGATACGATCAGTAGTGTACGGAGCATGTGCAAGAATACAGGATATAGTATTCCCCTCCTCCATTGTGCTGGACAAGCCATGCGGTCAAGCAGGAAGTTAATTCTTATTTGTGTTGATTGGTTAAGAGAATGTGCGGGTGGAGCTTAATATGGGAGGAGTTATGTGCCTATATAAGGAGCCTGCACTATTGTCCGGGGCTCAGAACTTGCTGTATTTTGGTGACGTTAGTCCCTCTGAGTCCCGATCGGTGATCCAATAAAGAATCTCTTCCTTCCTGAAGAAACCTGTGTCCATCTCTCTGTGCTTTGCTTCCGTCAGTTTCTCCGGTATCATTTGGTGCATTGGCCGGGAAACTCATCGTTCAACGGTAGCTGAGAGGCAGAGGCGTGAGACGGTCTATCTTTGCCCACGTTCTCTACGGCTGCACCCCTGAACTTCTGCGTGGACCTCCCTTCGTCTCGGCGCCACTGGTCTGTTGTCCAGGAGATCATCGGCCTCTACGTAAGAAGTGCTGGGGTGTCCCCGTCGATGAGTGTGAACTCAGGTTCAGGAACGAGGAGGTAAGACAACTGCTGTTTTAGACGGCAGACCCACTAGGGGTATACCGATTGTGCGGTAGGGCCCATAAGGGGTTTGAATTGTGTATGGAATCTGCCCCCTCTGTCGGAGGGAAGGAGCGAAGGCGCACCGCTCGATCGAACGCTCTTTAGTCAGACCGTTTGATTTTGTTAGTCAGGCGGGGTTCTGGTGTAAATAGCCCTAGCCGGACACCGGTGTCTTGTCTAGACTAGCGTTCTAGGGTGTATATTTTGTTCGCTAGGTCGGAGGGACCGGGAGACTAAGCGGCGTCTGTGTAAATTCGGTTCGCTAGCTCTCAACCTATCTTGGCTAAGTGGGAAGGCGTGTAAATTTGGAACCCACTAGATTTTTTATAGTAATCGACTAAGAGGCGTCTGTGTAAATTCGGTCCTCTAGCTCGCTATATGTGGTGCTTGGGCAGTGTGGCTAACCAAAACGGATGTAGATAGTTTTAGGTAGTCCATTCAAGGTACTGGCCAATAGTTTAGTTGGGAATTGTAAATGTGTTAAAGATTGTTTAGTAAAGTGTATATCTTGTTAGATAGCGCGAGCTCAGCCGTCTAGCGAGAGTGTTAATAGTGTGTTGCTGTATTATAGTGCACGGTACCATAACCCTGTATATTTACTGACACTGTATATAAGTACTAATCACTGTCGTCTATTGCATGTTTAACACCATAACCACTAATAATTGTATTGTGACCTTAAATTGTGCTTTGACCTATGCTAACCGTACTGTAACCGCTATTTGTAAAAGACGATGTTACTGGGGTGTGTTATAGACGGGTAATTCATATATAGAGAATTATAGCGTGGGTGACTGTATAGTTTCGCCAAAGGGCATAATATTGATTATCTAGTGACTGGTGTAACAGCTGTGTGTGTACGGGAATTCCCTGAGTGTTTATTGTGTTATTGTGTACGTTTCACTTGGTAACCGTATCACGTGGTGCTGTTGCCAGAGGAAACGGGTGTGACTGTTGAAAAGTACGTGTGCATAGTATTCGTTGTCAACGACGTTCCATTGATAAGTATGGGCGCGTCGGAGTCAACGATTCCGGATCCCTTAGGTTGTATGGTGAAGAATTTTAAAAAGGGATTCAAAACATGTGATTTTGGGGTTAAAATGTCTCCTGTACGTTTGGTCACTTTGTGTACTAGGGAGTGGCCTACTTTGGTTGCGGCATGGCCGCCACGTGGCAGTTTGGATCCAACTCTGGTACAGCGCTTACACGTGGCTGTATCAGGTAGGCCTGAACTTTACGGGCAGTTTCCTTATATTGATTGTTGGAGACAGGCCGTAAATGACTCGCCAAAATGGATTCAGACATGCCACGAGGAGCAATGTCGCCTCATGGTGGCTAGGACTTGTTTGTCCACTAGGACTGGTGTTAGGCCCATTTTGGACACGCCCCCTGAGTCCGAGATCCCTTTGCCGCCCCCTTACTTTCCTTTAAGAGGAAGTGACGCAAATGCAAGAAGTCCTGCACCCCTTCCCTCATTGCCCTCATCCACTTCCGCTTCCTCCTCCAGTACAGAATCCACCCCCTCTCGTACTAAATCTCCCCTTCCGGAACCAGAGCCAACCCCCATTAGATTTGAATATCCTGATTTGGCGCCACTTCAGACTTCCGGTCAAGCTTCTTCTAGCTCGGCTCGAAGTGTTTTATTTACTACCTTTTCCCAAAACCAAGCTCCCACACCCTCATGCCTTATTACCCCCCGACCGGAACCTCTAACTGACGCCCCTCTACGTAGCCCCATACTAACCCGACAATTGACCGGTACCCAACAATTAAAACATTATCAGATGCCTCTTCGTCTGAATCCCGGGTCAGCCTATATCGATGCCGCAGGTCAAATGGCACATGCTGACCCAGTCTTCGTATATGTCCTGTTCACAACTACCGATCTCTTGAATTGGAAGACCCACAATTCCTCGTATACTGAGAAACCACAAGCTATGACTGATCTGTTCACCTCGATAGTTCAGACACATAACCCGACATGGGCTGATTGCCAGCAGTTATTAATGACTTTGTTTAACAATGAGGAAAGGACAAGGATTAATCAAGCGGCCATTAAAGCGCTAGAGGATAGAGCCCGTGCTTTGAATCAAGCCAATCCAGCAGCATGGGCCGCAACACATTATCCTAACACCGATCCCGACTGGAATGTAAATGGTGCTGATATGGTTCAACTCAGAGCCTATAGAGACGCTATAATTGCTGGCATGAAAGCCGGAGGAAAGAAAGCCATTAATATGTCGAAGACAGTTGAGGTGATTCAGAAAAGTGATGAAGCGCCCAGTGTCTTTTATGACCGATTATTGGAGGCATACCGCTTGTATACCCCCTTTAATCCGGAGGACGCAGATAATTCCCGAATGGTGAACTCCGCCTTTGTCAGCCAAGCTTACGGAGATATTAAGCGCAAGCTACAGAAGTTAGAAGGGTTTGCAGGTATGTCTATCACCCAACTAATGGAGGTAGCGAATAAAGTATACATGAACAGGGAAACAGAAAGTAAGAAAGAGGAAGAGCGCAAGATGCGTAGAAAGGCAGATATGTTAGCGGTAGCGATCGCAGGCGTAGATAGACGGGGCCCAGATAGAGGCGATAGTAAGTGGAATGAGGAACCTCTAAGTAGAAATCAGTGCGCATACTGTAGGGAAGAAGGGCATTGGAGAAATGAGTGTCCGCGAAGAGAACAGTATGAGAGAGACAGACCTAGGACAGGTTATGGGAACTTTAGAGGCAGAGCGAGAGGTAGAGGAGGCCCCGGAGGGAGTAATGGTAATAGAGGGAGCAATGGGAACAGAGGAAGTGTTAGGGAAGATAGGTATTTTCCAGCAGCGCAAAGGTCCCGCGATAGAGAAGGTAGGGACTTTGTAGGATTGGCTGACACGGTCATGGAGGACTATTGATACCGACCGGGCTCCATCCCCCTTGGTCGAGCGGAGCCTATGGTCGATGTATCAATAGGGGGAAAAAGGAGTGCGTTCATGATCGACACTGGTGCTGAACATTCAGTGGTGACTAATCTAGTTGCTCCTCCATCTGGAAGGACTATTACTGAGATAGGAGCAACTGGAAGAAGTGCTGAAAAACCGGTTCTTAAAAGTCGACTCTGTACATTGGGAGGCCACGTAGTAAAACATCAATTCCTTTATATGCCTGAATGTCCAGTCCAATTGCTGGGACGTGATATGCTATCTAAATTACAAGCGCAGATTACGTTCCTACCAAATGGAATAACATCCTTAAAGTTTAATGGACCTTCAGGTATTATGACATTATCCGTACCAAAGGAAGAAGAGTGGCGACTTTATACAGCGTTGACTAGTCAAAACCCTAGGAGTGATGAATCCTTATTCAACATACCAGGAGTTTGGGCAGAGAACAACCCACCAGGACTGGCCCGCAATATTCCACCTATTAAAATTGAACTAAAACTTGGGGTTTATCCAGTGAGCCTAAGACAATATCACATCCCGCAGAAGGCTAAGAAGAACATCCAATCTTATCTGGATAAGTTCATACGGTATGGTATCCTAAAATTCTGTACTTCCCCCTGGAACACCCCATTGCTGCCTGTTCAAAAGCCTGGTACAGATGAGTATCGACCTGTGCAGGACTTGAGAGCAGTCAATGATGCGGTTGTTAGTATACATGCAGTTGTACCCAATCCATATAACCTGCTTGCTTTAATTCCGGGCGGGGCTACTTACTTTACAGTCTTAGACCTCAAAGATGCCTTCTTTTGCCTCTGAATTGCCGCAGAAAGTCAATGTATCTTCGCTTTCCAATGGGAAAACGCTGTAACGGGCTCGAAACGCCAAATGACCTGGACAAGACTGCCCCAAGGGTTTAAAAATTCACCTACCCTATTTGGTTCAGCTCTAAGTCAAGATCTACTGGATTTCGAGTCCATCCCAGGAGAGTGTGTATTGTTACAATATGTAGATGACTTGTTGATAGCAGCAGTTACAAAGGAAATATGTCAGCAAGCAACGCACGATCTACTACACATTCTCTGGAAGGCATGATACAAGGTGTCTAGAAAGAAGGCTCAGTTGTGCTTGCCAACTGTCAAATATCTGGGATTCCATATCTCTGAAGGTCAAAGAATTATGGGGCCAGAGAGAAAAGAAGCTGTGTGCCAAATACCGATACCCAAGAATAGAAGACAAGTGCGAGAATTCTTGGGGGCAGCAGGTTTCTGTAGGATATGGATTCCCAGCTACGCGATACTGGCAAAACCTCTGTATGCAGCTATCAAAGGTACAGAGCACGACCCCTTCTTATGGACTCAAGAACAGCAAACGGCATTTGAAGATGTGAAGAAGGCTTTGATGAGTGCCCCAGCATTAGGTCTACCTGATCACACACGACCATTCTACCTGTATGTACATGAGCAAAGAAGAATGGCTGTGGGAGTATTGACACAGTACTTGGGATCATGGCAAAGACCTGTTGCCTATATGTCTAAGCAACTGGATGCAGTGGCCAGCGGACTTCCACCTTGTCTAAGAGCCGTAGCTGCAGCCGCCCTGCTAGTAGCTGAAGCCGATAAACTCACTCTGGGTCAAGAACTTTATGTACGAGTCCCACATGCAGTACAGACGTTGTTGGATTACAAAGGAAATCATTGGTTTAGTAACAGCCGTATGACCAAGTATCAAGCAATGTTGTGTGAAAACCCAAGAGTGCATTTAGAGACTGTAAACACCTTAAATCCAGCTACCCTTTTGCCACAACCTACTGAAAGTCAACATGATTGTTTGGAAGTAATGGATGAAGTATTTTCAAGTAGACCAGATCTTCGTGATTTTCCCATCCAGAACCCCGATGTTCAATATTACACCGACGGCAGTAGTTATGTGAAAGAAGGGATCCGCTATGCAGGATATGCAGTAACAACAATAGACAAGGTGATAGAAGCTCGGCCACTGGCGAAAGGAACATCAGCACAAAAGGCAGAATTGATAGCACTGACACGAGCGTTACAATTGGCTGAAGGTTTAAGAGTGAACATCTACACGGACTCCAAATATGCGTTTTTAACCACTCATGCCCACGGAGCTTTGTATAAAGAAAGAGGACTATTGAATTCAGAAGGCAAAGAAATCAAGTATGCAGCTGAAATCCTACAACTATTGGAAGCAGTGTGGGAGCCGAAAGAAGTCGGTATCATACATTGTCGAGCGCATCTGAGAGGAGATGGTGATGTAACCAAGGGAAATCGGATGGCAGATAGTGCAGCTAAGCGTGCCGCTGAATCGGGAAGACAGGAATATGTGGGGCATATAGCTGCTCTTATACCAACTCCACTGTCTCAATGGACTCCAGTTTATACAGCTCAAGAAGAGGAGTGGTTAAAGACTGAACCTGGAAAGTATTTGGAGAACAAATGGTATCAGTTAGAAGATGGAAGAATAGTCATTCCAGCATCACTAGCGGTAGAAATTGTCCAAAACTATCACAACGGGACACATTCTGGGAGAGACAGCACAGAAGAATCTCTCAGAAAACATTTCTACATACCAAGATTGTCCAACTTGACTCAGGCCATTGTACGAAGATGTGTAACGTGTGCTAAAAATAATGCAAGGCAAGGACCAGTAAAGCCACCAGGAGTCCAGTTTATGGGGGGACTCCCCATGTCCGATTTACAAATTGACTATACAGTAATGCCTAAATCGGGTGGACATCGTTACCTGCTGGTAATTGTGTGTACCTATTCAGGCTGGGTAGAAGCATGTCCTACTCGTACAGAGAAAGCAGGAGAAGTTGTGAGATTCCTGCTACGAGAAATAATACCCCGATATGGACTACCCTGCTCTATAGGATCGGACAATGGTCCAGCTTTTGTTCATCAGTGCCTACAACAACTGACTCATATGCTTGGTATAAAGTGGAGGCTTCATACGGCATATAGACCCCAGAGTTCTGGTAAGGTAGAGAGAATGAATAGAACTATTAAGAATCAGTTGGCTAAAATGTGTCAGGAAACCCAACTTAAGTGGAACGTTCTCTTACCCATAGCTCTATTGCGAATCCGCAGTACCCCTACCAGAAGGATGGGCCTCTCTCCTTTTGAAATCATGTATGGGCGACCACCTCCCGTACTTGGTAACTTAAGAGGGGATTTGAGTCAGTTGGGAGAAGGAATTACCCGGCAGCAGGTTGTAGAGTTGGGTAAGACTATGGAGGAGGTACAGAAATGGGTACAAGATAGATTACCTGTGAATATTTATCCCCCAGTTCATAGTTACCACCCAGGAGACCAAGTGTGGATTAAAGAGTGGAATAATGTACCGTTAGGGCCCAAGTGGAGAGGTCCTTATGTTGTTCTTTTGTCTACCCCTACAGCGATAAAAGTAGCCGAAGTGACTCCGTGGATACATCACTCCAGGGTTAAACCAGCAGCAGTCGATTCTTGGCAAGTTACAGCAGATCCAGAGAATCCCTGCAAGATCCGGTTAAAACGCACGACTCAGTCGGAGTAACGAGGAACTTTGTGGATTACAAATTTTATTGTTACAGAGATTTGGTGAAGTGAGTGTTTAGACGGCCATAATAAAGCCTGTCCGCTCACCGACGTATAGTGTATAAGCCAGGAAAGTCTCGAAGGGACTCCTGTGAAGACGAGCAGAACTCCATTCCCTGCAGCCCTTACATCCTGGAAGCTGAGGTGCCTTCGCACGGACGAAGACTGAGGATGACGACGAAAGATGTGTTCTTAATAATGTTTATTTATGTGTATTTTTATATTCAGGAAGGTAGAGGTACCGACACTCCTAGCTGTGAGGTATGCATTAAGACTACAAGAACAGGTAACCATATTTCCCAAACCCTAATTTGGCATTCACAATACGAGTGTAAAGGAGATGTATCAAGATGTAGATACCTAAATATAGAATATAGTGTGTGCCATTTAGGAGTAGGAGAACCTAAGTGCTTCAGTCCGGAGTATCAACCTCGTACAATTTGGTTGACTCTCAGGAATGGAGATCCTCAGGGGACCCTAATTAATAAGACGGTGTTAGAATCCGTACATTCTTCGGGTGTTCTGCTATTTGATGCATGTAAGGCGATATCAAGTGGTAGAAAGCCGTGGAATGTATGTGGGGATCTTAGATGGGAGAGGACGTATGGGTCTAATGATAAATATATTTGTCCCAGTAGTAAAAATAAATATGTGAGTCCTAGATGCCCAAATAGAGATTATAACTTTTGCCCATATTGGTCTTGTGTGGGGTGGGCAACTTGGGGACAGACAGTAGACAAGGACATGATAGTGACTAAGTTGCCTACCAGCCCATATTGTAAGTCTATGGAATGCAATCCAGTCCATATACTTATAAATAACCCCGACAAGTTCTTAGACAAGTATGGTAATTTATTTGGGTTTCAAATATATGGGACGGGTTTAGATCCTGGGACAGTATTGTTTATAGGGATAGAGACTGATACGGTATCCTCCCAAACTCATCAAGTATACCATTCCTTTTATGAAGAGATGAGCATAGATAATAAGATCCCCCATAATGCTAAAAACCTGTTCATTGATTTAGCCGAAAGTATTGCCGGTAGTCTTAATGTTACCAACTGCTATGTGTGTGGAGGTACTAACATGGGAGACCAATGGCCTTGGGAAGCAAAGGAGGTAATGTCCGGTTCTGAGGCAGTTGACCAATTAATATCTACACAAGCCGATTATCATATGAGTGTTAGAGGTAAATCTGAGTGGAGATTAAAGACCTCCATCATAGGTTATGTTTGCATAGCAAGGAAAGGAATGATGTATAATACTTCTGTAGGAGAATTAACTTGTCTAGGGCAAAAAGCTTATGATGATGATACAAAGAATACAACTTGGTGGTCGGCTTCAAATGTCTCAGAACCATCTAACCCGTTTGCTAGATACGCCAATTTAAAGGATGTGTGGTTTGACCTATCCATCACATCTACCTGGAGAGCCCCAGCAAATTTGTACTGGATCTGTGGTAAGAAAGCCTATTCGGAGTTGCCACAGGACTGGGAAGGGGCATGTGTGTTGGGTATGCTCAAACCATCCTTCTTCTTGTTACCTATTGAAACAGGTGAGACTTTAGGTGTTAAAGTGTATGATGTGAATCATAGGAAGAAAAGGGGACCCATAGAGATAGGCGCCTGGGACGATAATGAATGGCCTCCCCAGCGTATTATAAATTATTATGGGCCAGCCACGTGGGCAGAAGATGGTACCTTTGGTTATAGAACCCCTATTTATATGCTCAACCGTATTATACGATTACAGGCGGTGGTTGAGATTATTACTAACGAGACATCACAAGCGCTCAATCTTCTAGCGAAGCATAATACCAGGATGAGGACAGCAGTATACCAAAATAGATTAGCCTTGGATTACCTTTTGGCAGTAGAGGGAGGTGTATGTGGGAAGTTTAACCTGAGCAATTGCTGTCTTCAAATAGATGACGAAGGGCAAGCAATAGCTGAGCTTACTAGCCATATGGTTAAACTAGCGCATGTGCCTACTCAGGTATGGAAAGGGTATAATCCAAGTAGTTGGTTTGGTAGCTGGTATGAGTGGTTTGGAGGGCTTAAGGCAGTGGTAGGTGGAGTCCTACTGATTTTAATGTTGTGTCTACTCCTGCCGTGTCTTATACCCTTAGTAGTTAGGTCTGTGCAAAGCCTGATAGAAAATATAGCAGAGAGGAAGGCTGCTGCACAGATAATGGCAATTTATAAATATAAGGCTCTAGATCAGGGAGAACCAATGCAGGAAGATGAGTGTTGAGGATTCACATCATAAGATAAGTCTGGTCTGGTTCAAGGTAACTTGCGGTGTATGCAAACTAAGGTCAAGTGATGCCTCAAGTAATTGTGAAATATCAAGAGGCATCAAAGGGGGGAATGTGGTGGAATCTCGGTAAAAATAAATTTAGTAGGCCGAGATTACCACGTGGCATGTGTACGTGCATATGCTGACGTATCGATCAGTTGGTTGCACGAGGCAAGATACGATCAGTAGTGTACGGAGCATGTGCAAGAATACAGGATATAGTATTCCCCTCCTCCATTGTGCTGGACAAGCCATGCGGTCAAGCAGGAAGTTAATTCTTATTTGTGTTGATTGGTTAAGAGAATGTGCGGGTGGAGCTTAATATGGGAGGAGTTATGTGCCTATATAAGGAGCCTGCACTATTGTCCGGGGCTCAGAACTTGCTGTATTTTGGTGACGTTAGTCCCGATCGGTGATCCAATAAAGAATCTCTTCCTTCCTGAAGAAACCTGTGTCCATCTCTCTGTGCTTTGCTTCCGTCAGTTTCTCCGGTATCACCGGTGTGTGTCTGTGTGTCAATGTGTATCTCTGTGTGTATGTATCTGACACACAGATACACACACTGGCACATAGTGGCACACAGATACACACACTGACACACAGATACACACACCTTGACACACACATGTGTGCTGGGCCGCCACCAGAAATTTTGGGGCCCCTGACAAAGCACAAGGTCTGGGCCCCCCCGCCCCACACCCCCGGCCCGCCCCATCCCCCCAGGCCCGCCCACGAGTCCGCCCACAGGACTCTTAACTAGTCCGCAGACAATGATGCAGGACTGAATGTGGTGTGTATAGTGGAAGTGAATTAGAATGTGTGTAATGGATGTAGTGTTTGTGTGTATTAGATACTGTTTGTGCAGTGAATGCAGAGTGTGTGTTTGTGTAGCGGATGCAGTGTGTGTAGTGGATGTAGTGTGTTTGTGTAGTGGATGTAGTTTTTGTGTGTACTAGATGCAATGTGTTTAGTGGATGTAGTGTGTGTTTTAGACGCAGTGTCTCTGTATAGTGAATGCAGAATGTTTAAATGTGTGGTGGATGTAGTGCGTGTACTGTGAATACAGGATGTTTGTGTAGTGGATGCTGTGTGTATAGTTAATGCAGAGTGTGTGTCAGTGTAGTGAATGCAGAGTGTGTGTCAGTGTAGTGAATGCAGAGTGTGTGTTAGTGTAATAAATTCAGTGTGTGTGTCAGTGTAGTGAATGCAGAGTGTGTGTGTCAGTGTAGTGAATGCAGAGTGTGTGTGTCAGTGTAGTGAATCCAGAGTGTGTGTGTTAGTGTAGTGGATGCAGTGTGTGTGTCAGTGTAGTGAATGCAGAGTGTGTCAGTGTAGTGAATACAGTATGTGTGTGTCAGTGTAATGAATACAGTATGTGTGTGTTAGTGTAGTGGATGCAGTGTGTGTGTTAGTGTAGTGGATAAAGCATGTGTGTTAGTGTAGTGAATAAAGCGCGTGTCAGTGTAGTGAATAAAGCGTGTGTGTCAGTGTAGTGAATACAGCGTGTGTGTTAGTGTAGTGAATACAGTGTGTGTGTCAGTGTAGTGAATACAGTGTGTTAGTGTAGTGAATACAGTGTGTTTAGTAGATGCAGTGTGTGTTAGTGTAGTGAATGCAGTGTGTGTGTTAGTGTAGTGGATGCAGAGTGTGTGTCAGTGTAGTGAATACAGTGTGTGTGTTAGTGTAGTGGATGCAGTGTGTGTGTTAATGTAGTGGATGCAGTGTGTGTGTTAGTGTAGTGGATGCAGTGTGTGTGTTAGTGTAGTGAATGCAGTGTGTGTGTTAGTGTTGTGGATGCAGAGCGTGTGTTAGTGTAATGAATGCAGAGTGTGTGTTAGTGTAGTGGATGCAGTGTGTGTGTTAGTCTAGTGGATGCAGTGTGTGTGTTAGTGCAGTGGATGCAGTGTGTGTGTTAGTGTAGTGGATGCAGTGTGTGTGTTAGTGCAGTGGATGCAGTGTGTGTGTTAGTGCAGTGGATGCAGTGTGTGTGTTAGTGCAGTGGATGCAGTGTGTGTGTTAGTGCAGTGGATGCAGTGTGTGTGTTAGTGCAGTGGATGCAGTGTGTGTGTTAGTGTAGTGGATGCAGTGTGTGTGTTAGTGTAGTGGATGCAGTGTGTGTTAGTTAGTGTAGTGGATGCAGTGTGTGTTAGTTAGTGTGTTTAGTAGTGCATGTATGAATGTAATGAAAGTTATTCCCCCCTCCCTGTTTCTTACCTGGTTCAGGGAGGGGGGAAGATCCTTTGATCCCTGGTGGTCCGATGGCATTCTGGGGCCCCCCGGCTCCCTGTATTTGCAGAGGGGGCCCAGCAGACTGCAGAAGCACTTTCCAGCATTTGCCTGTCTCTAACTCCCGCGAGACGTGGTTTGCGCGTCGCGCGGAGCGTTGCCATGGTAACCCATGGCAACGCTCTACCGACCGCACATCTCGCGGGAGTTAGAGACAGGCAAATGCTGGAAAGTGCTTCTGCAGTCCGCTGGGCCCCCTCTGCAAATACAGGGAGCCGGGGGGCCCGCGGCTGCACATATATATAGCGATGATCGCTATATATATGTGCAGAGTGTAATTGTGGGGCCCTGGACTGCCAAAGCAGTCCGGGCCCCCCAGGACCGCCGGGCCCGTGACAACCGTCACGGTTGTCACCCCCTGATGGCGGCCCTGCATGTGTGTGTGTATGTATCTGTGGGTCAAGGTGTGTATCTATATGTCAAAGTGTGCATCTGTGTTTGTATGTGCCGGTGTGTGTCAAGGTGTGTGTGTGTATTTGTGTTTGTATGTGCCAGTGTGTGTATCTGTGTGTCAGTGTGTATCTGTTTGTGTGTGTATCTGACACACACAGATACACACACTGGCACATAGTGGCACAGATACTCACTGACACACAGACATATTCACCTTGACACACAGATGCACACACTCAGATACACATACACACACTCAGATGAACACAGTGACACATACACACATCTTGACTCACAAATACACGCACTCAGATACACCAAGTGCCATATACACACACACACACCAATACTCACATACTGACATACACACACACACACTCACTAAGATAAACACAGTGACACATAGACACTGACACACAAACTCTTTGACAGACACACATACAAACACATATACACTCTCACTGACAAGCACACATACATTCTCACTGACAAACACATACACACTCACACACTCACTGACAAGCACACATACACTCTTTTACAGACACACAAACACATACAAATTCCCTAACCGACACACATACAGCCTTCCTACCTTTGGGAGAGCTGGCATGGAGTCTCTATGTAGCTGTGGTCCAGTGGGGCTGCTTGGCTGGGTGTGCAGTCCCTGGGGTCCAGTGGGACTGCTGGGCTGAGCTTCTAGGCATGCGGTCCCTGGAGTCCAGTGGGGCTGATGAGTGGCTGGTGTGCAGTCCCTGGGGTGCAGTGGGGCTGCTGAGTGGCTGGCATACGGGCGGCGAGGGAGCAGTTATCTTCCTGCTCAGCTCCCTCGCGCGCCTCTTAGTGATTGCGGAGTGATGTCATATTTTGGCTCCGGCATCACTGATGTGCGTGTGAAGGAGCTGAGCTGGGAAGAGTGCTCCCATTCTGCCTGCGGCCATTTTGTTTCACAAAACTTTGGCGGAACCCCACTTGTGTTTTTGCAGAACCCCATGGTTACGCAGACCACCAATTCGGAAATGCTGCTTTAGTGAATTACCCTGAGAGTGTGTTTGGACAGGGAATTGGTTAAAAGTTGAGAGGCAGGTCATGGAAGACATATTAAAGGAGATAACTATTCCCATCCAGGCAAATCTGTGGGGATAAAGGATAAAGAAGTGAACCACACCACACCTATGATTTAAAGATGCTTTATTCAATGCCATTTCATTTGGTAATGATTTGCGTATTATGTAATTATGAATATATTTTACTATACCTCAATGTATTCCTATTTATTTTTAACTCCTATATTTATAACATCACCCACTGTATCTTGGCATTCCATCTGTTTTTATCAATACCTAACTGTGCTGACATACAGATGGTATAGAACTTCAGAGAACTGAGTTAGTGTTAAACTTAACTATTAGTATTCATTACAAAGGCCAATCATATTACATAACTATACATAACTATATCTATTTATATCCTTTAGCGATTTGGAAATCTGATAAATATTTTCATTTTAGCAAGGCATGTGCCATTAAGTAGTTATTTCTGCCACATTGTTTGAACTATAACATCAGATTTTACTTTTAATACTGATATATGAGAAATTGAATAAGTCATTTATGTAATGGCACATGTGGGCTAAAATGTGTATATAAAAAAAAACATACTTTTTCCAGCTAATTTTTGAGAGGCCTTTAACCACTCCGCCACTGGGCACTTTTTGATTGAAAAAAAGTATTAGCATAACTTGTATTTGAAGCAAGAGATGCAAGAGATGTTCATCTTTCCAACAATATTTTGGAAATGAAAAGCTTTAGACAGTAAACACTGTCCTTTATCTTGCCATATCTCACACGGGGCCTGAAATGTAAGTATAGAAGGAAAAAATAATGTTTTCTAAACTACAGTAGATGTGACAAAAAATAGATGAATAAAAATGCTCAATTATCTTGCTTATAGGTATTTGCAAGGAACCTAAAAACATTACTAGCACTACAGCTTACTGAAAATGGCAACAAAAAGTAAAATGAATGTGTACATATATGCATAATACCCACATTCAATAAGTACAGTTAATTCATATATGTATTAAAAAGCAAGCTTTTTAATTCTTCTATAGCAATAGTATTAGTATTAGTAATTAGAGATGTCCCAAATAGTTCGCTGGCGAATAGTTCCTGGCAAACAGAGCTTGTTCGCGTTCGCCACGGCGGGCGAACATATGCGATGTTCGGTCCGCCCCCTATTCGTCATCATTGAGTAAACTTTGACCCTGTACCTCACAGTCAGCAGACACATTCCAGCCAATCAGCAGCAGACCCTCCCTCCCAGACCCTCCCACCTTCTGGACAGCATCCATTTTAGATTCATTCTGAAGCTGCATTCTTAGTGAGAGGAGGGACAGTGTGCTGCTGCTGATTTAATAGGGAAATCGATAGCTAGGCTAGTGTATTCAGTGTCCACTACAGTCCTGAAGGACTCAACTGATCTCTGCAGTAAGGACAGCACTCATATCTGGTGTCACAATAGCTTGCATTTAAAAAAAAACAACCTTTTTTGACTGTAATATAATAGCAGTCAGTTTCCTTCACAAGTGTGCGTTTCAGGGCCTGCCAGGGCACAGTGTCACACCAGTGCAACTCATATCTGGTGTAACAGTAGTGTACATTAAAGAAAAATAGAAATTTGACTGTGAAATAATAGCAGCCAGTTTCCTTCACACGTGTGTGTTTTAAAGCACGTTATTCCAAACAATTTAGGAATGTTAGGTAATTTATGCCCTTTATGGACTAAAACCAGACTCTGCATCAACTATGTAATTTTCCATGGGAGTTTTGCCATGGATCCCCCTCCGGCATGCCACAGTCCAGGTGTTAGTCCCATTGAAACAACTTTTCCATCACTATTGTGGCCCGAAAGAGTCCCTGTGGCCTGCCTATTGAAGTCTATGGCGGTTCGCCCGGGTCGCCCGTTCACGAACATTTGCGGAAATTTGCATTCGCCGTTCGCAAACGAAAATTTTTATGTTCGCGATATCTCTATTAGTAATGTCAATAGATTTCCTTGGACTTCTAATGTAATGCTGACAGTGAAATGGTAGAGTCCCTTCATTACTTTTCCCTTCCTGACAGTAAAATTATATGATACATTGAAACTTTCTGAACTGTTTGAAAACATTACTTTTTAGCATATTCAAACAAAAATAGAGGCTTTATATCAGTGACTAGTGCTTCTGACAGATGAGTTTGTCTTTTACAGGTTGGTAATATTACCTAGATTATAAATGAGGGTGAGCAAGGCTATATAAACAATATATTATACTGCAAAATATGTTTGTGATTGTGTTTACAAGTGTATGATTATGTGTGTGGGTCTGTGTGTGTGTATATCTGTGAGTATGTGTGTGTGTATGCAATTATGTGTTTCTATGTATGTGATTGTGCGTAATGGTCTGTGATTTAATTGTTTGTGTGTATGTATGTCATTGTGGGTATAGTTCTGTGACTGTGTGTGAGTATATCTGTAAATGTGTTTATAGGTCTATAAATAAATGTGTGTATAGGTCTGTGATTGATTTTGTATGAATGTGATTGCATGTGGGTGAGAGTCTGCGATTGTGTGTGTACATGTTATGTTATGTGTGTATATGTAGGTGACTAGGTCTATAAGTGTGTAATTGTATGTGTGTGTGTGGCTGTGTGGGTCTGTGATTGTGTGTGTGTGTATACATTTGTTATTTACAAACAATGAGTTAGTGCACAAAAATTGCAAATAAGGCGCAAATTATAAATAGAACTTATTTAGATAAAATGTAATTCAGCAGAAAGTTCTTGCAAACCAAGACACTATCCCAGTGTGTACACAATGTTCTCCCACTGGATCCAAGTTCTCACGATGAGCACTGGCATAAAATATCCCCTTCCAAATCCTCCAGGGCTCCAAGGGTTACAACTAGAGATGTCGCGAACATAAAATTTCCGCAAATGTTCGCGAACGGGCGAACCGGGCGAACCGCCATAGACTTCAATAGGCAGGTGAATTTTAAAACCCACAGGGACTCTTTCTGGCCACAATAGTGATGGAAACGTTGTTTAAAGGGGACTAACACCTGGACTGTGGCATGCCGGAAGGGGATCCATAGCAAAACTCCCATGGAAAATCACATAGTTAATGCAGAGTCTGGTTTTAATCCATAAAGGGCATAAATCACCTAACATTCCTAAATTGTTTGGAATAACGTGCTTTAAAACATCAGGTATGATGGTATGATGTTGTATCGATCAGGTAGTGTAAGGGTTACGCCCACTTCACAGTGACAGACCAAACTCCCCGTTTAACGCACCGCAAACATCTGCAAACAGTCCATTTGCACAACCGCAAACTCCCCATTTGCACAAGGTTGGATACCAAGCTAGCCATGTCCCATTCCTTGTCCTCACCGATGTCATTGAAGGTCTCTTCCTCCACCCAGCCATGTACAACACCAAGGGTCCCCGAAAGGTGACAACAAGCCCCCTGGGACGCCTGCTGTGTTTGGTCTTCCACCTCCTCAAAGCCACCTTCCTCCTCTGACTCCTCTTCTTCAGACTCCTCTCTCTGCATTGCCTCTTTCTGCGTTATTATAAGGTGTGTTAAGTAGTACTATTCCTATCAGTTTAATCCCTGTTACGTCCCCTATCAGGGGACGTGTATATGGCATCGATTTTAGGAACCGGGAGATGGAAAAAGATGCTTGGTCAGTCCTCCCACTTCAAATTTGGGGCACTGCGCGTGCAATCTAATGTGCAACCTGATAGGAGTGGTGTGTTAAGTAGTACTATTCTTATCAGTTTAATCCCTGTTACGTCCCCTATCAGGGGAAGTCTATATGGCATCGATTTTAGGAACCGGGAGATGGAAAAAGATTCTTGGTTGGTCCTTCTACTACAAATTTGGGGCACTGCGCGTGTAATCTAATGTGCCACCAGATAGGAGTGGTGTGTTAAGTAGTACTATTCTTATCAGTTTAATCCCTGTTACATCCCCCTCATCAGACATTTTTTAGTCGAATGTATCGCCCACTGTCAGTCCCTTCGGGATCCATCCCTCATTCATCTTAATAAAGGTGAGGTAATCTAGACTTTTTTGACCTAGGCGACTTCTGTTCTCAGTGACAATACCTCCTGCTGCACTGAAGGTCCTTTCTGACAGGACACTTGAAGCGGGGCAGGTCAGAAGTTCTATCGCAAATTGGGATAGCTCAGGCCACAGGTCAAGCCTGCACACCCAGTAGTCAAGGGGTTCATCGCTCCTCAGAGTGTCGATATCTGCAGTTAAGGCGAGGTAGTCTGCTACCTGTCGGTCGAGTCGTTGTCTGAGGGTGGATCCCGGAGGGCTGTGGTGATGCGTAGGACTTAAAAAGCTCTGCATGTCCTCCATCAACAACACATCTGTAAAGCGTCCTGTCCTTGCCGACGTGGTCGTGGGAGGACGATTACTTTCACCTCTTCCCCTGTTAGATTCCCGTTGTGCTGTGAAATCACCCTTATACGCTGTGTAAAGCATACTTTTTAATTTATTTTGGAACTGCTGCATCCTTTCCGACTTGCGGTAATTCGGTAACATTTCAGGCACTTTCTGCTTATACCGGGGGTCTAGTAGCATGGACACCCAGTACAGGTCGTTCTCCTTCAGCCTTATTTTATAGGGTCCCTCAACAGGCACGACAGCATGAAAAAACCCATTTGCACAAGGTTGGATGCCGAGATACTCATGTCCCGTTCCTTGTCCTCAGTGATCTCACTGAAGGTATGTTCTTCCCCCCAGCCACGTACAACACCATGGGTACCAGATAGGTGACAACGAGCACCCTGTGATTCCTGTTGTGGTTGTTCTTCCTCCTCCTCCTCAAAGCCACATTCCTCCTCTGACTCCTCTTCCTCACAATCCTCTCCCAGCGTTGCCGCAGGTCCAGCAAGCAATGCTGATAAGGCTGTTTCTGGTGGTGATGGTGACCACAACTCTTCCTCTTCCTCTTCACGCTCATCTACGGCCTGATCCAGCACTCTTCACAGGGCTCCAGGAAGAAAACAAATGGTATGATGTCGCTGATGGTGCCTTCAGTGCGACTGACTAGGTTTTTCACCTCCTCAAAAGGACGCATGAGCCTACAGACATTGCGCATGAGCATCCAGTAACATCGCAAAACAATTCCTAGCTCCGCAGAGGCTGTCCTAGCACCCCGGTCATACAAATAGTCATTAATGGCTTTTTCTTGTTGGAGCAGGCGGTCGAACATTAGTAGTGTTGAATTCTAACGTGTCGGGCTGTCGCAAATCAAGCGCCTCACTAGCATGCTGTTTCGCCACTGGATATCTGAAAAGTGCGCCATGGCCGTGTAGGAATGCCTGAAATGGCCACACACCTTCCTGGCCTGCTTCAGGACGTCCTGTAAGCCTGGGTACTTATGCACAAAACGTTGTACGATCAGATTACACACATGTGCCATGCACGGCACATGTGTCAACTTGCCCAAATTCAATGCCGCCAACAAATTTCTTCCGTTGTCACAAACCACTTTGCCGATCTCCAGTTGGTGTGGAGTCAGCCACTGATCCACTTGTGCGTTCAGGGTGGACAGGAGTGCTGGTCCGGTGTGACTCTCTGCTTTCAGGCAAGTCAACCCCAAGACAGCGTGACACTGCCGTATCAGGGATGTGGAATATTACCTGGGGAGCTGGGGGGGTGCCGTTGATGTGGAGCAAGACGCAGCAGCAGAAGAGGACTCAGCCGAGGAGGTTATGGAAGAGGATGGAGTAGGAGGCGTAGAGGAGGTTGCAGCAGGCCTGCCTGCAAGTCGTGGCGGTGTAACCAACTCCTCTGCAGAGCCACGCATTCCATGCTTGGCAGCCGTCAGCAGGTTTACCCAATGCGCAGTGTAGGTGATATACCTGCCCTGACAATGCTTTGCAGACCAGGTATCAGTGGTCAGTTGGACCCTTGCCCCAACACTGTGTGCCAGACATGCCATTACTTCCTTTTGCACAATCGAGTACAGGTTGGGTATTGCCTTTTGTGCAAAGAAATTTTGGCCGGGTACCTTCCACTGCGGTGTCCCAATAGCTACAAATTTTTGGAACGCCTCACACTCCACCAGCTTGTATGGTAAAAGCTGGTGGGCTAAGAGTTCAGACAAGCCGGCTGTCAGATGCTGGGCAAGGGGGTGACTTTGTGACATTGGCTTCTTACGCTCAAACATGTCCTTGACAGACACCTGACTGTGGGCAGATGAGCAGGAACTGCTCAAGGCGAGAGACGGAGTGGCGGATGCTTGAGAGAGGGCAAGGAGGACAGCAGTGGTTGACGTGGCTGAAGATGCTGGACTAGGAGGAGGATGGCTGCTTTGAGTTTGTGTGCTGCTTGTACTCATGTGTTGATCCCATAGGTGTTTGTGATGTGCAATCATGTGCCTTCGCAAAGCAGTTGTACCTAGGTGGGTGTTGGACTTCCCACGACTCAGTTTCTTTTGGCACAGGTTGCAAATGGCATCGCTGTTGTCAGAGGCAGACACACAAAAAAATGCCACACTGCTGAGCTCTGCAATGACGGCATTCTGATGGTGGCAACAGCATGCGTTGATTGGCGTGCTGTCTGGCTGACCCTGGGTGCAGATGCATGCTGTCTGACTGTGCCACTAGCTCCTTGCGACGACCTCCCCCTGCTTCCAACTTATCTCCTCCTCCTCTCTGTCTCCCCATCTGAACTTTCCCCCTGTTCTTCTTCTCTTCTAGCGGGCACCCACGTGACATCCATGGACGCATCGTCATCATCAACCGCTTCACTTGTATCTGACAACTCAGCAAAGGAAGCAGCAGCGGGTACAACATCATCATCATCATACCGTACGTCCATGTGTGTAATGCTGCCTGACTGAGACATATCTCTGTTATCTACATCCTCTGGCAATAATGGTTGCTCTTCACTCATTTCTTCCAACTGATATTCCCTCTCATAATATTGTAAAGCGCTACGGAATCTGTTGGCGCTATATAAATGGCAATAATAATATTAATAATGTGTAAATAACTCCTCTGACAGATCAAGTGAAGCGGCTGTGGTGCTAGTGTTGGTGGTGGCGGCAGGTGGGTGAGTGGTAATTTGAGAGGTGCCCGAAACTAAGCTGGAGGAGGATGGTGCGTCAAGGTTCCGAGCGGAAGCTGTAGAAGATTGGGTGTCCTGTATTAGCCAGCCAGCCAATGTCATCAGAACTTTTCGAGTTCAGGGTACGTGGCCACTGAACACTGGGCATTATTCTAAGGCCAAAGGGAATCACAGCACCACGACCACAACGGCCCCTGCGGGGTGGCCTGCCTCTGCCTGTCATTTGTTTTCGATTAGTGGTACTATGCGTGCAAGCTACTGTGACAACAGAAATGAGTGGCACTGTGCACTGGCAGAAGTTGGCAGAGTAGACGCTGTAGGCCTGACACACGCTTGCAGACAACTAAATGCTATTCAATCTATTACAGCCAAAATTGTATTTTTTTTTTTTTAAATGTACACTACTGTTACACCAGATGTGAGTTGCACTGGTGTGACACTGTGCCCTGGCAGGCCCTGAAACGCACACGTGTGAAGGAAACTGACTGCTATTATATTAAAGTCAAAAAAGTTTTTTTTTTTAAATGCAAGCTATTGTGATACCAGATATGTGTGGTGGCACTGGGCAAGTGGGCTCAGTATACGCTGTGAGCCTGACACACACGCTGGCAGGCAACTGCAATTAGATTACACAGGGAAAAAAAAAACAGAGTGATGTTCTAGCCCTAAAAATGCTTTTTGGGGTGCTGTCCTTACAGCAGAGATCAGATGAGTCCTTCAGGACTGTAGTGGACACTGAATACACTAGCCTAGCTATCGATTTCCCTATTAAATCAGCAGCACACTGCCCCTCCTCTCACTAAGAATGCAGCTTCAGAATGAATCTAAAATGTATGCTGTCCAGGAGGTGGGAGGGTCTGGGAGGGAGGGTCTGCTGCTGATTGGCTGGAATGTGTCTGCTGACTGTGAGGTACAGGGTCAAAGATTACTCAATGATGACGAATAGGGGGCGGACCGAACATCGCATATGTTCACCCGCCGTGGCGAACATGAAGAAGCTATGTTCGCCAGGAACTATTCGCCAGCGAACTATTCGAGACATCTCTAGTTACAACATAAGAAGGAACCTAGAGAGATGAGAACTGAGATGGTGTAATAACATAGGGTGAAAAACCTCCACCATTTAAACCCTATGTGAAGCTCTCACTTTGTTAAGATACACTGTTATTTGTTTCGTCTAAATATATATCTTTTCACTGAGTCTGTGTCTGATCCAGATTATATACTAAGAAATAAAACACAAAGACCCACTGGTGCAGCACTGAGTAAGAAGGGGTTAACAGCACTACCCCCTATGTACCCTGCTCACCTGAGGCAGGGACTTGAACTAGCTTACAGGTTAAGATCGTAAATAGTTTCACCATCCACCGATTTTGCTGCTTAGATCCTCTCTCCTGCACGCCAGAAATGTAAAATGTAAATGATGGCACCACATGATTTACGCGTTTCGCCCTGGGTGGGCATTCTCAAAATCTATTGGTGCCGAGTGCCGTTCTAGGTTAAATGCTCTCTTGCTTATCAGCAATCTATGACAGCTGTATAATATACATTTTTTTTTTAAAGCGATAAGGGTAATTGGATACATTAACCCCTAGTAGTCAATACAACACAAAGGGAATTAAAAGTGCTTTTTTTCTTAAAGTAAATGTTAATTTTAAGCATTTGCCTAACAGCAGTTTAGATTTAAAGGTATTTACTACTTAATCATGAAAAAAATCACATTTGTCTAAATACAAATACATACAAAAAGTAGGGGATTACCCTTAATAATGTGCATCTTATAAATAACACTGATTGAATAATATAATGGGTGATATGTTATTGAAATTGAACATCATAAAAAATAAATGATATTTTTCATATTATTTAAAATAAATAATATATGATATATTTTAAAAAATAAATGGTATATTAAAAAATTTAAAAAAAAAATATATAATAAGTTTTAAAATGTAGCAGTAATATAAATGAATACAACCAGCAGAAATTCCAGTTTATATTTGGAATAATACACCTAATGGTATGAGGGGTTCTTTGAACATGCGAGTGTAAAATAGCCCTTATTTACGATCACATTAATATAAACACCTTCAAAAATAAATAAACTAAAAAATGACATGGTATACATTGCCTCAAACTCATTAAGTTGCAACCAGTGCTATTATATCTAGGATCTCTTAATATGGTGTAGATGGCTTCTAAATGGTAACTTAGTATACATTAAACTTCCTGAAAGATGTATATAACCACCAATCTAGAATATCGGTGTAATAGGTGTTCCATATCAGGAAGACTGATAAATATTCCAGATATTTGTTCTAAAATATGTATATCTCAGGGGATTCTATAGTTCCTTTAACCCCTTAACGCCGTTACGGTGTTCTATGCCGTCCCCATTATAATGGGCTTTAAAGCTGTTGAGGCGGCATAGAATGCCGTAACGGCTTTCAACCCCATGAGCCAAGAGAAACTTACCTCCACCGCAATCCTCTTCAGGAGGACTGCCTGACAGCCCAGGCAGTCCTACCCCAGCAAATCAGGCCTTCGGGGGCCATGTGATCGATCTGCCAACAGGGGGACTGTCTGGGCTTTCAGACAGTCCCCCTGCTGGTGGGTAGTGTAAAAATAATTATTATGAAACATGTTTTAAAACAAATTAAATGCGTATAATATATATATATATATATATATATATATATATATACAATAATAAATAAATAAAATAATAAAATAAATAAATAAAATATTTGTAAAAAATTCAATTAGATTATATATACATATGTAATTTCATTCTAACTGTATTTTGTTATATATATATTGGTAGCAAAATACACTTAGAATTACATTATATATATATATATATATATATATATATATATATATATATATAAAATACAAATATATATGTAGATAAACATATATAATTACTTAAATGATAACATAAGTATACATGTAGAATTTAAAATACATATTTATGTATATATATTACAATTATATGTGTATATTTAAGTAATCTTTTAGCATAATTATGTGATTTAATTAATTAAAATGTGATTGACGTGCCTGACAACCCAGGCAGAAAGAGCAGAGAATTTAATTTGCAAGCATTGTTTTTAACCCTGTAACTTTCCAAGACACCATAAAACCTGTACATGGTGAGGTACTGTATTACTTGGGAGACTTCGCTGAACACACATATTAGTGTTTTAAAATGATAAATGTTATTACAATGATGATATTTTCAGTAAAACTGAAGTTGTTTGCATTTTTCACTCATGAACAGCACTTTTACTGACATTATTATTGTTGTAAAATGTTTTACTGTTTTGAAACACTTATGTTTGTGTTCAGTGAAGTCTCCCAAATATAACAGTACCCCCCATGTACAAGTTTTATGGTGTTTTGGAAAGTTAGAGAGTCAAATATAAGGCTTGCATTTAATTTTTTTCACATTGAAATTTGCCAGTTTGGTAATGTTACCTTTTAGACCGTATGGTGACCCAGGAATAAGAATTACCCCCATGATGGCATACCTTTTGCAAAAGTAGACAACCCAACGTATTGCATATGGGGTATGTCCAGTCATTTTTAGTAGCCACTTAGTCACAAACACTGGCCAAATATTAGTTTTTTGCTTTTTTCACACAAAACATTGCATTTCCTGGTTAGCCATCTTTTTTGTATAATCTCCTCCTCTTGCATCCTTATTGACTTTCTCGATTCCACAGAAGTATAATTGTCTTTCTATGTTTCAGTTTAAAGTGCACTGAGACACTGTGGACTGACCACCATTTATTAATAATTTTCTTCATTTCTATTGCTTGATTATTATACTTAAAAATTATGGGGATATCCATGTCTTGTTGGGTTAGATCTTCCTTATTTCTATATTCGAGAACATCATCCCTTTTGATTCTGATAACTGCTTCTAAGGCTTTTTATACACAGAATGAGACACAACGATTAGGAAAAAACAAAAGTCAAGGATACCAGAAATCAGGGAAGTCAAAACTGAGCTGAAGTCAAAAACCAGAAACACACGATCAGGAACACACTCTCGGATAACCAGCAAAGGGAAACCACGACAGGGCACTGATCAAAAGGCAACTTGGGTTTAAATAGCCCTCCTAAAACTTTAATTGGCTGTATGTGGTCTATGACGTGACGTCGCACGCACGTAAGCACCATCTTTAATGTGAGCAAAGGCTATATCCCCATTAAAACCGGAACCGCAGCATCTCTAAAAAGGAGGTCGGGTAGCGGTCTGCCGCGAGTAAGGCAAGTATTTATTATTTCTGTCGGTGTGACCACTGTGTTTCTGTGCGGCCATGCAGAAAGAATCCCGTGGAACCGTGACATTTACCTACCCTATTCCTTGTTGCCCTGTTGTGGTTCTTGTTAGCCCAATCCTCTGGTATCTTTATTGGTAATATTTCTGGCTCTTGTTTATCGTTGTTCAGGTTCTTCTTTGACCTCGGCTTGTTTAACTTTTATCCACTTTTCTGTATCCTTTTTACCTTGACTATCCTTACTGACTCTGCCTCTGATCTGCCTCTTTGTAAGTCTCAGCCAATCCTATGGGGAAGCATTGTGATTGGATTAGGCTACCACTTCTGGAGATGTCAGCAGGCAGTGGGCAGGTCTAAAGGAAACAGTTTCAAACTAAGCAGCTGCAGACTTGAATACAAGTCAAATGTTACTATTTTTAGGGAGGCATGAGGGGACCAGGGTGGCTAGATGGTAGTTTTAACCCTATAGGGTCAGGAATACATGTTTATATACCAAATTATCATTATTGCACGAATACTCCACAAATACTCATTAGTAGGTTATCTAATTAAATTATTCTACCTGTTGTATGATAGGATTTCAACTTTAGTATTGCAGGAGTTAGGGGTAGAGGTAGGGTTTGGAGTAGAATTAGGGGGAGGGGTAGGGTTAGGGGTAGGGTTAGGGTTAGGGAATTGCCGAAGTCCTAAGTCCTAAATTCCCTAGGTGCCGAAGTCCCGAAGAGCTGAAGTCCCAAATTTCAGAAGTGCAGAACAAAGTGCCGAAGTCCTGAATTTCGGAAATGCCGATCCGAACCTAATTTTTTTTTTTTGCCCATGCACTTCCCTAGATAATATTGTGAGGTGTTATTTTAGGGAGTATTTCTGTAAGTGTGTCTCTAGTGTTTGAGTTATCTACATTTTGGTATATTTTCGGCTTTATTCCCATAATTATATGTATCATTGTGCCTATTCCATTGTGAGTATATTCTTACTTGTCCTTTTGGATAATCGTGCTTTTTCCTTACATATTTCTTCTTTTTAATTTGTATCACTTCCCTTTCCAATTTTTCCAGGTTTAATTGTTTTTCTCTTGTGATGCAGGTCACCTATCATTGTTTTATAGAAAAAATATTTTTTTATCTAAAGAGGGTGAAGAATCTTCACTCATTTTCTTTTTAATATATCTTAACCATAGTGAGTGTGGTATTTCCCATACAAGTGATTTTAGTAAAACCATGGTGAGCTTTATGGATCTTAATATATACGTGGATAAAGGGCCTTTGAAAACTAGCACTTTTTCCAAGAAAGTAGTTGTTAACAACTACATTGGAAAAGGTAGATTTAATTTTTCATCATGGTTATTGAATGCCCCAAAAACCCAATTGTTGAGAATAAAGTGCAGTTGCACGGATGAGTGCAAATTTAAAGAACAAGCAAAAAAATTCTAAAGAAAAGGGGTTAGAAAAGAACTATAAAATTGGACTTAACAAAAGTTTCAAACAGAGATATGGGTGAATTACTTGAATACAAAAGAAAAATAAATATGGCGAAAAATAACGACATAATTTTTATTTGTGATTTTTAACTGGCATAGCTGTACTCTTAGAAAAAATATTTGTAAAAACTGGCCTATTTTATAAGAATGAAACATTTCCTGAGAAACCTTTTATCATATATAGATGAGTGCCTAATCTAAAGAGTAATTTGGTATAAAAGCACATTAAATCAAAAAACCATAAAAGGATTTTATGGCTGTGACAATTGTTGGAGCATGTAAAAATATGAAGAATGTACATTGTATTAAGGATTTGAGCCATCCTTGTTATGAAAAATGAAGTTTTTTCCCATCAAACACGTTATTACTTGTCACTTAAAAAAATGGTCATACATTTAATTAAATGCCTTTGGTCGACCAAGCACATGCTATATGTGAGAATACAGGAAGATTTACTAAATACAAGAAATAGATATGACAAACACTGTGTGACAAACACTTATAGCATAATAAAGATCCAAGCAATCTTTCATTCATGGGGATAAAGAAAGTAGAAATAAGTTGAAGAGGTGAAGATATGATTAGAAAAATGGGGCAAAATTAAATTAAATGGATTTTCAGTTTAAATACTTTGATTCCCCATGGTTTAAATAATGACTTTGAACTCTCCCACTCATTATGACATGTTTTGGCTTATTTTATATTGTTTTATTCTGCATAATATAGGTAATGCTGTCACTATACGTTAATTAATTTCCTAAATACATATTTTATTGATGCTTGATTTATTAAATTGAATAATTTAATTACCGTATATACTCGAGTATAAGCCGACCCGAATATAAGCCGAGGCCCCTAATTTTACCCCAAAAAACTGGGAAAACGTATTGACTCGAGTATAAGACTAGGGTGGGAAATGCAGCAGCTACTGGTAAATTTCTAAATAAAATTAGATCCTAAAAAAATTATATTAATTGAATATTTATTTACAGTGTGTGTATATAATGAATGCAGTGTGTGCGTATGAGTGCAGTGCGTGTATGAGTGCAGTGCGTGTATGAGTGCAGTGCGTGTGTGTATGAGTGCAGTGTGTGTGCGTATATATTAATTGAATATTTATTTCCAGTGTGTGTATATAATGAATGCAGTGTGTGTGTATGAGTGCAGTGTGTGTGAGTGCAGTGTGTATGAGTGCAGTGTGTGTATGAATGCAGTGTGTGTATGAATGCAGTGTGTGTGAGTGCAGTGTGTATGAGTGCAGTGTGTGTGAGTGCAGTGTGTATGAATGCAGTGTGTGTGAGTGCAGTGTGTGTGAATGCAGTGTGTGTATGAATGCAGTGTGTGTGAGTGCAGTGTGTGTGAGTGCAGTGTGTGTATATGAATGAAGTGTGAGTGTGTGTGATGCAGTGTGTGTTTGTGTATGTGTTGGTGGGGGTGGGCATTTAATATATTATTAATTATTATTTTTTGTAATTTTTTTTATATTATTATTTTTTTATATTATTATTTATTATTTAATTATTATTTGTTTAATTTTTTTTATATTATTATTTTTTTTTGTATTATTATTATTATTTTTTTTAATTATATATTTTTTTTATCCCCCCTCCCTGCTTGATACATAGCAGGGAGGGGGGCTCCTTCCCTGGTGGTCCAGTGTCATTGGTAGTTCAGTGGGGGGGAGAGGGGGGCTGGCAGAGCTGTACTTACCTTTCCTGCAGCTCCTGTCAGCTCCCTCCTCCTCCGCGCGGTCTGTGCAGCTCCCTCTGTCAGCTCCCAGTGTAAGTCTCGCGAGAGCCGCGGCTCTCGCGAGACTTACACTGGGAGCTGACCGAGGTGCTGAACGGACGGCGCGGAGGAGGAGGGAGCTGACAGGAGCTGCAGGAAAGGTAAGTACAGCTCTGCCAGCCCCCCTCTCCCCCCTGTCTGTATTATGGCAATGCAAATTGCCATAATACAGACTATGACTCGAGTATAAGCCGAGTTGGGGTTTTTCAGCACAAAAAATGTGCTGAAAAACTCGGCTTATACTCGAGTATATACGGTATGCATGTTTTAAGAAATGTATATTATAGAACATTAAGGACAGACCCTATCTAGTTATATATATATATATATATATAATGTATATTACATTGAATTTTGTTTAAAGTTGGGATCAAAAGTTTGCATTCCCTTGTAGAATTGATAATATATGTACCATTTTTTTTTTTTTTTTGTTTAATAATTTTTATTAGGTTTTTTTTTTTTTCAATCCATATAAAGGTTACACTTATACAGAACATATTTAAACAGTTTGAAATTTTTCTCAGAGTTACATAAATTCTGTTTACAGTACTTGCATACATGCACATTTTCCTTGCAAGACTTTTTAACATAAGAAGATATATCACATATTCTGTAGTAGGTAACAGCTAGTGGGTTTGAAGTCTGTGATCAACAGAAAGTCAGGTTCGTGGGGAGAGTGGTCCTGCAATGTTATCATTCTCCTATAACTTTGTACAAACTGTGTGGTATACTATAAACAGTGTTCTGTTATCAATTGTGAATTAGCTAGAAAAGAACAATGGGGTATAGGGGGGGGGGGGGGGGAAAGGGAGGGGGAAAGGAAAAGGAACCAGAGTATCAGGATTGTTAGTCAGGTTTCCATCAGGGCACACCTTTCATTTAGGACCCCTAGTGAATTACACCTTGAAAGCTTGTCTCCAGGCATCCCATTTCTCCCATGCCTCCTGCCAGAACCGTTTCCCTTTCTTCCTCTGCCTTGCTGCTATTTCATATGATTTGGTGATTTCCACCATTTCTAAACACTTGTCAAGATCTGGAGTGCTAGCGTTTAGCCACATTTTGCTTATGGATGTAAGAGCTGAAATAATGATATGGTAAAGGAGATATAGGTCTGTTTTGTTTAGGTCTTGAGGTAGTGCTAATAATAGGAAAATTTCCGGGGAAAATTGTACATTACAGCTTATGGATTTTTTAATAATGTTTGAAATGCCTTCCCAGAAGGGTTGTAATTTTGGACACGTCCACCATATGTGGAGCATCGTACCAGGTTCTTTAGAACATCTCCAGCAGTTCCCGGATTTTCGTTTATCATATTTGTGTAGCGTATGTGGAACTATATACCAGCGATATAGTACTTTCCTACTCGTTTCCACATGTGATGTGTTAAGTGTGAGATGTTTATGGGCCTGTATAATTGTTTGCCAGGTGTCATTTGATATGTCCAAGTGTAAGTCCCTTTCCCAGGCCCGCACAAAGGAGAGAGTTTTAGGTAGTGTTTGAATTCTGGTTAGCTTATATAAAGTAGAGAATAATTTCTGTGGTGGCTGGTTAGCTACGCAAATTTTCTCCAGTAGTGGCATAGGGGTTCCCTGTCTGTGCATTTTGCCCTCCATGGTTTGTTTTCTCACCCATGAGTGCAGTTGTAAGTATGTAAAATATGCTCTTTTAGGTATTCCAAATGTTTCAGAGAGAGATTCGTATGATAGCAGGCAGCTTTCAGGCATGATCTGGGAGAGATACTTAATTCTGTGGTCTTGCCACAGGCCGCTGTCAAACCCCGGGATAAGTACCTGGAGTGCTTGTATTTGCAATGCTGGGGATATGTATGATATCGGGTAATGTTTTAAGACATATTTATCCCATACTGCGAGAGTAGCTGAGGTTGTGGGGCAGATATGACTGGCTTTTGGCCTTTGATGTTTGGGGATCCAAGCTAGTGTTGGTAATGTCAAACCACCGGTATTTACTTTTTCAATCTGGTGCCATGGCGGCATCGTGATATGGTGGAATGTTCCTATGATAGTACTCATGAGGGCTGCTGTGTAATAGCCTAAGATTTCTGGAGCTCCCATCCCCCCTTCTTTAAAAGGCTTATACATGGTGGTAGCTGCCACTCTGGGTCGTTTACCTCCCCATATATAACTATTAAGCACGCGTTGGGATTCAGTAAAGAAAACTTTCGGTAAGCAGATTTGGAGTGTCCTGAACAGGTATTGTAGTTTGGGCAGTATCATCATTTTTATTGCCGCTATTCTGCCTGTCCAGGAAACATATTTGCCTTTCCACCCCTGTAATTGTTGTTTGATGTTGCTGAGTAGCGGGAGGTAGTTTGCTTTGTACAGTTTTTTAGTCGTTGGTGTGAGGTGAAGTCCTAGAAACGTTAAGTGGTCCCGTCTCCAGTCATAGGCAAAACTATTCTGTAGTTTAGTGAGCTGGGCTGTCGTGAGATTTATGCCCATGGCTTGTGTCTTACTAACATTAAGTTTATAGTATGAGCATTGTCCGAACTTTGTTAGCATTTGTTGCAAAGAAGGCAGGGATTCTCCAGGGTTCGATATAGTAAGCATCACATCATCGGCAAACAGTGTGATTTTGTGCTCTTTCCCCCCTATTGTCGTCCCCTTTATATCTGGAGAGTCTCTTATATGTTGTGCTAATGGTTCTAGTGCCAATATGTATAGAAGCGGGGAAAGAGGGCAGCCCTGTCTGGACCCATTAGAGATCTGGAAGGATTTAGAAGTGAACCCACCATTGGCTATTTTCGCTGTGGGGTTATCATACAAGGCAGATATTAGTGTTATCAGCTTCTCCGGGAAGGCAAATTTCCTCAGCGTTGCCGTCAGGTATCCCCAGTGTAGCCTGTCAAACGCTTTTTCGGCGTCTAGTGACAAGGCCACACTGGGTTCTCCCGATATCTGAATGTTATGGAAGATGTTAATTAGTTTCCTAGTCCCGTCGGAACCCAACCGACCACGCACAAACCCCACCTGATCATCTCCTACTAGCTTGGGTATAAGCGTACCCAATCGATTGGCATAGATCTTGGCTAGTATTTTTAAATCTGTATTTAAGAGCGAGATGGGTCTCAAATTTTGGCATTTGTGGGGTGGTTTCCCAGGTTTAGGGAGGGTGGTTATATGAGCTAACAACATTTCTTGTGGTATTTTGCCTGTTTGGATAATTTCGTTGTAGAGTGTTTCTAAAAAGGGGAGTATGACACGAGAAAAGGTTTTGTAGTAGGCGTTGGTAAAGCCATCTGGGCCTGGTGATTTCCCTTTCGGGAGGGTCTTGATAACTCCGGCTATTTCGGTCTGAGTAATGGGTTTCTCTAAGGAGGACCGGTCTATCTGTGAGAGTTGTGGTATATTTGCGCCTGCTAAAAATTTGTCAATGTCCGAGGGAAGCGGTTGGTATGTGTGAGCATCTGTCTTGAGGTTATATAATTTATCATAGAAGTCTGCTAGCATGTCGTTAATGTCTTGGGGGTTATACACCCTATTTCCTAGTGTGTTGATGAGGAATGGTATTTTTGAGTTCAGTCGTTTCTGCCGCATGAGGGTTGCAAGAGCCTTCCCTGCCCTATTCCCCTGCGTGTATGTTCGGAGTCTTAGTCTTTGTGATATAGTTGCTGATGTGTGAACTTGAATATCATTTAACTGTTTTTTTAATCTGGTCTATGTTCTGCTGAGTGCACGTTGATGGGTTTGTTATTTGCGTATGCGTTTCTTCCCTGAGTCGTCTCATGAGAGTTAAGTAGTGTGTTTTCGCTTGTTTATGTAAAAAGGATGCTTGGCTGATCAGCAAACCTCGAATAAATGCCTTATGCGTCAGCCACGGTATGGCTATAGATGCCTTAGGGGTGTGGTTTATCTCAAAGAACATTTCAAGTTCTTCAGTAATTTTTGCGACAACTTCAGGGTCGTGTAGGAGAGCTTCATTTAATCGCCATGGCGAGGTTACTCGGGACTGGAATTGGTCTGTTAGGGAGACCAGTACCGGTGCATGGTCCGACCAAACTATGTTACCTATTTCGCTGCTTAATGCGGTCGGCAGCAGGTCTCCTGAGACAAATACATAATCTATTCTAGAGTATGTTTTATGCACCGAGGAATAAAAAGTAAATTCCCGGTCATTTGTGTGGTGCGCTCTCCACACGTCATATAGGTTATGCTCCATAAGGATCTTTACTAACGTCGCGGCCTGTTTGCTCAGTGTTTTGCACCTTGAAGAGCCAGTTGTTTGCGTGGTATCTAGTCTAGGTTGTAATACGTGATTTAAGTCTCCGCACAAAATTGTGGAAGAGGGGTATGTTTGGGGCATTTTATGTAAAACCTTCTGGAGAAAATTTCTGTGGTCTGAATTAGGGCTATATATCCCCACTAACGTATATAAAGCATTATTAATTTTACAATGTACAATTAAGAAACGTCCTTGCGTGTCTTTCTTTAGATGTAAGAGTTCAAATGTTATAGAGGCATGGATTAATAACGATACTCCTCTTGACTTGGATGAATTGGTGGAGTGATATTGTATAGGGTAGTCTTTGTTCGCAAATGTGGGTACTCTGTTATGTACAAAATGTGTTTCCTGCACACACAATATGTCTGATTTAGTGCGTTTTGCGTCTTCTAAAAAGAGCCTCCTTTTGTGTGGTGTGTTCAACCCTCGGGCATTAATAGACATTATTTTCAACAATTGTAGTTAGGTATATAGCGTTGCGGTATTGATAGTATGGTATATGACTGTTTGTCCCCTGCGTACTGGTGGGGGGATTTCTGCTGTATTTTTCTCGATATGCAAGTGAGGCATAGCCATAGCCCAGTTAATAGGAGCCCTGTGTACATAAGGGGATATTGTTCTTGATTTTGCTTCGGGCCTGACCCTGTTAGAGCGTGCGTCTGATCTCTGGGGACGTGGGGGGGGTGGATGTGAACTGGGGAGGGAATTCATAACTATATACAGATTGTCTCTTGTAGAGACGATATGTGGGTGTACCACATCTGGGGGATAGAAGAGAGGACTCTCTATCATAACGTGGCTATTGGGCACCTATCGTACCATATTCGTGATGCGTCCAATATGTACTCATTGTATAGTGTCTCGTTTGACGTGTTACATCAGCATGGAGAGGACTTATATAATCCCTAAAGATTTCACATGTTTTGTCAGTAAGCCCCAATTAACCCTGTGTCTCCGCAGCTGGCATTGTCTAGTGGCCGGCTCAGCCTGGGCACACCTTATTAGGAACGATTTGTTATGCGGTTTCCCCATTTCAACATCATCCTATATGCCAGTAACTTTACATATATGATTATGATCTACTCCTATCACTAACATCCTCCTCCCTCCATTTAGTTTTCTACATAACATTCTTAACATATAGTACAATACAGTCGGCTGGGGCCTGGAACACAGGTCCCCTTTACCTTGTGGGCATATATAGCCCGTAGTGTGGGAGTAGTTAGCATTGTCTCTTTATATAGTAAAGTACAAGTCCCGTTCCTAGTGCAAGTGAACTGTCCGGTAAGTGTTGCTCTCATTTCCGAGAGAGATCGGTGTGCCGGGAATCAGGTCGCCTGCAGCGGAGGTTGTGGAGGTGGTCTCGAGTAGCCGAAACTCAGGGGGTATCTCCTCGATTGATAGTCCAGACCGGACCCCCCCGCAATATGTCACTGCTCTGCGCACGCTTCGTCACCGTGATGGCGGAAGGACCCGATCCGGAGGCTCGCTACCACCTAATGAAGACCAGGTAACATGGGGAAAGCTTAACTCCACATTGACTCGCCAAGTTTATGGGCTTCTCCAATACTCATGCTTGAGGCTGGTGAAAGATATAATGTTCTTTGAAATTTTGTTTCTCAGTGTCCATGCTCAGACGGGATGAATGGTCTTAGACCAGTAGTCGTCCGGTTTAGAGCTTGTCATGGGGTTTCTCCCAGTCCCGTTTCAGCGTGCCGGCTTGACCCGTGGTAGTGGGCATCGGCTCCACCGGCAGGCCCCAGGCTCGTAGTTTCGTCACTCCTTCCGCAGGGGTGTTTAGCACCGTCGTGGCGCCATCTTTTGTGACTATTAATTTGGTGGGAAATCCCCAACGGTATCGAATGCCCTGCGTCCGCAGCGTGTTGGTTACTTGGGAGAATTCCCTCCTTTTCTTCAAGGTAGCTGCCGATAAGTCTGCATAAATTCTGACCGTGGGGTAATCCGTTGGGGGTGTTTTTCGCATTCTGTTAGTTTTCAGTATATGTTCCTTGATATGAAAATAATGGGCTCGGAGTAGTACATCTCTGGGCACGGTTTGTGGAAGATGCCGGGGTTTGGGTATGCGGTGTACCCTGTCCACTAGCAACATGTCAGCCGGTATCTCTGGGGCATGAGCATGCAACAGGTTTCTTACATAGGCTTGTAGTTCGTCATTTGCGATATTTTCTGGTACCCCGCGCAAACGGAGGTTGTTTCGCCGTGAGCGATCCTCCATGTCCGCTAGCTTGTCTTCCAGTCTGGTGATTTCTGTGGCCATCCGTTCCACATTTGTGGCCAGGTCATTGTGGGCCGTAGCGAACTCGTCGCATTTATCCTCCATGTGTGAGGTTCTCTTACCCAGCTCTTGTAAGTCTTTACGTAGGGAATCCGCCGTATGTTGCCATGTGGCAATAAGCTTGCTGGATTGAAGTTCCAGGGCCGCATTTAAGTCGGCTTTTGTGAGTTGCGGTGCATCTTGTGTTTTCGCTCGAGTAGTAGCGTGTACGTTATCATTCATCTCGGAGATCCCAGGCTCCATTGAGGCCTGCTCCGCCGGAGACGCCGGAGAGGATTTCTGGTGGAAAAAATTTAGCTTGTCTGGTTTCGTCGAACTCCTCTTGTTCTTAGACTGAGACATTGTTAGAAATTAGTGGTGGATGCTATTTGTTTGGGTTGGATTGCATTAGATTAGGTGCCCTGTTGCCGGAGCAGATTTTTAAGCGGCCATCTTGCTCCGCGGTTAGCCACGCCCCCCATATGTACCATTTTAAAATGTACCATTTTTAAAGAAAATATGAGTGAGCAGGCAAAACACATTTCTTTCATTTCTTATAGGATTCATATTCAACTGTAAGTTAAAACAGAATGGCACAATCATAAAACAAACATGGCAACAGAGAAAAAAATGAAATTACCCCTGTTCAAAAGTCTGCATCCCCTTAGTTCTTAATACTTTGTATTGCCCCTTTAGCATAAATGACAGCGTGCAGTCTTTTGTAATAGTTTTATATGAGGCTCATAATTCTTGCAGGTGGCATAGCTGCCCATTTGTCTTTGCAAAATGCCTCCAGGCCATGTTAAGTCTTTGGTTGTCTTGCATGAACCGCATGTTTGAGACCTCCCCAGAATGGCTCAATAATATGAAGTTCAGGAGACTGTTATGCCCACTCTACAACCTTCCCCTTTTTCTGCTTTAGCCACTGGAGGGTCAACTTGACCTTGTACTTAGGATCATTGTCAAGCGCAGCCTTCGTGCAGAAGAATGCAAATTGTCAACCAGTATTTTCAGATTACATGCTGCATTAATCTTGCCATCAATTTTCACAAGATTCCCCATGGCTTTAGGGCTCATCCTCCCCCCCCCCCCCCCCAAAAAAAAAAAAAAACATCAGTGAGCCACCACCATGCTTCACAATGAGGATGCTATTCTTTTCACTATAGGCCTTATTGACCCCTCTCCAAACAAAGCGTTTAATGTTGTGACCATAAAACTCTATTTTGGTCTTGTCACTCCAAATTACAGTGTGCCAAAAGCACAGGCATGTCATGGTGTTGTCGGGCATATTGTAACTGGGATTTTTGTGGCATTGGCACAGTAAAGGCTTCTTTCTGGCAACTTGACCATGCAAGTATCATCGTATTGTGCTCCTTGAAAAATCATACCGTCTTTTTTTCCAGAACAGCCTGTATTTCTCCTGAGGTTACCTGTGGGTTTTTCTTTGTATCTTGAACCATTCTTCTGGCAGTCATGGTAAAATCTTTCTTGGTCTACCTGACCTTGGCTTGATATCAAGAGATCCCCCATTTTCCACTTCTTAATAAGTGATTGAACAGTACTGACTGGCATTTTCAAGGCTTTGGATATCTTTTTATATCCTTTTCCATCTTTATAAAGTTCCATTACCTTGTTACGCAGTCTTTTGAAATTTCCTTTCTGCTCCCCATGGCCCAATATCTAACTGGCTCAGTGCATCCACGTGGGAGCTAACAAACTCATTGACTATTTATACACAGACACTAATTGCAATTTAAAAAGCCACAGGTGTGGGAAATTAACCTTTAATTGTCATTTTAACCTGCATGTCACCTTGTGTGTCTTTAACAAGGCCAAACATTCAAGGGTATGTGAACTTTTGACAAGAATCGTGTTAGGGATTTCTGTTGTAGTTATGATTTTAAAAGGAGCTATACAAAAATGTGATAATAAATGACTTCATATGATCACTATCATTCAATAAAATCATTTTTTTTGCATGAAAAGTCATATTTTCAAAATCAATCACAAAATTTCACAATTTCTGGCCGTTTATGCAAACTTTTTAGCAACACTGTATGTGCATTGAATATTTAATATATGCTTGCATATTGGAATACTGATTATTTCCTTTTTTCTTTATACATGATACCTTAATACCTTTGGGGAGCATCCCGATCACTCTTAGTATCTCTATTTAATACAGTTACTATAGACATCACATATGAGGAACATAAGCACAAAGTGAAAAGCCACTTTGTCCATCATGTTACTTTCGGTTTTTTTAAACTCAGGCAAAGGAGACTACAAACAAGATGTCAGACTGGTGAGGCAGGAGGTGATGCTGCAGGAGATATACTGCGTTATTTCCGACGTATAGAGATGAAAAATGGACTTCAGCTGTGAAAGATACTCAACCAAATTCGGCGATCACAATTGGCTGTATCGCTAATGCATTATCCAATAGGAGAAAAGGAGGATGGGACAGTTTAAAAGATATTCAACCTCTGGAGCAAATATCTATTGAGAAAGCCGCTGGTACAGGTGTTCTTGAGAGGTTGGAGCACTTAAGGAGTTTGTTTACTGTTTTATATATATATATATATATATATATATATATATATATATATGTAAGTTTACAAGTTACAAGTTTATATATCTAGAGCCAGGCAAATTGGGCTCTATATAAGGTGAGCAATAAATACATATATTTATGCAACTTCTATACACACCTTACTGTACTTCACTAGGAGCTTTCTGCTTCTGTTTTTATTTTGTTTATTGAGTGTTACTAAAAGAAAATAAGAAGAGGATCTTAGGGGCACCCATGAGATTTTAACCTGTCCCTTTCTGTCTCTAACCCATGTGAGTGTGTAACATTTAATATTATACTCCAAAATAAGAACTTAACATACTACACCATATTTTTTTACCTTTTTATCTAGTTGATGCTTGTATTTTATACCCCTTATTTGCATAAGTGCCTCACTCAACTCAGTGAAAGACTGCATTTTCCATCCTGCAGTGAAACACCTACCACTCTCAGGCCTCACTCAACTCAGTGAAAGACTGCATTTTCCATCCTGCAGTGAAACACCTACCACTCTCAGGCCTCACTCAACTCAGTGAAAGACTGCATTTTCCATCCTGCAGTGAAACACCTACCACTCCCAGGTACTGACTGAAGTTGGCAGATACTCCACCTCCTGTATTCCTGGATTGCTAACATTCTCATGTATTACTATAGATTTTTAACCATTTTACCTGTAGTTTGCCTGTAGTTTGTAATATTCTGTGCATGCAGTATGTACTATAGTCATTTAATGTTTCTGACCAATATTTCATGTAGACAGTTATTAATATTTTGGGTGATAAAATTTGGTTGCTAAACTTTTCAATAGTATAGAACACATGGATACTCTACCCCTCTCCCCCCCCCCCTTTTCTCCTCCCCAGTTGTAAATACCTCCATATAACTGTTCAATTCTATTCTCTGTTATTCAGGCCTCACTCAACTCAGTGAAAGACTGCATTTTTTCTCCCCACATCCCACCCACCCTCCCCTCCTCCCGCCCACCCAGGGTCCCCCTAAATATATAGCATGCTCCTCCAGCTGTTTGAGATTCTCACCCAATTACCTCTTCATTCCCCTAACATCTTACCAATAGCTGCTTCTCTGTTAACTCATTCAGCCATCACCTCCAAACTTCCCCTGCTACCTCTTGTCTCAAATCCCCATGGTTTCCTTTAGATTGTAAGTTCACGGGCCATCTAGCCAAGCACTTTGTATAAAAGAGCTCCAACGGCTAGATATCAGCTTACGGGCAGGGCTCTCTTACCTCTTGTATTTGTCTGTGTATATTGCACGTTTCTCCACTAATTGTACAGCGCTGCGGAATCTGTTGGCGCTTTATAAACAGCAATAATAAATAATAAATAAATAAATAAATAAAATAAGTGTAAATGTTTTTTCTAAGCACTCCACTGTTCACACTGGTGGTAGAAATCCCCATCTAGTTCACCTTACATTGCTATCTATGAAATTATGTTTTGAGATAACTTAAGAATTGTTTCATTTTTTTATTTAATAAAATAATAGCTCTTTTATTGGCAGAGGTTACAAAAGTACATGCATTATGTACATAATTCAATATAGTTTAGATCTAATTTGAACAAACAAATTAAACATATACCACAAAACTGTAGTTGAGAGGCTTTAGGTGAAAGATGACGTTCTAAATTCTGAAAATTAGATTGCCCTTCAAACAATGACCAGTTTTAAAGTGGTGTCTATGTTTTTTCTAATTTAATTTTATGTCTAGTTAACTTATGAAAAATGTGTGATGTAAAATCATTATAAAAGAACATCTACCACATATGATTACAAGCAAATATGATCAATACTAAAATGCCAATGTTTTAACCCTTTTATGGAACAACATTTTATCATGATAAGGGTTTTTTTTCTTAACCATGGCTAATCATGAAGAAATTAAACAGCTAAGAGATAAGAGTGAAAAAGTAGGACCTAATGGCAATTTATTTATGGTATTTAATTCCATGTTATTAGAAATACTCACTTATTAATGATGTCTTAATCGTATTACTTTATTTATATTTGGGTTCATTTACTTTTGAGTCACAAAAGACAGAGCTGTAACCTCCAATTCCTCCTAGCAACCTTGTAAGTGAAATCTTTTTTCCAGGTAATCGGTTGGAATAGTGTGATTTCAAGAATATTTAGAGAAAATCTACGCTATTATCATATGTTTACTCTGTTTACCAATGAGTTAGATCTCTACCAGTTGTTTTGCATATTGTATAAATCTCATATTTTAATAAATATTTCTCTCAACACTAGACGTCAACCTCAGAGACACCTACTTTTTTTCAAAAGAGAAAATGGATGTAAGAAAGATTCAGCAGGAAAAAAAAGTGTACAATAAAGTTTTTTTTTATCAATAATGAATGAAAATGAAAAGAGAGTCATGGGTTAGACATGATGTAAAAATATTTAGAGGTGCAATGAATGAAAAACCATTACAAAGTTCATTTATAGGGGGTATTGAATATTTCTGTGATTGGCATTAAAGAGACTCGGGAAGAATCTATATTTCTACAATGGAATTCTATTGTCCTTTTTTCTATATTTCACGCAAATATTTCTACATGTATGTTATTTATATTCACTGGCTTTATAATGTATAACATCAAGTGTGGGATATTGTGTTCTTTTTAGATCCTACAATAAAGTAAAAAAAAATTGTTAAGTAAAGTAAATACATATTGTAAGAAAATGAGAATAGTAAATTAGTAATTTACATTATATAATATAAACTGTGATTGTAAACCAGATCCCTAGAACTGACATACCAAACATATTTCTGAGTTGTTTTTGTGTGGTCACCAGAAATACCTTAAATCCATTTGATGTGCCTGGTTTGTCATAGTGTTAATCATGTGATGTTCTGTAGTACACTCTATGATCAGTTTGTAACTACTTACTTACAATATCCTCTTGTCCTTTAAATAGTATCTAAGATATTAATGCTTTCTCTGAACATAGCACTGTGCATTTAAAGTCATTATAAATATATGAGGCTTGAAAGTTAAACTTGTTTGTTAACACTGATATGTGGATCTACCCTTCCTTGAAATTGCCATCTGTTTGTTTGTAAAATATGATCAGGTACATGCATAACCATATTTTTAATTGTATTTAGAGAATATGTGATCTTCACTGACAAATACTCAATTAGTTTAGTAACAGGATGTTAACTAGAAATTCAGAAAAAATATGTATAAATAAAATAGCACACATTAACATTATGTTCCTTTGTTAACCCCTTCACTACCCAAATCATGTATATGATGTATAATGCATGATTGCAAATGTATGCAAATATATCACATAATTAGTAGTTAACAATGTTCACACTGCTTTATATTTTGTGTAAACAACTTTCAGCAATGTGTTGAATACATAGTGTCTCGCTATTTTAATCCAGTGCTATGATGGGAATCTACTACAACAAACAATGTAGTTAGATTATCTTTATCTGTCTTGATCCTAAACATGAAAAGAATGAATAACTTAACACAGAGAGGTCATCTCTATGTGTCAATGACCAGACAAATAATGTTATTTGCAGTATTGCCAACAAAGTAGTGCCTCAACAGAGAGCATTTAAGATTGGGTGGAAATAGTTATGGAAGAGGAAAATGAGAAAGAGGGAAGGTAAGAGTGAAAGAAAATGCACATATTTGCATGTGTCTGTGTTGGAATGTGTGTACGTGCCTGTGTATTCATACTTGTATGTATAGGTGTCCAAATGGGAGAGATTTCAGAAAATAGTTACATTTAGTCTGGGATCTCCAACACTTGTTCAGTGTCTAATTATAACCCATGAAAATATCCAAGAAGCTATCTGAAGAAATCAAAATGGGCTTGAATATTTGTCAATTAGTGTACTGCTACATTTAGACCCCATCCAGTAGACCCCATCCAAATTATCCTCACAACCAAAGAAGGATTAAAAAACCTTGGGATATAACCTTGATGTCACTGCAGGGGAGTCTGGTTTAGAGACTGAACAACCACAGATGGCAACGTTTGGATTTACAGTTGCCATCTGTCAGCATTAGTGCTTTTTTAGATTCAAGTCTAGGATTAGTCAGGGGACTAGGGGGTACCCACCAAGGCCTAAGACCACGTCTATACAAACAAGTGACAAGGGTGACAGTATTGTGATCATGAACTATGAAGATTACCATCTTGATTTTTTGAACAAGTATCACCTCCTCCTATAAAAGATTAAACAATGACCCTAGCACTGAATTTGCTCATATACCCCATGAAACATTTGTGGATGGGGTGCAAAGATCTGCCATCTCTAGTCACCTTTAAATTTTTTGATATAACCCAGACCCAAGTGTCCTGTACACACTTTCAAAGAGCCACATGAATACCCATCATCCACGAGGAAGGCCTATTGTCTCTACAGATGTGGGCGTTTTGGAACTTATTTCTCAATGGCTGGACTCCATCCTAAAAAAAACTTGTCACAGCTTTACCAACTTGTGTCAGTGATACAACAAATGTTATATCAAGACTTAAAGGAAATCTCCAGTGCCAGGAAAGCAATCAGTTTTCCTGGCACTGCAGGATTCCTCTCCCTCCCACCCCCCAATCCCCAGTTGCTGAAGGGGTGAAAACCCCTTCAGTGACTTACCTGAGGCAGCGACATGTCCCACGTCGCTGCCTGCACCTCCCCCGCCGCTCCACCTTCTGCCTAAGTCGGCCGGTGGGCGAGACTGATCCCGCCCACCGGCCGAGGAGACCTAATGCGCATGTGCGGCAATGCCGCGCATGCGCATTAGCACACCCCATAGGAAAGCATTGAAAAGATTTTCAATGCTTTCCTATGGGGAATTGAGCGACGCTGGAGGTCCTCACACAACTTGTGCTATAGAGCAGGAAGTTCCCTCTAGTGGCTGTCTAATCAGAAGCGTCTTACCTGGGCTAAAGAAATTTTCCTTTAAGGAAACAAAAAAGTGGTGGGAGATATCCTTCCTGGAATCTTACATCAAGGAAGGATTAATCCCAAGAGGCCTTAGACTTGAGAAAAAACCTGCAAATGGGTTAGAAAAATCGAAACATATAGAACGTTGGGACTCAGCTCTTGAAAGATGCTCTTTGACTCTTATGGAAATAATTGTCGATTTTGAAAAAGATAATTTAATTGTGGTTTCTAATGAAATGACAAAATTGACTGAAACTAGCACAATTGATAAAGACACTCCTGACTTTAAAAGGAAGGAGAAGATTCTCTTTGATAGAATAGAAAAGCTGGATGACAATATTGCCCAGACAAAAAACAAAAAATATCTAAGAGATAAGAATGATAAAGCTAATAACACATTTTCAACTTTGAACAAAATCGACAGAAAATTAAAATATAGAGAAAGTGGTAGACACAATTATAATAATCATAACAGAGAACGATTTGATCAAAAAAGAAATCGATCAAATTCTAGATTTAGACGGCAAACATCTCCATCAAAAAAACCCGAAAACAATAGATTTAAACCAAGAACGAGAAATGAAAGTCAAACTCAATCTTTATCAGTTTCCAGAACAGAGTACAGTTATCCCTCTGTAGAAAGACCCACCGCCTCCGTACAGGCTCATGACAATCATGTAAATAGGGATTTTTTAGAGAAGGGGCGAGACCGAAAGAAAACGATAACGGAATTCTTTCCCCCCAGATCCCAAGAATTACCTCTAACAAATCGATTTATACCCCTAAGAGAAAGAAACACACCGGGGAAAAGGAGGAGAACGAGCGGAGAAATAATGGGTGTTTAAAGCTCACTAGATTGCAGGAAGAAAATTTGGGCGTGTTCAATATTTCTGAATATCCTATAACATCTCAAGAGGTCTATCTTTTAAGCAAGGGTTTGAAATTTGTCCCAGAAGAACCCCCTAACCTTTTTCAACTCTTTATAGATACTCAAAAATTTGTGAGGAAAATGTCTATCAAGAGATTCTTCATTAAGAAGAGTAGTGAAGGGCAAATAAATGAGACATCAAGTACGGCAAGACCAATACAGAGGTTCAAACCGAAATCTAAATTTTGCCCAAATGAAAAAGGTAGTCAGATTGAAGCCTTTAATAAAATGATTCTGAGAGATTTCGAGAGGATGGGGAATAATTTACGCAGAGACAATAAACGTAAAAACTTGAGTGAATCAGAAAATAACATTCTGACTAAACTAAAAGACAGAAAGGAGTTAACTATCAAAAGCGCAGACAAGGGAGGTGGTGTGGTTGTCATGTCTACTGAGTACTATGTAACAGAGGCGTATAGGCTACTTGATGACCACCTCACCTATAAGAAATTGTCATACAATCCCAACCTAAAGTTCAACCAGGATTTGAAAGTTTTCCTCAATAATGCTAAAACACTTGGTACTTTGGAAGAAGCCGCTTTTTCTTTTATTTACTCAGAGTTCCCGAGAGTCCCCACTTTTTATTTCCTCCCTAAGATCCACAAGTGTAAAGAAAGACCCCCAGGAAGACCAATAATCAGCGGTATCGATTCCCTGACATTTAGGCTCTCTGAGTTTATAGATTTCCATCTTCAAAAATACGCTCAGGGAGCTCGGTCATATATTAAGGATACGAAACATCTCAACCAAGAATTAGAATCGATTGAATGGGATGTGGATTATGTATGGGCCACTTTGGACGTAACTTCCTTGTATACCGTGATCGATCATAATCTAGGTATAGAAGCAGTTCGAAGGAATTTAGAGAGGGACCCTGATCTCGAACCTCCTTTTTGCTCCTTTTTAGAAGAAGCCATACGGTTTATTCTCACCCATAATTTTTTCAGTTTCAACGAGGAATTTTTCTTACAAGTGAAAGGCACGGCAATGGGCACCAAGTTTGCACCAAGTTATGCCAATGTGTTTATGGACCATTGGGAACAAACATCTATCTGGTATCAAACGTAGTGATTTGCTTATAGACAAAAGGAAGGATATCTCTAGGAATTCTACTTTTGACTTTTCTTTTAACACACAGTACAGCTCCAAGGCCTTTGACATTCAAAGGATTATTAAAAAACATTGGGGGTTGCTGAGGGAGGATGAATATCTCAACCAGCAGATTCCCCATCTCCCCAAAGTTATTTTTAGGAGAGGAGTCAATTTAAAACAAATTTTGGCACCAAGTACCTTCAGATTGGGAAAAAGTAAACCAAAATGTAAAGAGGGTTATCATACATGTGGGAGCTGTGTCAGCTGTAATCATAAAATCAAGAGCACCATAAGCTTTGAGAGTACAGTTAACAAGAAAAAGTTTAAGATCAAAGGCAGTCTGTCCTGTTTTTCGACACATATTGTATACCTACTCACATGTGGGTGTGGGATGCAGTATGTGGGAAGGACAGGAAGAAAGGCCAAAGTTAGATTCCAGGAGCATAGACGTAACATCAGAAACCATTTGTTAACTCACTCAGTGCCGGTGCACTGTAACAAATGCCCACTTTTCAACTTTAATACCCTACAATGTACCATCATCGAACAAGTAGCTCTAGATGATAGGGGAGGTGATTTGATGCTACTATTGAGAAAGAGAGAGGGATATTGGATACATACCCTGCAAACCATGCAACCAAGGGGACTTAACGTTGATTTTGATTTGGTCTGTTTTCTTTAAACAATATTTTATTTTTAAGTAATAATTTTTATATATACACATTTTTGCACCTCTTTTGCCTTCAACCTGATTATGATTGATATAGGATGTGTCAATAAGTATATATAAATATGGAGGAATATAATGCACTTTTAATTGTATTTCCATTTGTAATTTTATTTAATTCTATTTATTTACATATATTTTCTCCATATTGTTATTAAGGGTTTACAGATAGATGTGAGGGATATTTATCCCTTTTATAAAATACCACAATGTCTAAACATCATTAAGATTGTTACACATTATCGTTAAATCATCTTTTTCATTTATGGTTGTTTCCTGCTCTTTAACGAGCGGTGGAACGCATATCAGGTGGAACGCACAGATGACTCCGGAAGATAGACGTGAGTCGCATATCCGGTTGCGTCATCAGTGTGCACCCGGAAATACTGCAGACGGACGAACCCGGAAGCGAATTAACCATTGGAGGAGACCACGGGCGTGTCGCAACTAGATGGATTTAAAAAGGGCCACCAGCACTACATGGACGAATATACCTACAACAAAAGGACGTTTTTGACCCTGAGGAAGTTCAAGGACATTTGAACGAAACGCGTAGGGCTTTTTATAGTGTTTCAGAGTTTTTTATTGTTTGTATTAGGCTGTTTTATTTATTCTTACTACTTCAACTGGGAAAAGTTGATCCTGTGTTTCATCCTGTGATCCTGAGACCGGTTGATCCTATATGCCTGTTTGCCACTTCAACATTGTAAGTGTGCCTTTATATTAAAGTGTATTCTTTTACCAAGATACTCTGCACTATTTTATTTTTTATTCCTTTCCATGTATATGATGATGGTCCATCTACCCTGAGATACTCACCATCTTATACGATATGCCTACAATCAATTTTGGTTTGTGAGTGTGAACTACTATTTAATTTCCACTCCCCCTCAAAAGTTAACAGTATTATGCTATGTTTGTTTCTGTTATTATTGTATCGTAGATCCATTGTTACCCATATCTATTGAGGACCTGGAGGAGTCCTTATCTGCCATACATTTAGTGCAAGGGTAATTTTTTGTTGTTAACTATTACCCACTAAAAGTGTGTCCTATCCACTAGGAGGTGTATCTGTACTTTCTATATTTGGCTACACACTGCAAGATGCTTGAAGTCCAGTGTGAAGTTTCCACAGTCTGTGATGATTTGGGGAGCCATGTCATCTGCTGGTGTTGGTTCACTGTGCTTCATTAAGTCCAGGGGCCCAAACCAAGTACTGAGTCCATATGCATGCTTATACTTTTCAGAGGTCCGATATTGTTCTATGTACACTATTGTTTTATTGATTGCATGTAAAATTCTAATATACTGAGATTGTGGATTTGGGGTTTTCATGAGCTGTAAGCCATAATCATCGAACTTATGACAAATCACAGCTTGAACTATCTTGCTTTGCATGTAATGCGTCTACCTCATATATTAGTTTCCCCTTTTACATTGCATTACTGACATAAATGAACTTTTGCACGATATTCTAATTTTTAGAGTATCACTTGTAGATGAGACCAAAGTGGAGATGTTTTGGCCATAATGCTCACATATCTGCCCAAACAATTTCTACCAACTGTCAAGTATGGTGATGGAGGGGTGATGATTTGGGCTTGTTCTAAAGCCACAAGACTTAGGAACCTTGCAGTCATTGAGTGAACCATGGACTCTGTATACCAAAGTATTCTAGAGTCAAATGTGAAGTCATCTGTCTGAAAGCTAAACTTGGCTGAAATAGGGTCATGTAACAGGACAATGATCCCAAGCACACCTGCAAATCTACAACTTAGTGTCTGAAAAAGAAAAGAATCAATGTTTTGCAATGACACAGTCAAAGTCCAGATCTCAACCTGATTAAGATTATGTGGTGGGAACATAAGAGAGTTGTGCATAAACAAATGCCAGCAAATCTCAATGAACTGAAGTCACGTTGTAAAGAAGAGTTGTCCAAAATTCCTCCACAACAAAGTGAGAGACTGATAAAGTCCTACAGAAAGCAATTACTTCAAGTTATTGCTGCTATAGGTGGTTCTTCAAGCTATTGGATCATAAGGTGTGCTTAGTTTTTCATACATGGCTTCTTCATTTTAGCTTTATTTTTGTTAAATAAATCATGACATGATGTAATATGTCACGTGTTTTTTATCTGAGGTTGTATTTACCGAATTTTATGACCTGCTAAGGAACAGATGATTGTTATTATATCCTGATATGTAAAACCATAGAATTCAAAGAAAGTGTACTTTCTTTTTACCATTTCTCTATGCTGTCTTATTTGAATTCTTTTAAATTCCTAGTTCAGTTCATTTATAAATCCAGCATTGGCTTTCTTTATAAAGGAAGCATTGGCTTTCTTGATTTGTGCATTTCTCATTTTGATGAAAAATTTGCTTTCAGTCTATACAGTAAACCCACGGACTGCAATGCACTCCTCTATGCCACCATCAACCCTCCTCATAGAATTAAGCGTTCTCCTATCTATCTCCCAATTCATGACTCACAACTCTGACTCTGGAGTATGTGAACAAAAGATTACATTAATGTTTAAAACAATTCCTTGAATGGGGACATAAGAGTGACACTCTTCAATGGGCATTAGGCAGAGCCAGGGACCATATGGTGGCACAGTCTGTGACTGTTAAGACACAAATTGATTGGTTTAAATTTCCCCAAGTCTTTATTTCTCTCATCTCATGGTGGTCACCAACTGGCCACTCAAGTTTACAGGAATTGATCATGTATCTCTGCAGGGTGGAGACAGGTATACCAAATTATTAAAGAAAGAAGCTTACTGGATCTTCAAGATTGACACTCGGGCTTCAAATGGCCTTAATGAGAGAAATTCTCTTAATTGTTTTCTTTTTAGGAGACAAAATTAGCATATGTGTGTCTGTATTTTGCAACTTTATATTGATCTGATTAATGAATGCTACAGTCAGCACTACTCTGGTAAAGTATTGTCTTGTATACAAGTTCATCTGATTTACCCCTTTTCTGTTATAATATATGCTTTCAGTTTTGTGAATATAATGGTGAGCTATACATAAATATGGATGTGTGCAGGTTTGGCAACTATATTTAACACTGGCGGCAGTGATCCGCTTTTGTAACTTTCTGTCTTATTATGATGTATCTGTTATATTTGTGGCTACTTGTTATTTGGTTATGCTTTTCACTTTTCCATACAGAGCACTGATTTATTTGTTCTATTGGGTCACTTTTAATGCTATACTTTACCTGCATGCGTTCCACTTGCTCCTCGCGTTATACATTGTTGGTTTCAATGATGATGGGGTGGAATGCCAGGCTCACATTGTGGACGGAGAGCTTCTATTTCAGTTTTGGCAATCATTTTCCAGGGATATTTGTATGGATGGATGTAATGATCAAAATGATCCTGAGCATACCTGAAATTTCACCAAGGCTTGGTTGCAGAAGAAGTCCTGCAAAAATCTACAGCGACCAGCAAAGTCACCTAACTTGACCCCCATAGAAAATATCTGGTAGGATTTGAAGAAGGTGGTTGCAGCATGCAAACAAATAATATTACTGAACTGGAGGCCATTGTTCATGAGCAATGGGCTAAGATTACTCTGGCACACTGCCAGAAGCTTGTGTCTGACTATGCATCTTGTTTGCAGCAGGTCATAACAGCAAAAGGGTGCTCTACTAAGTACTAAGAGACTGTATAAGTCATTACAATTTGCTTTTTCTGTTGAATTAGGGAAACTACTACAATTGAAATGTTTTTTTTTTTAATTTGTTCATTGCAAACAACTGAAAGTCTGTACATTTTGCCAATAACATGATTTTCAATGGGGGTTGAATAATTTTTATTGCAACTGTATATAAATACTTTTTTGTACTGATATACTATTATACAAAATGTAAAATACCATATAACCATTTACAATAGTGACATAGGCTAATGACCATAATAAGTTACACAGCAAAGTTATCTCGAACTCGCACTACTCCTGGATGGCATCAATGCTTATAGTAGACATCAGGCCCAATACGTACAATAAAAAAACAAAAAAAAAAGTTACTTGTGCAAGTTTTTTTTTAATATCACTCCAATGGCTATTTAAGTTTAACCACTTAAGGACCAAACTTCTGGAATAAAATGGAATCATGACATGTCAGACATGTCATGTGTCCTTAAGGGGTTAAGCTTACCTGTCACATCAGGGTAAAACATCTTAGGTGAGTCCTACACTAACACCTTGCTGCTTTCAGCTATAGGTAAAAATTTCTAAAGAGACAGAGAGTGTTTTTTTTCTAAACCCCTACACACTTGTTTTTTTTTATATTTAATCTTTATGTTGCTTTTTTTGAACCATGTTAGCAAAATAATTATATATATATATATATATATATATATATATATATTATAAAAAAGCTTACATAATTTATGACATACCCTTACATTACAAACATATATACAAATACATACCGTACATAAATTCTAACATAGGACTTGGTGTTAGAGAATCTATAAGTGACTTCCTTATGTATACAAAGCGACTTTCAAATATATAGTCATACGTATAGGCTCATATGTTCTCTCCCTTTACCGTTCTTCACCCATTTCCTTGAGCAAATTATTCCAAAGAGAATACTGGGTGTTGTCTTTGTTAATATATGACATTATGCCTCTTTCCATTCTACATTGGAAGATAAAAAGAGGCCTTAACCAGAGACCAATTAGTTAACTATATATGCATTTAATGACAGCAACAAAACTACACATAGCAATCAATTAGTTAAATGTGTAGTTTTGTTGCTGTCATGAAATGCATAAATATTTTTTTCTGAATTTGATTCAGCCCTTCTAAAGACATATATAATAGTGCCCTTGTAGGCATAAGGTCGAATTTTCGACCTAACCAGTTTGAAAAGAATTCCTCAACTTTAGCCCAGATTGAGCTTAACAAAGAGCAACTCCACCATATATGCATCTGGTCCCCCTAGATCTATTACATCTCCAGCATTGGTCGCTACTATTTGGATACATTCTAGCAATACTGGCGGGGACCAGGTGCCATCTATTCATTAACTTTAATTAAAGTAGTTAAGATATAAACAATGAATAGCTCGGTATGATAATTTCAAAGAGTGAATCCGGTCTAAGTATGAAATAGGCAATTGAAGCTCGTTTTCCCATTTTCTTATTGCTGTCAGGACATGGTCTATCTTTTTAACTAATGATGACATTTTGTCATTGTTATTTTTATAATCTTTCTGCTGGATCATATTATTCAAAAGCTCTCTGGCTGTATCCCTGTTGTTTCTATCTATATATCTATCTATATATTTATTGAGAATACCTTTTTACTTTCAGATTTTTTAAAGTTTCATTTTGGTATAGTCTATATTCTGTTTGTAGGTTAGTCAGTGGTTTTATATCCTTGCCATCTAGCAGATCTCTAATATATAATATCCCCTTTTCTTAAATATGAAGTCAAAATTAAAGGTAAAGATGGTAGAAATGTATGTTTTATGCCTATTTTCTTTCTAGTGACTTTCCAATTGCTTAAAATCTGACAGAGTGCTAGGCTTCCATCTAGTCTTAGAGCCATTTTAGTTTTATAGAATGGGTTCCAGAAAAAACAAAGAAGTTCTTTATCTAAATTCACCGAACCTTGTACCAGGTCATTGGTGCCATTAAAGGAAGCATTCTAAAAATGTAAAGGAACTTCAGAAGTATGTATGACTATATTAGATTTTTTCTACCCACCAAGATGTCTGTAGTACCTTCCACTTCTTTAAGGATCTATTCATCTGTCTAATCAAAGGTAGCATATGAATCTCCATCCAATTATTTAGATTTAATGAACCACTATAGTGCCAGGAAAACAAACTTGTTTTCTTGGCACTATAGTGTTAATAGGTCCCCCCCACCCTCATGGCCCCCCTCTCGCCAGGCTGGAGTGGGAGGAAGGGGTTAAAATCTTACTCTCCTCCTCCTTCCGACATCATCGGCTGAATGCGCATGCGTGGCAAGACTGCCTATAAGTGCCTATAGTGGTCCTTTAAATAAATATTTATACCCAAATAAGAAAACTGATGTTCAGCCCATGTAAAACCATATAATTGATCTAGTTGCTTAATTTCTTCTTCTTTCAAAGTTCTTACCATTGCTACAGTTTTCCCTAAGTTCAACTTATAATTTGATACTTTGCTATATACTTCTATTATTTTCATAATTTCCTGTACTGAATTAAGAGGGTCCTCAACAATAAGCAAAGTACCGTCAGCATAAAGTTGGATTTTTTGTAAATTTAATCGTCTATATCCTTTAATGCTCTGGTTAGCTCTAATTTCCACGGCTAAAGGCTCTAATGAAAGTATATACAATAGTGGGGAGTGGACATCCCTGCCTAGTACCGTTTGTAAACCGGAACCATTCTGATCTTACTCCCGAGCCTATTACTCTGCCCGTAGGTGATGAATAGGGGGCCATTATTGCTTGATATATTATTCCCTGAATTCCAAATGCTTTGAGGGCCTCACTCATAAAATCCAAGTTGACGGTGCTGAATGGGGGGTCATTATTTTTTTTTATATCTTATTTATTTTTATTTTTTTAAATATAATTCCAAATGCTTTGAGGCCCTTACTCATAAAATCCCAGCTGACCCTGTCAAAGGCCTTTTCGCCTTCGAGTGACAGTGTCAGGTGGGATATCTGTCTCCCATCGGCATCTTCACATAGACTCAGCAGGCTTCCAATATGATTTGATGAAGATCGAGGGACAAAGTCTACCTGAACTCTATGGATAAGTCTTTCCATTATGGGTTTGAGTATTTCCTCAATTATGCCTGCATAAACCTTAGAGTCAACGTTTAACAAAGATATAGACTTCTGTAGGCTCTTTTCCCACTTTTAATATCAGGATTATACTTCCTTTTAACATTTTCTCTGGGAATTAACCTCTCTCTGCTATCTCATTAAACATTTCCCTTAAATGGGGCCCCAATTTGTTTTTGAATGTTTTGTAAAAAAAAAAAGCATCAAAGCCATCAGGGCCTGGTGATTTTTTTGTTCTAAGCCTGTAATTTTAACTACCTCTTGGATAAAGAAAGGTTTATTAATCTCCTTTAGCGCCTCTATAGCTGGCTTTGGGAATATTTTATCCCTAAAATACTTAGAGATTTCTATACAATTAGTCCCTACTGGTAGTGAGTATAAAACCTGATAGTATCTGCTAAATGCTGAGCCTATTCCTTCTGGGGAAAGAAATGCCTCCCCCTCAAAAAAAAAAAAATCTTTAATCGTTAAATCTCCCCTTTTATTTTTTAACTTATTGGATAACATTATGTTGGCTTGATTACCTTTATAGTATCTTACTGAATTTAATGCATCTAGGTTACGATTTGTTTTTTCTATTAACTAGTTATTCACTCTTTTTTTGAGCTCTGCAATGTTATCAGATAGGTCTCTTGTGGGCCTTTGTTTATTTTCTCTCTTCAAATTAAATCATTGGATATATATATATATATATATATATATATATATATATATATGAGAAGGCGGAGCCTGGAGTTGTGGGAGGGGTTGCAGCCGGCCTATTTAAATCCACTACTCACCTTCATACCTTGCTGACAACGCTTGGTCACTTCCGGTTCCGGTCCAGACGGCGAGTCCCACTCACACTAAACGGCGGTAGCAGGTACTCGGCGGGAGTAACTTTTTCGGCGGGTAAACAGAGCGGTGTCGGCATCACGACTGCCGGAAAGACGGGTCACACTTCCGGGGTTAACTACACTTCCGGGGTTAACTGGCCGGTAAATCGTGAGTACGGGCACGGGCATAATTACATTACTAAAAATGCATACAATACGGCGGGTACAATTACTGTCTGACCCAGGCAACAGTACGGTACCAAATCATACGGATTATAAATCAGGCTACCGCACAAATTCATTCAGCAATGTCAATACGGTTCAATACTGCCATCTAGCGGCAGGCAGCGATATAACATTGAAAAAAAAAAAAAAAACTTTACAATGAAATTTGTATTTAAACTGGGTTAAGGTTAAGGAAGTTTAAAGTATGTCATATAAATGGATATATTTTATTAGGTCACCATGCATAATCCTTTTATGTCACACCAGTCACCACGTAAATAATAAAAGTGAAATGACGGTATGTTAAACTAGGTTAAGTTTAAATGAAGTTTTAATAGTATGTCACATAAAATAGATATATATTTTATTATGTCACCATGCATAATCCTTTCATGTCACACCAGTCACCACGTAAATAAAAAAAAAAAAATAAGAACTTAAGTATTATCTATTAGACAAGTAAGGCATATTGTTATTACTAAAATATAATACGGGACATATGGTAATAATTGTTATAAATGCACGGATACATCAACATACGATTACAACGGGAATAATAATTTAAACTAGATAATATCATGTCCTTTCAGGCGGGTTGCCAACAGTTACTACACGGGAGCGACTCAGTATTAAGGAAATCTGATAAATACGGTACGTTCATGGAATATAACTCTGGTGACATTAATAGTGGATTACTGTCCTAAAGTTTACACACCAGATATTCAAGATAATTATGCCAAACCTATAAGGGACGCTGCGTTACAAATTACCCTCATATGTTACAGAATCTTCAAGACCAACGCTGGTTATTACGAGTCGGCAGAATCGTAGTACATATTACATCTTGGCCAGAATAGGTGTAATAAATAGGACCAAACGCTTAGGTGCGAGACAGGTAATAAGCGGGTATTTACAGGTTATTTCAATAAGGGGAAGGGGTTGAATATTTTCATCGTAGGCCAAGCAAACTAGGCATATACAAGGACAGCCGTAACCTAAACATCAACGCATCAGGTACGTATTAGTCAAATATTATACCTACTACACGATATAGAATCTAACACGATAGTTGGGTATAGATAATGTACTGATAATTTTATAAACCTCACGACTATTAACGTCTAAATTACACTCAATACGGTGGTAATTTCGTTAGCCATAGCACTTAGATAGATTCCACGGTACTCAACCCAAAGTACAGAGAGGGCCCCACAAGTCACTCACAGATCACGTAATACGACGTACGAGGCCCACCTTCCTGCCACAACGCTTCGGTGGCACATACATACGACAAACGCTAAATAACAGGCCAATCGTCCCATCGGCAAGTAACATTACGTTAACAGCTTCAGTAGCTACTACTAGTTACTGACAAGTCGCTTCAAACACTTGTGTCATTTATATAGGATGTCTCACGCATCTGACATAGCAGAAGACGTCTCCCCTCCCAGCACGCCTGTTAGGCCACCCACCCCTTTGATGGCCCCAGCAGCAGCCGAGAACTCAGATAGTCCATGTTCATTGAGGTCATGGACTATTCCGAAAATTGCGGCGGAACTAAGACGTAGGCGTGTACCATACCCGGCCACGGCAAGGAAAGCTGAACTGTATAGGATCATGATGACAACCCCAGAGGCCCCTCAACCAGGATCCAGCTCACAGGATAATGTGAATGAAACTTTAGCTGGACTACAAGTCACCATGACTTCGATCCTAGCATCAATTAGTAATATCAGCCAGAGAATGGACAGGCTGGAAGCACCCGAACCAGTTATCTTGGCACCAGACATCAATCTCACGCCAGAGGTTGAACACATAGCAGCACAGGGTAATGTGGCAGGGGCACAAGTTGCACAAAATCCTACCACTCATGTCATCACTCCAGCACACTTGGTACCTCCTAACATTAGGAAAGACATTTTAGAAGGGAAAGATGTCAACCTTATTTCCCTTCTTATAGCATCCCAAGACGTGATAGAGAATAAGACCTTTAATTATGGGGATCTGTCAGTGGTAATGAAAGCAAGAGACCCCAGACTAAGTAAAAAATTAACCATACCGGAGTTTGTCCTAGCTTTCGGGATATATAGAGATGTGGTATGCACCAGTTTTCCACATCGTAGGGAAGAACTGGACTTGTATCTACACAAATTGGTGGATCTGGGACACAAGTACGGTGGCCATACCTTTTTTGAGTACCACAAGTCCTTTTCGGCTAAAGCAGCAGCAGCTTTGGTACAGTTCAACATAAGGACAGACTGGAGGCATTTAGATACGGAACTTTTTTGCCGTCATTTTGCTGGGCTCGTCCCACCGTCTTGTGCAATTTATGCATCCAGTTCCCATTCCACCAATTTGTGCCCGAACGAACCAAGTCTTCCTACTACCAGCTATGCAGCTCCAGGTACCAATAATACGGACCAAAGGACATTTAAGGATAAATTAGGTAGGCCAATAGTTTTCCTAGGGAAGGCGCAGATATGTAATAACTTTAATGCTGGTGGATGCAGCTTCAGCGCTTGCAGGTTATTACATGTCTGCACCATCTGCCACAGAGCTCACGCCAAAACGATGTGCCCCAACCGTTTATTCCCTAAGAAATGACTGACGGAGGTTAATGTAGATACACTGGCGTTTTACCTTAGTTCACATCCATCCAGGGACTTGGTACAATTTCTAATCACGGGTTTCACATAAGGGTTTCACACAGGGTTGGTAGCACTGCCTTCAGGCACTATCGAATGCCGGAACTTACAATCTGCCACTACTGATCCAACAACAGTAGACGAACTGTTGAAAGCCGAAGTAGGGAATGGTTTCATGTTAGGGCCATTCACGAGGCCACCATTCACTTGTTGGAGAACCAGCCCAATAGGCGTGGCACGGGGCAAATACAACAATAAAGCACGTTTGATTATTGATTTGTCAGCACCTCATTCAAGCACCACACCAAGCCTAAACTCACTCATACCTTCATCCGAGTTTTCATTACAGTACGCCACAGTCGATAATGCAATACAGGCCATTCTGGAAGCAGGAAGGGCAGCGTGGCTAAGTAAAACTGACATTTCTAATGCATTTATACTGCTCCCTCTGCACCCCTCTCTATGGCATTTGCATGGAGTTTGGTGGAAGGGATTATACTATTTCGCTAACCGACTGACATTTGCAGAGACACTGTGTTGGCTACTGCTGAATATCTGCTGTTGTCCAGTGGTGATACACTATCTGGACGACTTCCTTACAGTAGAGAAACAAGACACGATACCACACAGCATTAACAAGACGGTGGCATTATTCAAGACATTAGGCGTACCCGTGGCCGAGAACAAGACTGTGGGACCCACCACCAAGTTAACCTTCCTAGGTATTGATTTAGATTCAGCAGCCATGCAAGCCAGCCTGCCAGCAGACAAGGTTCAGAGAATCCGGGTAGAGATCGGGTCATTTCTCGATAACGGCACAACGTCGAGGAAGGATCTTCAGTCACTCCTGGGTTCTCTGAACTTCGCCATGAGAATAATACCACAGGGACGAACCGTCATATCACGTCTCCTAAGGTTATTACCCGATTTACCCAACGATGACAGCAGGGTTACACTGGACAGTCAGGCTAGGGCAGATCTGACTATGTGGCACCATTTCCTGTCAGACTGGAATGGGAGGAATTTGTTCATCCCACCACTAACATTAGAGTCCCCAGTGTTATGGACAGATGCCGCAGGTCAAACAGGGTTCGCAGCCATCTTCGAGAATAGATGGTTAAGGGATGCTTGGCCTAGCGAAGCAATAGGCTTACCCGCATTTACTAAAACTTCGGCACTTTTTGAAATCTACCCCATAGTGGCAGCAGCAAAAGTCTGGGGCTACTTATGGGGTGGTAAAGCTGTCAAATGCTACTCCGACAATACAGCGGCTTGCGAGATTCTGAACAAAGGCAGGTCTTCATCACTAATCATCATGAGCCTGGTCAGGAGACTTACATGGTTGGCAGCCACACACAATTTTTTCCTGACTTGCATACACATACCAGGTCACCAAAATACAGCAGCTGACGCACTATCCCGTTCAAAATTGCAGGTCTTCAGACAGCTACACCCAACAGCGGAGGTTTGGCCAAGCAAGGCACCGCAGTTCAGAGACCTCATCCTGGACTAAAAACAATCATGGAACATGGGAAAACACTAATACAAGCCTCACTATCCCCAAACACCAGACGCACATACAACCGTGCCTTAATCTTACTGCATAAGTTCATTTCCGAATATGGTATCACGAATCATTACTGTTTAAGTACCTTAGTGGCATTCACCTCTTTTTGCCATCTTAATTTGAAACTGGCACACAACACCATAAAACTTTATTTAACAGGAATACAGCATTATGTAAGTAACACATATCCTGGTATAAAAAACTTCCTGTCCGCACATCCCATAAAAAACATGCTAAAAGGCATACAACGCCTAGACAGCCCTAAACCCACTACACGGTTACCAATTGACGCAGAAAAATTCAGGGCCTTATCAGACATGTTAGACACCAAACCCTTCGACAGTCAAACCAACAACACACTTAAAACAGCCATATACTTGGCCTTTTATGGGTTTATGCGTCCTAACGAACTCACACTTAATAATATCAATAACAAGGAAAAAATGCTGCGTATATCACACCTAAACAAAATAGGTGATCACTACACCTTATCGTTAAAACAGTCAAAAACCAATCAAGTAGGACCACCTCTTGACATTCAGTTTTACCCAACCGGCAATCAGTGGTGCCCCGTACACTTGTTCAATATATACATGGCAGGTAGAGTGGACCAGCCTAAACAAGCTCCTCTCCTCACCATACACGGTCAATCATTGACTACCTCAAAGTTCGTCAAATACGTTAGATTACTGTTCACAAGAATCGGGTTCGATCCCGCAGCCTATACTGGCCACTCATTTCGTATCGGAGCAGCCACATCCGCCTCCAGCCAAAACATACCAGTTCACATTATTAAAAGGCTTGGACGGTGGAAATCTTCGGCATACCATCGTTACATACCACAACCAGAGAAAGAATTGAGGCTTGCGTTCACACAGTTGGCTAAATGATGAATCCGTTGTTAATGATATATGTGCATACGTAATAAAGTGTGGAATATAAATTCTCTTTTTGCCCTCTTTATTTACAGGCCAACCCGTACGACTTAGTATATTCTAATATGTTTATAGATATAAGTTGCAGTATACGGCCTTCTTCCCTGACCACAAATGAGAAGGCGGAGCCTGGAGTTGTGGGAGGGGTTGCAGCCGGCCTATTTAAATCCACTACTCACCTTCATACCTTGCTGACAACGCTTGGTCACTTCCGGTTGCCCCACCCACCTCTCCACAAAGGAAAGCTATTATATGGTTAGCCCTCTTTATTTACAGGCCAACCCGTACGTCGGTTTCGGCACACCTCAACCGACTTAGTATATTCTAATATGTTTATAGATATAAGTTGCAGTATACGGCCTTCTTCCCTGACCACAAATATATATATATATATATATATATAGGAAACATGGGGGGATGGTTGCACTCACCTAAACATGCTTAAATGGGGTGCTGCTGGGGGCCATATTATACAATAAATACACAAGATCCAGCGCACTCTCCTATCTACTAAACAGCAACTTCAATGTTGACAGATTTTATTAGTTTGTAAAAGTTTTTTTAAAAAACACCTAATCTAGGCAAAAAAATGGGGATTTAGTTACATTATATGATCATACATTGTATAAGCCTGCCACAACGTCAATGTACCCCATCTTTGGCAGGTCCTACTCTCACAGTCTAATGTCTGCTCTTATGAGATTAACCACTTACTTGGGGAAAAATTCCATCTGAGGCTCTCTGCAGTACAAGGCTAAATAGGGACCTGAGATGAGGCACCTGTAACAGGGAGGGGTGCAGAACCAAGGAGTTGGCTAGACTCCCAAATATATATAGGAAACATGGGGGGATGGTTGCACTCACCTAAACATGCTTAAATGGGGTGCTGCTGGGGGCCATATTATACAATAAATACACAAGATCCAGCGCACTCTCCTATCTACTAAACAGCAACTTCAATGTTGACAGATTTTATTAGTTTGTAAAAGTTTTTTTAACTTTTTTTAACTTTATAATGTAACTAAATCCCCATTTTTTTGCCTAGATTAGGTGTTTTTTAAAAAAAACTGTCTACCAATGTCTACCAATATTGCTACTCCTTTTTTTTTTTATTAGAAAGCGAGGAGGTAAAAATGAATGGATACCTATAGGTTTTCACATTTACTTTGTTTATTTGTCTACAGTGTGTCTCTTGGGAACAACATCAATTTTTTTCCCTATACAAAAATTGAGGTAGAATAGACCTTTTTTGTGATAAATTTAGAACTTGCGCATTAATTGTACAGAATATAACAATATTTGGTTATGTTGTTTTTACGTCACCTCCTCTAACACCAAGTCCTTTACAAAAATACATTACATTGACAAATACACACAAATTTACATTTGCATAAAAAAAAACAAAAAAAAAACAATCTGTTTTTTAACATAAATTTAAAAAAGCAACCAATCTGCTATCCCCACATAGCAGTTGGGTTTCCATGCCATCAAACTATACCTCTGTGCATAGAAATATTGTGCCATAACTAGTATGGTTTAAGGAGCCTAATAAGTGAGTAAGCCAGTCATTTATATCAAACAGAGACATAAAGGGCGAAGGGAGGGAGCGAAAAGAGTAGAAAAAAAAACACTTCAATTTCAGAGAGGAAAAATTAAATTTTCCTTTTTTTTGCTTCTTTCTTTCCCTTTTCTTTCCATTTTATGTAGTTATATAAAAATAATCCATACTTGACATAAAGAGTATATATAATCCAAGTATCTTTATCTGTTCTTTTCTCTAGCTTTTCCGTTCTTTAAACTTTACTTTAACCTATTAATTTCTCTTTATTTCTATTCTTATCGTTCTCATTTGATATCATATTACATTGTAGACCTCGCAGGGGATATTACCCTATCATCAGCTAAAGAAGGGATTTTTTTTTAATAATAATAATAATAATAATAATAATAATAATAATAATTATTATTTTTATTATTATTATTATTATTATTATTATTATTATAGTAATAAATGGGTCCTGAGTGTCTCTCAGGTGGTTTTTATCAGTCTATTCCTTTCTCTATACCTTGAATCAATATATTGATTTATTTTTCATTTTGATTTCTTATTTCCCTCTGTGTATTTTTTTATTTTTTTTAAATGTTATTTAGTAATTTATCACTCAACAGCCTCATAGATCTCCCTATTATACAGTAAATATCTTCCCCCTTTTACCTTCCTTACTCTCAGTGTTCCATCAAAAAAAAAAAAGAAATTAGATCTCTAACTAAATACATAGGTTAATAAATAAACTTGTAAAATTCAGGAGTGCATAATAATATTACATTCTATTTTATGTGGATCTATATAATCATTTCACATCTATATTCTCTAATTATCCCTTTACTTTCTCTTCTTTTCACTGTATTTTATTTCAACATGCTTGTTTATTTCTCTTGTAGTGTCCTATCTTATGGTATGTGTGTCAAAGATTATTAAGTATTATTATATAAGAAAACACACTAGTCAATTCCATAACAAAAAAATAAAAAAATTAAATTAAAATTAAGTGAATCGGTAAACTTATAAAACTACATAGTGTATAATAATACTAGATTCAATTTTATGTGGATATGTATCCAAGTTTCATATCGATGTGCTCGCATTACTACTCTTCCTTTCTCTTCTTTAATTTGTGTTTTATTTCAACGTATTAATTTATTTCTAAATATATAGTCATATTTCATACTATGCATATCAAAATGTGTTAAATGGACAATAGCCATTCTTTATTAATTAATATTTCATCAAGGAAAGGGAAATACATAAATAAATAAATAAATGAATAAAGAGAAAATAGAAGGTATCCAACCATTTGGCATATAAATAATTCATGCATATCAAAAAGATCTAAATCAAGATCCCCAAGAGTGCTTTTCAAAACTACTATGTGTATTATTGATGCCGACAAGCACCGGGCCACACAATTTTGACTATACTGGAGTGCAAGCTTTTGGACATTGTTTTATATATATATATATATATATATATCTCAAGAAGGGCATCATATATCCTATTAGACCAAATCTCTTGTTTCCATGATGTTCAATTCTCTTAACCAGACCTTTAATTTGTCTGGAGACTGAAATTGTGTCCATTTAGAGTCATGCCAAATCAAAATTTGAGCTGGAAGTCCCCACTTATATCTTATGTTCTTTCCTCTAAGTATTGCTGTGTATGTAGAAAAAGAGTGTCTCTTCATTCTGGTATAATATAATAAAACTGGGTAAAACATAATATTTTCATAAAGTGGTGATGGTACTTTTTCTTTTCTTGATTTTAAGATGTTCTCCTTAATTTTTGAGGATGAGCGGCAGACAAGAACATCCCTTGGAATATTATCTGGCAACTGCAAGGTGTTTAATGTTCTGTGCCATTGTTGGAAATACTGTGGGTAGCCTTCCTTCTCAATTCCCAGGTGTATCATAAATTCTTCTAGGAATTTTCCCAAGTTTTCGCCAGCGATGGATTCCGGAATGCTTCTGAACCTAATGTTCTTATGTCAGGATCTATCTTCGAGATCTGCTATCTTGTTCTCTGTTAGTAATTCTAGCGTGATTGGATTGTGATTTGGACTTATTGACCGTTCTTTATGGCTCTCATCAGCTTCTGATTGTTTATTTATTAATTGGTCTTCCAGGATTGAGTTTTCTCCTTCTGTTTTTAATGTCTTGGGTGAAAAAAGGAAAGATGTTTCTCTATCTTCAGATCTTTTTTTCCTTTTGAGTCAACTGTTTAGTATCTTGGCCCTTCTTAGCAGCCATTGTGTCTCCTTTTTAGTTTTGGTGTTTCTTTTATGAAAAAAAAAAAAATTCAAGCTATCACCTTAAACTTAAAAAAAAAAAAAAAAAGTTTTTCTTTTTTTTTGAGTGACCACTAAATTTTCATTACATACGTGTATCACATTGCAGTTGATTGCTTTGTTTTCTTAGTACAAAAAGAATAACAAAAAAAAGGGAAGGAAGAAAAATATGTACATATATACAAATTAGTTTACAGATTAGTTTCCCATTTCTTGATTTTCATTATTTTCTCTCTCCACCTGTACTTCAGTTAATTGGTATATGAGTACCTGTGCTTTAGAGGTTTGTTTTTCAGGGACACAAGTCTTAGTGTCTCCACTTGTTATTTTCACTCCTTCTCCCCTTTTCCGCCTGAATCTTTTCACTGAAATAAATTTGCTTGCTGTACACCCTGTTCCAAATTATTATGCAAATTCTATTTAAGTGTCACAAAGATTAAATATTTAGTTTTTCAGTTTAACTCATGGATGGCATTGTGTCTCAGGGCTCGTTTGATCACTGAAAACAATCTCAGACACCTGTGATAATTAGATTGCCAGGTGAGCCCAATTTATTGAAAAACTACTAAAGGAGGGTGTTCTACATTATTAAGCAGAGCACCATTTTCATGCAATATGGGGAAGAAAAAGGATCTCTCTGCTGCCGAAAAGAGTGAAATAGTTCAATGCCTTGGACAAGGTATGAAAACATTAGATATTTCATGAAAACTTAAGCGTGATCATCGCACTATTAAGAGATTTGTGACTGATTCAGAGCACAGACGGGCTCGTGCAGATAAAGGCACATTGAGGAAGATTTCTGCTAGATCCATGCATCGGATCAAGAGAGCAGCTGCTAAAATTACATTACATAGCAGCAAACAGATATTTGAAGCTGCTGGTGCCTCTGGAGTCCCATGGACATCAAGTTGTAGAGTCCTCCAGAGTCTTGCAACTGTTCATAAACCTTCTATTCGACCACCACTAACCAATTTTTCACAAGCAGAAACGCCTGCATTGGGCAGAAAAATACATAAAGACTAATTTTCAAACAGTCCTGTTCACTGATCAGTTCCCTGGATGGTCCAGATGGATGGAGTAGTGGATGGTTGGTGGACGGCCACCCTGTTCCAACAAGTCTGCGACGTCAGCAAGGCGGTGGTGGAGTCATGTTTTGGGCCGGAATCATGGGAAGAGAGCTAGTCGGCCCATTTATGGTCCCCAAAGATGTAAAGCTGACCTCTGCAAAGTATGTGGAGTTTCTGACTGACCACTTTCTTCTCTGGTACAGAAGGAAGAACTATGCTTTGCGTAATAAAATCATCTTCATGCATGACAATGCACCATCTCATGCTGCAAAGAATACCTCTGCATCAATGGCTGCAATGGGGATAAAAGGAGAGAAAGTCATAGTGTGGCCTCCATCCTCCCCTGACCTCAATCCTATTGAGAACGTTTGGAGCATCCCCAAGCAAAAGATCTATGAGGGTGGTAGGCAGTTTACATCCAAACAGCAGTTCTGGGAGGCTGTTCTGACATCTTGCAAACAAATCCAAGCAGAAACTGTCCAAAAACTCACAAGTTCAATGGCTGCAAGACTTGTGAAGCTGCTATCAAATAAGGGGTCCTATGTTAAAATGTAATGTGACCTGTTAAAATGTTTAAAAAGTTAAAATGTTGTTATAAGTTTGATTTAAATAGCTTTTGATTTCAGTAAATATGCTGCAAACACAACAAATTACAATTTTATGTTCTTTACAACCTATAAAGTGTGTTGAAACGTACTGTGCGTAATAATTTGGAACAGTGCATTGTCAGTTTTTTATGTTTAAAAAAATACTGTTATCATTAGGAGGTTTGTTCAATAAAATTTGAATTGTAATAGTTGATTACATGAGAATTATGCTGACTGTTATTTACATCAATTATTTAGGTAAATGAGAAAAATATAATTTGCATAATAATTTGGAACAGCATTTTTTCCCTCACAGCATTTCATTGCCACAATTTTATGTGTCATTTATGTGTAATTTATATTTGCTCTTTAAAAAAAATCTGCAGAGTAAAACATTCCAATTATCTTGTAAACAGAAATAGTGTACTGGACTAACTTAGCTGCTTTGTGTTTATAAAATATGTATTCTCCTGCAGTGCTCCCCTCTCATGCTCTTCCTCCGTTTTTATTCATTTGGCGGGCATTGTCTTAATCAGATCTATTGATACCCGCTACTGCCACCAATCCTCCTCTTAACTTGAGCACACAGCACCAGCTGTGTTAGTGACATCAAGCCTCCCCCTTTAGTCGAGGGTACTGTGCCAAGCCTCCTCTTTCAGCCCGGGTTGCTGTCTCCACCTCAGCTCTCTGTCTCGAATCGGATCTACCTTAGAGTGGGTTCCATTGCGGGTGCTGCCATAACCACCAGGTACTCCGAGTGTAACCGCGTGATGTGTTACGCCATTGCTCCACCCCCCTACACACTTAATAACCCTTAATTGGGAACAAATGGGGTTGGTGGCAGCACTGGAACATGACTGCATAATACAAAAGCAAATGCAAACATACAAAATTAAGCCGTGCGCTCAAACTCCCACTACTCCTAGGTGGAAGCAATTACTATAGTACACGAGCCCCAATACATACAATGAAAAACAAAGAAAAAATGTACTTGGACACTGTGCAATATCTCTATGTACATTTAAATAACTGAAGGTTTTTAATATCACTCCAATGGCCTATTAAGTGTAAGCTCACCTGCCACATCAAGACAAACCTCTTAGATGAGTTACTAAACCTTGTATCGTCACTCTAAATAACAGATATTTAACTTTAAATATGTTCCATTCTAATGAAATCTGCAGATATTTGCATTATTTGTATGAATGTTCTGACCCAGTGTCCAATGCTATTTTGCATGTAAATTCCCTTTAAGAAATCTCAAGAGAAATTCCATGTTATGCTTTAATGCTGTCAGCAACTTCATATTCATTATCTTGCTGAAATTATCTATTAGTGACATTTTTTAACTTTTATTACCAGTTGTTCTATCTTAATAATTCTGACATTATTAAAATAAAAGAATGCTATAATTATACTTTGTAAATCTACTGCATGATTCAATTAAATGACTTGTAATATACCTTCTGCAGAGTTTAAGATACACTTTTTTTCAGGAATAGTATTCAAAGAATTAATGATCTAGTTTACCATTTCCAAACTAAAAAGGCTTCATAAGCCAACTGTATAGAGTTATCAGTAGTATTTTCTGCCTTAGGAAATTCAAGGAAAAGGTTTTTGAAAGGGCAGAGGAAAACTTGCCCATAGTAATAATGATAGCACTTAAAGTCTTCTCAATTTTTTATTATTGCTTTTGCTTTTTCACCTGCTTTGTTCATGCAGTGTAGCTTTGAGAATGCATTAGCTGCTAGCTCATCTACCTTCCCCACAGTTCAGTTAACAATACATTTTCGTTACCAGGAGTCATCAGTGTTCAGTAGACGGTGTTAACAAACTGATGCCACTGAGCAGGTCTTCCAGTTGAAAGAAAATCAGCAGACATGAGAGGAATCATAAAACCTGCATTGCATACTAGTATTGCTTAATTTTAAATCTAAACAATGCACTTTGTTTCCTTTTTTTAGCATGCATCACTAAGCGGTATTGTGGAATGGTCATGGATAATGACAATGAGCAATTATCATTTTTAATAGAGTTTATTTAAGTCAATATATTGCGGTAACCTATCGGGGAAAAAATAACATTTCTATATTGTTGTAAAACATGCATTTTTATTTTTTTCATAATTTTTACTAAAGTCACTTCTTAAGTAAGATGAGATGTTGTTTTTATACCATCGGAAAATACATTTTCTTTGCTTGTATTGCTTTGTGAAAACTCCTTTAGACTTTTATTGTTTTATTTTGATTTATTGACATATATAGTTAGTTACACCTTTTCTAACTATGTTTTCAAGTGAAATATTTAGCAGTATTAGCAATGCTATGTAACACTTTTCTTGACAAATAGGACAGTTGGTAATATAGTGTAAGTTTATTTCTTTATTTACTGTACATGTTATATTTTGCTTAAAAAAAAACCCACAGATAAAATCAAAACCCTGTGAAATGGAAAGCTTTAACATTATGATTTTGCTGTTAGGTACTGCAATGCAATTGTAAATGATCGTAGAAGTCATATCTGTTAGCTATCATGAAGCAATGATTAGTGATGTCGCGAACATAAAATTTTCCGTTCGCGGACGGCGAACCGGGCGAACCGCCATAGACTTCAATAGGCAGGCGAATTTTAAAACCCACAGGGACACTTTCTGGCCAAAATAGTGATGGAAAAGTTGTTTCAAGGGGACTAACACCTGGACTGTGGCATGCCGGAGGGGGATCCATGGCAAAACTCCCATGGAAAATTACATAGTTGGTGCAGAGTCTGGTTTTAATCCATAAAGGGCATAAATCACTTAACATTCCTAAATTGTTTGGAATAACCTGCTTTAAAACATCAGGTATGATGTTGTATCGATCAGGTAGTGTAAGGGTTACGCCTGCTTCCCAGTGACAGACCAAACTCCCCGTTTAACGCACCGCAAACAACCGCAAACAGTCCATTTGCACAACCGCAAACTCCCCATTTGCACAAGGTTGGATACCAAGCTAGCCGTGTCCCGTTCCTTGTCCTCACTGATGTCATTGAAGGTCTCTTCCTCCACCCAGCCACGTACAACACCAAGGGTCCCCGAAAGGTGACAACAAGCCCCCTGGGACGCCTGCTGTGTTTGGTCTTCCACCTCCTCAAAGCCACCTTCCTCCTCTGACTCCTCTTCTTCAGACTCCTCTCTCTGCATTGCCTCTCTCTGCGTTATTATAAGGTGTGTTAAGTAGTACTATCCCTATCAGTTTAATCCCTGTTACGTCCCCTATCAGGGGACGTGTATATGGCATCGATTTTAGGAACCACAAGATGGAAAAAAGATGCTTGGTTGGTCCTCCTACTTCAAATTTGGGGCACTGCGCGTGTAATCTAATGTGCCACCAGATAGGAGTGGTGTGTTAAGTAGTACTATTCTTATCAGTTTAATCCCTGTTATGTACCCTATCAGGGGACGTGTATATGGCATCGATTTTAGGAACAGGGAGATGGAAAAAGATGCTTGGACGGTCCTCCTACTTCAAATTTTGGGGCACTGCGCGTGCAATCTAATGTGCCACCAGATAGGAGTGGTGTGTTATGTAGTACTATTCATATCAGTTTAATCCCTGTTACGTCCCCCTCATCAGGCCTTTTTTAGTCGAATGTATCGCCCAATGTCAGTCCCTTCGGGATCCATCCCTCATTGATCTTAATAAAGGTGAGGTAATCTAGACTTTTTTGACCTAGGCAACTTCTCTTCTCAGTGACAATACCTCCTGCTGCACTGAAGGTCCTTTCTGACAGGACACTTGAAGCGGGGCAGGCCAGAAGTTCTATCGCAAATTGGGATAGCTCAGGCCACAGGTCAAGCCTGCACACCCAGTAGTCAAGGGGTTCATCGCTCCTCAGAGTGTCGATATCTGCAGTTAAGTCGAGGTAATCTGCTACCTGTCGGTTGAGTCGTTCTCTGAGGGTGGACCCCGAAGGGCTGTGGCAATGCGTAGGACTTAAAAAGCTCTGCATGTCCTCCATCAACAACACATCTGTAAAGCTGTGACATCACCCTTATACGCTGTGTAAAGCATACTTTTTAATTTATTTTGGAACTGCTGCATCCTTGCGGTAATTCTGTAATATTTCAGGCACTTTCTGCTTATACCGGGGGTCTAGTAGCGTGTCCACCCAGTACAGTTTGTTCTCCTTTAGCCTTTTTATACGAGGGTCCCGAAGACCCCATTTGCACAAGGTTGGATGCCGAGCTACTCATTTCCCATTCCTCATCCTCAGTGATCTCACTGAAGGTATGTTCTTCCCCCCAGCCACGTACAACACCATGGGTACCAGATAGGTTACAACGAGCACCCTGGGATGCCTGTTGTGGTTGGTCTTCCTCCTCCTCCTCCTCAAAGCCACATTCCTCCTCTGACTCCTCTTCCTCATAATCCTCTTCCAACGTTGCCGCAGGTCCAGCAAGCGATGCTGATGAGGCTGTTTCTGGTGGTGATGGTGACCACAACTCTTCCTCTTCCTCTTCATGCTCATCTACGGCCTGATCCAGCACTCTTCGCAGGGCCTGCTCCAGGAAGAAAACAAATGGTATGATGTCGCTGATGGTGCCTTCGGTGCGACTGACTAGGTTTGTCACCTCCTCAAAAGGACGTATGAGCCTACAGGCGTTGCGCATGAGCGTCCAGTAACGTGGCAAAAAAATTCCCAGCTCCGCAGAGGCTGTCCTAGCACCCCGGTCATACAAATACTCGTTAACGGCTTTTTCTTGTTGGAGCAGGCGGTCGAACATTAGGAGTGCTGAATTCCAACGTGTCGGGCTGTCGCAAATCAAGCGCCTCACTGGCCTGTTGTTTCGCCGCTGGATATCTGAAAAGTGCGCCATGGCCGTGTAGGAACGCCTGAAATGGCCACACACCTTCCTGCCCAGCTTCAGGACGTCCTGTAAGCCTGGGTACTTATGCACAAAGTGTTGTACGATCAAATTACACACATGTGCCATGCACGGCACATGTGTCAACTTGCCCAAATTCAATGCCGCCAACAAATTTCTTCCGTTACCACAAACCACTTTGCCGATCTCCAGTTGGTGCGGACTCAGCCACTGATCCACCTGTGCGTTCAGTGCGGACAGGAGTGCTGGTCTGTTGTGACTCTCTGCCGTATCCGGGATGTGGAATAGTACCTGGGGAGCTGGGGGGGTGCCGTTAATGTGTAGCAAGACGCAGCAGCAGAAGAGCACTCAGCCGAGGAGGTTATGGAAGAGGATGGAGTAGGAGTAGAGGAGGTGGCAGCAGGCCTGCCTGCATGTCGTGGCGGTGTCACCAACTCCTCTGCAGAGCCACACATTCCATGCTTGGCAGCCGTCAGCAGGTTTACCCAATGCGCAGTGTAGGTAATATACCTGCCCTGACCATGCTTTGCAGACCAGGTATCAGTGGTCAGATGGATCCTTACCCCACCACTGTGTGCCAGACATGCCATTACTTCCTTTTGCACAATCGAGTACAGATTGGGGATTGCCTTTTGTGCAAAGAAATTTCGTCCGGGTACCTTCCACTGCGGTGTCCCAATAGCTACAAATGTTTGGAACGCCTCAGACTCCACCAGCTTGTATGGTAAAAGCTGGCGGGCTAAGAGTTCAGACAAGCCAGCTGTCAGACGCTGGGCAAGGGGGTGACTTTGTTACATTGGCTTCTTACGCTCAAACATGTCCTTGACAGACACCTGACTGTGGGCAGATGAGCAGGAACTGCTCAAGGTGAGAGACGGACTGGCGGATGGTTGAGAGGGGGCAAGGAGGACAGCAGTAGTTTACGTGGCTGAAGATGCTGGACCAGGAGGAGGATGGCGGCTTTGAGTTTGTGTGCTGCTTGTACTCATGTGTTGATTCCATAGGCGTTTGTGATGTGCAATCATGTGCCTTCGCAAAGCAGTTGTACCTAGGTGGGTGTTGGACTTCCCACGACTCAGTTTCTTTTGGCACAGGTTGAAAATGGCATCGCTGTTGCCAGAGGCAGACACACAAAAAAAATGCCACTCTGCTGAGCTCTGCAATGACGGCATTCTGGTGGTGGCAACAGCATGTGTTGATTGGCGTGCTGTCTGGCTGTGAGGAACTGACTCTGCTGGGTTTCGAACCCTGGTTTACATGCTGCTAAACCTTTTCCTTACCAGTACACTAGCCTGCCTTTTAGTAAATGTACCTGAGATCTGGTAACCTTGACTCTACAAGCATTGGTATCAGTGACAAGTCTCTTCAGCTGTGTCTGGTCATGTGTCTGGTTCTTGGCCTATAAAAGCCACTTCCTGTCTCTATACCTTTGCCAGATTATTGTGGTTCCTGTACTCTATAATCAAGCTTGTTCCTGTTTCTCCTACCTGTTGCTGAATTTGGACCGTTTTGACTTTGCTGCTTCTCCTTCCCACTGACCTCGGCTTGCCTCACGACGATTATCATCTCTCTGTTCCAGTCTACCATCTCTGTTTAAGACCAGACGGCCACTCAAGGCTCAGGGGCTCAACCACCTGGGTAACGAGTGGCTACCTCTGGCAGAAAACATTGCTGATCTGGCTACTGGACTCCAAAACTTTCTAACATCAATATCATTACACTGGCTGACCTCAGGTGCCAATGCATGCTGTCTGACTGTGCCACTAGCTCCCTGTGACGACCTCCCCCTGCGTCCAACTCTTCTCCTCCTCTTCCTCTCTGTCTCCCCATCTGAACTTTCCCCCTGTTCTTCTTCTCTTCTAGCGGGCACCCACGTGACATCCATGGACGCATCGTCATCATCAACCGCTTCACTTGTATCTGACAACTCAGCAAAGGAAGCAGTAGCAGGTACAACATCATCATCATCACACCCTATGTCCATGTGTGTAATGCTGCCTGACTGAGACATATTCCTGTTATCTACATCCTCTGGCAATAATGCTTGCACATCACTCATTTCTACCAACTGCTGTGTAAATAACTCCTCTGACATATCAAGTGAAGCGGCTGTGGTGCTAGTGTTGGTGATGGCGGCAGGTGGGCGAGTGGTAACTTGAGAGGTGCGCGAAGCTAAGCTGGAGAAGGATGGTGCGTCAAGGTTCTGAGCGGAAGCTGTAGAAGATTGGGTGTCCTGTGTTAGCCAGTCAACTATGTCCTCAGAACTTTTCGAGTTCAGGGTACGTGGCCTCTGAACACTGGGCATTATTCTAGGGCCAAAGGGAATCACAGCACCACGACCACGATGGCCCCTGCGGGGTGGCCTGCCTCTGCCTGTCACTTTTTTTTCGATTAGTGGTACCATGCGTGCAAGCTACTGTGACAACAGATATGAGTGGCACTGTGCACTGGCAGAAGTTGGCAGAGTAGATGCTGTAGGCCTGACACACACGCTTGCAGACAACTAACTGCTATTCAATCTATTACAGTCAAAATTGTATTTTTTTTTAAATGTACACTACTGTTACACCAGATATGAGTTGCACTGGTGTGACACTGTGCCCTGGCAGGTCCTGAAACGCACACGTGTGAAGGAAACTGACTGCTATTATATTACAGTCAAAAAAAAAAAAAAGCAGACTGATATTCTAGCCCTAAAAAGGGCTTTTTGGGGTGCTGTCCTTACAGTAGAGATCAGATGAGTCCTTCAGGACTGTAGTGGACACTGAATACACTAGCCTAGCTATCGATTTCCTTATTCAATCAGCAGCAGCACACTGTCCCTCCTCTCACTAAGAATGCAGCTTCAGAATGAATCTAAAATGGATGCTGTCCAGGAGGTGGGAGGGTCTGGCAGGAAGGGTCTGCTGCTGATTGGCTGGAATGTGTCTGCTGACTGTGAGGTACAGGATCAAAGTTTACTCAATGATGACGAATAGGGGGCGGACCGAACATCGCATATGTTCACCATCCGTGGCGAACGCGAACAAGCTATGTTCGCCAGGAACTATTCGCCAGCGAGCTGTTCGGGACATCTCTACTGTCCTGCCAGACATGTATGTTTATTTTATTCCCTTCCAATATAATGGGATAGGGTATATTAGGAATGTGAGGTTTTACAGGAGGGGAGAAGTATTCTATATATTTATTGTTTAAATAGAACTATATATTTTGTATGGTCAATTTTTCTCTCATGTGTGTTTTTGTTATTTTTGTCAAATAACAACAAAAAACAAATAGAGAATAAATAAATGAAAAAATAAAAAGAATACCCAAGAAAACTATAAACACATAGGGTCAGGATGGCATGCCTCGACATAAAGAGCAGTACACAGGCTGCATGAGGAGGCCTTAACCTGACAAGGTAGGCAAAAAGTCTGTGTAACTGGGAGGTGCCCCCAGGCTGGGCTCATCACCCACCAAAGGGGCTCAGCATGCACCACAATGTGTCCTACGGTGAGTTAATATACACTAAACAGACCTAATGAAAAAATAGTCCACAGGGCAACACCATAGGGCAGGCATGGGAGTAGATCACAGAGAAAAAGAGGGGTAGAGGCCTGAAAGTAAGCATGTGCCTCACAAGGAGTATGAAAGGAAGGGAAAATTCCAGTATAATACAATAAAAAAAAGATAAAATAGAATCCCACGCAAAGGCAATTAATATAGGAAAACAAAAAAACAAACTATTTAACTTAAATTAATGGAAAGACTTACAAACAGTTTAAGGGAATTCCAAAATGCCAACCATTTATATGCAATGTTCATTTTGTTTGAATGCAGATTGATAGAAGGAGTTAACCCATGCAGTGTCTCAATCCTGAAACTTTATGACACTGCAGAAGGAGCAGTAACCTTCCAGCTATGATGTTGGTTATAAAGGCCATCTCAGGGATCCCTGGTGCCAGAGGAGAAAGCCAGGGAGCTGCTTACGTCACAGAAGTAGCTCCAACACTCTGGGAAGGGCAGAGGTCACCCACACTCTACCCCTCCGCCTTGGTGCCCGTGGGCCGTGGCAACTGCCAGCTGCAGCTCAATGGCACCGTGAAAAGCGGATGTGGTGAGGGAGGGGGGCACCAGCTGTCTGGATTTTTTGCAATTACATAAGGTCGAAGGAGGCTGTGGGGAAAAGCATATGGGACTGCCGGAGATAAACTCTGTGGTCCTGGTGCTCGGGAGGCCGAAGGGGGAAGCAAGGGAGAAGCCCCCTAGCCCCCCAGTAGCACAAAGAAAACAAGTGGGAACAACAACTACTGATAACAACAGTGCAAAGTACAAAGAGATGAAAAAGTAGATCAAGTCAGCCAGAGAAAGGCTAGAGAGGCCTAAGAGAAAATGCGGTAGGAAAAGGGTCTGGTCAGCTTTGCACCCTTCACCCTCCTAGGTACAGAGTGACTTAGACATAAGGCACCTTTAGTCTGGGCGGCTGTGGGGCCCAAGCTCCGATACACAGGAGTCTCTCAGCCCGTAAAACCCCCCCACCCAAACAAGCATACCCTTGCAATCATTCCATCACCAGGGTCTCTGCTGGTTTCCCGGCTGGGTGAGGTTGTTTGTAAAGTCCGTCGCGACTCAGTTTGTGTTGATCGCTTGGGTCATGTCTGGCTTCTGGGGGCAAGAGACGGCTTTGCTCACCCACTGGAGCTGCTCGGGATACTGGGGAGGGAGCAAGTAATACTCCATCTCCCCCTGGATCTCACTCAGCTGCTGGGTAGCAGTGCAGGCGGCACCTGCACCCAGGGACCATTGCTCCGATCAGTAGAGGCCATTTGCCCGCTGCCCAGAGGCCTGCGCCCCCACTGCCATTGTGTGTTGGACCCTACGAGGCTGCTAGGGTCCCTAAACAAGGGTGGGCAGAGGCAAGCGGCACTCTGCCCTGAGGCCCGCACCTCTACTTATATTCACTTCTGGGGCCCTGCACAGCTGCCTGGGGTGGGCCAGGGGTGAGCCTGCGCCTCCACACTAACCTGCCTTCTGGACCCTGCAAAACGGCTTGGGTCATGAACCAGGGGACGTGGAGAACAGAACTGGGAGAGGCTGGCTGCACTCTGCTCGGATGCAGGTGCATCCTGGAGAGAAGGGTTAGTGACAGCCGTAGTCTGTCCTGCTACCCGCTGACCAGACCCTAACAGGTCACTGGAGTCAGCCTCAGAAAGAATCGGAGGAGCCAACTCTTCCACTGGCAGGGTGACTGTGGTGACTGGAGTCTCATCCACGACACCCCCAGTACCAATGGTTATCGGCTGTCTCCATTCCCTGGACCTCACACTGCTGCTGCGGGAATGACACCGGCTGTCTCCATTCCCTGGACCTCACATGGCCACTGGGGCAATGACACCGGCTGTCTCCATTCCCTGGCCCTCACACTGCCACTGGGGAACGAGACCGGTTGTCTCTGTTCCCTGGGCCTCACACGGCCACTGAGGGAATGACACCAGCTGTCTCCATTCCCTGTACCTCACACGGCCACTGAGGGAATGACACAGGCCGTCTCCATTCCCTGTACCTCACACGGCCACTGGGGGAATGACACCGGCTGTCTCCATTCCCTGGACCACACATGGCCACTGGGGCAATGACACCGGCTGTCTCCATTCCCTGGACCTCACACTGCCACTGGGGAACGAGACCGGTTGTCTCTGTTCCCTGGACCTCACACTGCCATTTGGGAGAAAGGGCGAGACTCAACTCTCCCAGAGTTGCAAAGTCCATATGCTCCATCATTTCCGAGACAGTTGGTGTTGTACAATGAAATAGGCATACATAGTCCTGCTCGAGTATGGGTAACCGCTGCCCTTCCCAGAGTGTTGGAGCTACTTTCATGAGGTAAGTAGCTTCCTGGCTTTCTCCTCTGACACCAGGGTTCCCTGAGATGGACATTCTCCCAAGTTCCCTGCCAATCCTTCCTAGCGCTGCTCCACTCTGGATCAAAGGAAGGGGACCTTCCCACTTCTGCCACCAGATGTGGCAGTATACCCTTTCGAGGGTGGGTTACTACCACCTGTGGTCGCCCCTTCCTAGTTGTGCCCAGCTCTAGAGAGATTATTGCTGCTAGCCACTGGTTATAGTCGCTTGCAGAAGGGCAATCGTGTTATCACCCAAACACTAGTCGAGACTTAGTGAAGGGTGAACAAGAACTGATTATTGCAGGCAAGATACACAGTATTTATGCCCAGACTCTCCATTTACAGCAATACAAAACATAAGCCCACCCCGGCGCCACAAAAACCACAAAAATATACACAATATAGTAACGCACTCACACATGCCATACATCCCCAAATAGCTCCTGGTCCCAGCTTTGATCCCTGCAAATTGTGCAAATTGTCGTCCGAAGTCTGGTCTTGAGGTTCTGTACATACCCAAAAATAGCTCCACAGAATCACTTGGTTTCGGCCGGTGATTTCAATTTCCCACCTAAACCACCAGCGGCCAATAAGGAAAAAGGGTGTGAACAAATTTGCACCAATTGGCGCTCAGGGAGGAGATGTGTTTCGCCAGCCAATTGGGAGAAAGGGCTCTAAACCAGTTTGAATGGTAGCCCTTCTCCTATTAGCCGGCATGAACTTTTAGGCGGCCAGCGGGACCCTGCGGGTGTGAAGCCGAGTCATGATTCCTTGGGGCTCGCGTCTCTCTCCGGTGGATATCTCCATATGGGTAGCACCGGAAAGAACATTAACCGGTAGACCGATTGAACATTGTTATCCTTGCCTACAGTGACAGTGTTCCATCACAGTGTCCAGATTACAATCAGTGCTTTTGCATCTGAATCCTATGCAAAGTAATTGATTCAGAACTTATTTTGGTAAAATTTGGAACTGGATGCATCAGTAAGGATTCCAATTTACTAATTTACTGTTCACTTGCTTTTATACAATAATTTCAAGCACTATTTTCCCACTGGTCAAATAGTTAAATAACCCTGCAATGTGATTATTAATTATGTGACTACTGGCTAGCACTGGCTAACCCGTTATCACATTAAAAATATAAAATAAAACAAATGTAATGCCTATGTGGGCCATTAAAATCTCCCTATGCTGCTGCAATTAAAAAGCTAGCAACTGAACAGCCATTGTTGTCCAGTCACTAGAAAAGCAGATGGGGGCCTGTGAAATAATGGAGCAAACATAGCCCCCTCGTTTAAAATAATTGGGTTTGGACAGATCGGTGGCTACAGGTGGGGGACATTATAAATAGCTCTCACCCATGTGTGCTAGGTGGGAATTTCCCCCAGTAGTGAACAATTAACCAGTGAAGGGTGGACATGCCATTGTCCAACCCCCTGTCTTTCCCTAGGTGGCTACTAGTCCCCAATACCATAGCAACCACACCTTTTTAAATATATAACCCTAATTTACTAATTTACTGACATTGTGGATTTGGGGCTTTCATGAGCTGTAAGCCATAATCATCACACTTATGACAAATATTGCGCTTGAACTATCTTGCTTGCATGTAATGCGTCTATCTCATATATTAGTTTCCCATTTTACGTTGTATTACTGAAATAAATGAACTTTTGCACGATATTCACATTTTTGAGTATCACCTGTACTCAGGCACTGTAAGTGGGTTTGAAACCAGTGATGGATACTTTTGTATCTATATTTTACCAGTTATGGAGTGACTCACTGGGTGTTTTTTATATGTTTTCATTTAATTTTGTACTTTTAAGTGAACTTGTGAGTGTATTGTGGGAATACGCAAGGTGTTTTATTGTGATTTTATTGTGGTTATAGGTTTGACAGTCATATTTTGTATTGGTTCATCTACAAGGTAGCAATCATTCCTTGAGTATAAACATAGGTAAGTGAGGTTTTATGATAAAAACCAAAGAAAAGAAAAACGTTACCTGCGCTTTATCCTTAATCCCTATGTATATTTAGACAAATGGAGGTCATTTAGTTGCTCCAATGGCCATTGGAAGGAATGCCCGCCTGCCAACGTCAAGGCAGACCCCCCTAAGCGGGTCCTAACACTGACCCTTCAGCCTGCTTCCTTGAGCTTCTGGCAAAGATATCTCTAATGAGACAGAAAGGGGTATTTTTTATATACACCCCTATACTTATTAACCCTTAATAGGGAACACATGGGATGGGTAGCAGTACGGAGAAACGGAGGATAAGATACACTAAAGAGGAATGTAAGACACAAAAGAGGGATAAGATACACTAGTAAGACATTCAAAACGAGATTAAGAGACACACAGTTGAAGATGGATTTTTTTGGGGGGAGGGGGCAAAATTCTTCTCTGAGCCTAGGTAGCCAAAAGTCCTTGCACCAGCTCTGTAAGCACAAGCACACACACACTATATATATATATATATATATATATATATATATATATATATATATATATATATATATATATATATATTAGGCAGAGGGGCCAGATGGTGATTTTAACACTATAGGGTTAGGGATACAAGTTTGCAATGACATCCACACTGGCATGGAACAAGGAGACCTAACTGGAGCTATTTTCCTTGATTTTGCCAAGGCCTTTGACACAGTAGACCACGACATTCTACTGCACAAACTCAAAAACTCCAGTATTGGT